>NW_023494798.1:26967278-27344778 GCF_904425465.1 Colossoma macropomum | reverse complement strand
AAGACGCAAGAAAAGAGAAAAAACAAAAAAAACACTGAAATCACAAGATGAAACACTAAAAAGAGCTAAAGTTGGCTTGCATTTTCCAATGAACCTGTTCATGCTCCGCCTACAAATGCACTCTCATAGATACTGTTGTCGGGTTAGACAAGCTTTACAGAACACCAGCATAAATCCCATTCAGCCTAATGAGAAACTGAGACAAATTCCACATATAAAAAAATATCTGCTATGCATAAAACTCTGGAGGATGACTAGTTTCTAGGGCCTCTTTACCATGCATTCACAACTGGAGGCAACAGAGCGGCAGGTGACCAGTCGTTTCCTAAAGGAACAGGTGATTTGTCGCTGCAATTAAGCAGCTAGTAACTAGTGTCGTAAAAACTATATTAACTTGCTAGCTAGCAACATTAAAACAGCTGAAACCAGTGAACTTTCTGCTTAGCCAACTGATTTATAGATGTTTAGGAACGTTTCACCTTAAAAACATAACAAAAAGTACATCAGAAATTTCTTATCTTTTGGTCTAGGTCAGGTCAAGATACGATTTTTCACAAATTTGTATTCCAGAAGCAAATCTTATCTTGATTTAGGCATCTTATCTTACAGCATCTTATCTCAAGTTAGGAAATCTTAACTTACTCTATCGAAGTCGACAATCAACTGTTATGTCTGTTACCTAGCAACCGACCATCTGCTCACAGCTGAAATGTTAATACATAATCAAAGTAAGCAAGCTAGTTAGCCAGACCGCTAACATTAACTACCGTTGCAAAAAAGGTCAAACAAAACTAAAGCGCGATAAACAGAGTTAAGAATATTGTGGCAGAGCTTCGTTCTGTTTAGAGTCGTCACTCTACAGTTTCAGTTTCATTTCCCAAATGCTTTAGCCGAGCGCGCTAACGTTATTCCTCCTAATAGACAGACACATGTTCAGCTCTGTCTCCTCATTATTCACCACCATCACTGTAATATTTATCTATAAGTTTTCATCAGCATTAACACACAAAGGTAATAAGAGGGGGCAGTGGAGGTCGAGTCTACAGTGTCTGAGATTTTTAAAACGCTGTTAGAAAAAACCTGACAAGTCAAAGCACCGTTTTCAATACAGATAAATGTAGCGTCATCATACTAGTTATTGTGAACTTTAGAAATTTGGTCTAGTTAGGATGTTTCTGTAATACTGTTTTCTTATCTGGACTTAATGGATAAGATTCTGAACTTAAGAACTGTTGTTCTGTAGTAGCTTCTGTCCTAAATTCAGTCCTAACTGAAGTTGTCATGGTGACTAAGCAGAAAAGATCAGATTTCAGACTTAGGAAGTTTCTGTAATACGGCCCCAGATCATTTGAAATCGATAATAATAATAATACTAACAACAACAACAACAACAATCACACTCTAAACGCCCAATTTCTCATTAGGTTAAATAGGTTTCTTGTAAACATTCTGCGATTTCTCAACAGAAGCTAAGATCGCCTTTGTGGGCAGAGCATGTACAGGTCAATTATATCCCCACACCGCGTAAGAAGAGGTTCACTGAGATATGATAACTACAGCTCCTGTCCTGGTCGAGTTCTGAGCTCAGAATGGAAAGGAACACTGAAAATTCTCTCTCAGGACTCGAGGCTGTTCAGATGTTTCAGTGGTGAGGAGCAGTGCAGGCAGCAGTGCTGAAACTAATGACAGCCTTCTCACCGTTTCAGCAGGCATGGAGCCCATGGAGCTCTTTTGATCCGGTTCTCTCCCCCGCCTGCAGAAGCAGCCTTCTGTCTCCATTGTTCTGCAGAGATGATAAGGCTGGCAGTAGCTTAAGCTAAGGGCATGCAGAGTTCAGGCCTTTCACAACAAGAGAGAGGAGAGGAGAGGAGAGGAGAGGAGAGGAGAGAGAAAAGAACAGAACAGAAAAGAAGAGGGTTAATACTGCCAGAGATTAGAAAATAAAAGAGAGAGAAATAGGAAAAGAAGAGAAACAAGCATTTAGAGAAGATAAAGAGAAATGAGAAAAGGGGAGAAGTGAAAAACGAGAAGAGAAGAGAAGAGAAGAGAAGAGAAGAGAAGAGAAGAGAAGAGAAGAGAAGAGAAGAGAAGAGGATTTGCTAGTTAATCTTGTCTGGTGATCTGGCCCTGCAGCAGGAGGCCATGATGACGGTGGATGTGCTGCTGATGAATGACCACTCGACCCTCATCCCTGCTGGGGGGTCAACAGCCCATTACTGCTGACAGGCCTGCAGCGACAGGCTGATATACACACACATACACACACACTAACACTTTCTCCTGTACAATCTCTCCCTCACACACGCAAACTATAGGCCCTCCAGGGACAAAAGCTCTATATCCATCACTGCTTTCCACAGGACAGAAAAAAGCAAGAGGCCACAGATATCTGACAGAGACAAAACTGAAAACACAAACGCGGCTGCACAAACAGAGAAACGCACAGTGAAGCAGAGGTCAGCAGTGCATCTATAGGTAGCTCACCATTTTATCATCATCGCTCAGATTAGCCAGAGCAAAAAAAAACATGCATGATTCATCCTCAATGTTTGGCGTACACTGATAAAACCATTTGCCCTCCCCTCGCGAATGAAATCGCTTATTTGCTTATTAACCAGTAATCTGATAATCCTCCCTCTCCCTGTTGCTCAAGAGGAGGGAAAGCAGTGAAGATATGTGGTAGAAACTAAGCGTTTTTATATCTCTTCTGTCTCTGGGAAACAGTGCTGCGCAATATACTGCCTGCACTGTTATGTCATTATTGGCGTCACACAATGACCTTTTTTTGTTTTTTATTTATTTATTAGTGTACTGTTTCTCATCCAAAGGCCTGGGAAGGCCTTAAAACTGGGTCAAAGTTTGATCTTCCAGTAGGACAATGACCCAAAACCATGTTGAGATCCACACAAAAAAAGGTCAGTGACCACAGAAAAAAAGCTTTTGACATGGCCATTCCAGTTCCCTGACCAAAACCCCACTGATAACCTGTGGAGTAAACTGAAGAGGAGAGTCCAAAAGAGACAGTTGAGGATCTGGAGGATCTTATTGATAAGTGGTCTCAGAGTTCTTGCTTTGTGTTCTCCACTCTGATGAAGCATTTTAGTAGAGGAGCTTCTGCAGTTATGCTGGCATAAATAGGTTGCACAAATTACTTAATGCAAGGGTGCCAATAATTGAGACACATGCGTTTGTTAAATATATATACACTCACTGAGCACTTTATTACAAAAACTTTACTACTACAGGGCTGGGCCTCCCTTTGCTCTCAAAACAGCCTAAATTCTCCATGGCATAGATTCCACAAGATGTTGGAAGCATTTCTTTGAGACTCTGGTCCATGTTGACATGATGCCATGATGGAATTCCTGCAGATTTTCCAGGTGCACTTTCAGGCTGTGAATCTCCCGTTTTACCACATCTCAAAGGTGTTCTATTGGATTCAGATCCCGTGTCTGGGAAAGCCACTGAAGAACACTGCAGAAGTGGAACCTGATGTGGTCTTTTACTGTTGTAGCCCATCCGCCTCAAGGTTTGACGTGTTATGCATTCTGTGATGCTTTTCTGCTCACCACAATTGTAGAGTGGTCATCTGAGTTACCACAGCCTTTCTGTCAGCTTAAACCAGTCTGACCATTCTCCGTTGACCTCTTTCATCAAGAAGACATTTCCGTCCGCAGAACTGCAGCTCACTGGATGTCCTTTCTTTATCATACTGAATTAACTCTAGAGACTGTTGCTCTCTTGTCTTCAATGTTTAATGATCATATGCTCTAAAAATCTGTGCTACACACTTCTGTTCTTTGACACCACTGTGATCAACAGACTTCTAGCCATTCTGAACAACCCTACTCACGTCCTGCATTCACACTGCGTCCTTCAGGAAGACCCCTTCATGTCAATCAGTGCAGAAATGTGCAAAGGAGTTCAACTTTTTGTACCAATGGTGACATGTCTCCTAAACAGGGGTCACATTTCCTTAAACTGATGGGTTATGAAAGACAACTGAAGGACTGAATGATTAATGAATGTGTTTTGACATGGTGTAGTGTGCTTGTAATGTGTGTATGTCCCAAGCCTGCCATCTAAATTGCCCTTAAAGTAAAACAATAAATAAGTTTAAATGAAGGCATATGTAAGTAGTGACGTTCATATTTTGTAATGACCTTACCTTAATTTTCACCACCCTTGAGTGTGTTTTTAAATGGTCGCTTAATACCGGAATACAGTGAAACCACAGTATTTTTTTTTTTTAATAAGGTTTTCATACTGAAACATCACTATTCAAGACATTCAGTGCCTAGGATGCATGGGTTCACCAACATCATTTATGCAAAATTAAATATCATCTTATTCAATAACATTGTGATATATTTGAAGAATATCATTATATTGAAATTACTAATACCTCCCAGCACTACTATGAAATGTAGAGATAAAAAAGCACAAGCAGATACGCTCATTAGAGCATATAGTCAGAGCATCTACAAGCACATCACACATCTTTTTCCCATAAGTCCCAGCAAGCTCTGGTTTCTAATGACAGGCTTCTGTGCTTAATGGCCTCCGCAAACCCCAAAGGGTTCACTTAAACACACCATTACTGTGGTATAGCTATTTTAGCGCAGTCGGCATCCAACATTATAAAACATAAGGGGTAAACAAATATCTCAACAACAACATACAGCATTTAGGTAATGTTTACAATGAAGAACAGCACAGAGGAAAGCAAAGGAACACTACACAATATAGAAACCAGCAGAATATAGATCACTACTTAAAAATGCAGGGCTATTTGATATTGATCATATATTTCCAATGGAAAACGGGTAATGATATGACTTACAGTGCTAAGCTATGCTCAGGGGAGAAGCTAATGAGGTAAGGTCAGCTTTGCTTTGTGTGACCCGAACTCATCGACCAGCCTGTGGTGGATTAGGACTGCATTAAATTCGGAGAAAGCAGCTCAGTCCTACAGCATGGTCAGCTTTTGATAAGAAAGCAGGTGGTAAATAAATCAGTTGTTATCAAACTTAAGCAGAAAGCTTAGCACTTCTAAGAAACTGCGCAGATGAATTCCCTGTTAAGCAACTGAGTTCTGTTGTAGCACTTCTGCTAAAGTGACGTGACCGAGAACTTTGTGCTAAACATCTGAAAACATTCCTGAGATGATCCTTTCATTGTGTTTCACTGACGTCCTGCATGCCAGCGTGTAAATACAATGAAAGGGCACACACTGTATCAGCTACTGTAAAGGGCATCTCAGAACACAGAATCTCTGACGATCTTGCAAAGGCTTTGAGGAAAAAGATTCTGGATGAAGGCCTTGTTCCCCTTGAGCTGGAAACTGGGGAAATCCAGATTTTTTTATTTTAATTTTTGCCTTGAAAGTGTAAAAAACTGAAGGGCTCATAAGGTTTTTGGTTAATCAAATAAGCACCTCAGTAGAAATATGGGCTACATTATAACAACATGTATGTTATACAAGAACATATTTATATACATGCAAACTATGATTGTGCCTCCAGAACCAGTTTATTCCTCCAAAGAAAGTTCCTCTCTCTCTCTCTGTATCAATTCCAATATCTGATTTCAGGACATTGACTGATACTGAGTATCGATCTGATACCAGTGCTACTTTTTGTTCTTCAATTTAAAATGTATCCCTCCCTGTGTGGATTTGGATTAGATCATTCTTGGTAACATGAAGCTGTAAATACACATCATTCTTAATTCTAAAGAACAAAAAAGCAACAAACAAATAAAAAATATAACAAATAAACATAATGTGAACAACAATAAAGTGCATGCCAAAGATGAGATTAAAAGAAAGTAGTGAATGCTGAACGTCTGGTCGATACTCGATGCATTTAATAAGGTCACTATCTGTGCTGATGCCAATCTTTGTTGAGCTTTGGTCTCAACATGTTAGTCTTTGTGGATAGAAATGTAAAATCCTGTGTTTCCAATAGCCCTGTGCACTGACTTGTTCTCTAAATGAAGAAGACAGAAGACAGAAAGCGCTCCAAAGTACTACTGGGACAGGATTAGTTTAACGTGGGGTGGGTAATGTAATCATTACCAGTGTTTCTCTGTGACTTTAGTCCCATCCAAATACACTATGTTGGCCAATTTTACAAACTGTGCTGCTTTTATCTACTACAAAAGAAACTGTAGAAATAACCATGTTATATTGATCCAGTGCCAACTTCTACACCAGGAAATCCCACTATATTCTGTGGAAAAGGATGTGGATAATTCAATCATGTAGACAAAATCATTCAGAGTGATTTGATGTGAAATGGTTCATTGTAGAGAAACTTAGTGATATGTTAGTGATAGGAACCAGGGCTTGCGATATCTACAACTCAAATATAGCTATACGTATTTCAAATATACTAACCAATACCACCAGAAATCCTACACATCTGAATTTTTGATAATGTAAAAATATGGATAAATCTAAAAAAAAATGTTTTATATGGAGGGTTACTTTGCTGTACTACATCCTGCATCGTGTACCTCCCCACTTTGAATGGCTTTATTTAAATCAAATCTATCATAAGAGAAGTCTCAGGCATCAGGCAGCATATTCATAACCATTTCATGCAACAGCTTTCTGTAAGGGGGGTTTTAAAGGTTTCAGACATCTGATTCCTACCACCAGCACTGTGAACACCACATCACACCTTATCTTAGTGATGTCGTTCTTGGGAAATTCTGAAAAATCGGTGGAACTCCCCTTTAAGCATGAAGGCACACAAAGAAGAGTTTACTTATACTCTCTGTGGCCCGAAATTAAAACATGTAAAATTACAGAAAAAAACTACAGGCGGCAAATTCTCAAGCTAATGCCAAAGCTAATGAAACACTGCACTCACTTAAGACAGCTACATGGTTAGATCAAACAAAAGTACAATTAAATGAAATGTTTGGACATTTTCTAGTTGTGAGCAGCAGATCTGCCCACCCAATTCCTTTCTTCTTATTCTGACAGATCTTGTATTCAACACTGCACAGTTTGGCTGTTTCCTTGGCACTATTGTGCTTCCATAATACAGACTTGCCCATAACATGTACTGCATGTAATATGCAGCAGGTTGAGCTATGAATACATTAATTCAGCCTTTACATTACTACAACTCCTACCAAGCAGCTTGCAAGATCACAGAGCAATCCTTCTATCTGAAAATACAGATGACAGAATTCAAAATTCACAGTTTTTCTCCCTTATTTAAGGAAACAAGTTATTAAAATGCACATCACCCCAAGAGTCTGAGGAACAAAAAGAAAGCCTACTTTGCCTCGGTACTTCACAGTCGGAGCACACAGACATAAATAACAGCAATTATGGCCACAGGGACTCTTTGAGTGCCTCAGCAAGCTAAAGTAAACACACAAAACAGCTGCAATGCCAAAAAGAGAAGCTGTGTCTAATCCACAAGAACAATGTGATACATATTTAACATGCATTGCACTTGCATAGCCCAATCAAAGCACTTCGCTCATTTCATTAGTTAATGTATGCATGTAACCCCATGACTGATGTGACATTAATGGAATCCTATTTGTTGCACTTGGAGAGATTAAAGCTAACGATTTTAGCTTATTATTCTCTGACGCAGAGTGATGTATATTACTTTGTATTTGGAAGTGCTACTGTGTCTCTGTCTCTCAGGCCTTGGCATAAACATGTCAGGGCCTTTCAGGTCTAATTTACAGGGCTAGATATCATTAGAGAAATGACAGTTAAAGACACTTCTAGAAAGAGAAAAGAAAGAGAGAGAAAAAGTGCCAGCACTGGCTTTATGTATACATATATTCACAAACAATGAGCCGGTTTACACCTTGCCATAACGTCTTTCACGTCTGGATCGTGTCTGTATAAACTTTGGCTGGATTTCATCGAAATACTATAATGTGTCCCCAGCATGATGAAATCCAATTTTACTTTTCCCCACATAAAGCATGTCAACACATATTTCGGTATACCTGTATATGGATAATGAAATCGCATTCTGTTTAAACGTCTGTTAAATGTGGTCAAGGGCCGTTTTTTACCACCTCCAAAATGAGTTTGAGTGATTCAATCCTAATCCGCTCATAATGCTTCCTGGGGAGTGTTTACAGCTGATTTTTCATGTGGTCAAGTGAAATCCGAATGTGATGTAGTCACCAAAAACACGCTGAAAAAAGGTGTAAACAGGCCTAAAATGCTCAAATTTTTAATTTGTAAGCTCTGGCTCCAATATGTGAACTGTAGGGTTCCTGATTGTTTTATACAGATGTGAGAAAGATCCCTTAGAAATGATCTGGATCAGGAATGAAACTTAACTGAGACAAAAGCTGAACTTTTTGGTAAATCTATCACAGAAGTTATCTAGGGATACATCGATAGGAAGTTTCTGGGCCTATTATAACAACCAATAATTAACTTCTTGCTATGGGAGATACTAAACCAACCGATAACTGTGCTCTTTAGTGCAGTGAGTTTAAGGCAGGTTAAAGCTCTAAAGGTGAATTTGTATTTGGCCTTACTTGGATCATTAGAAACAGAAAGAGCAACCAACTTCTAAGACTGAACTTTGGAGGTATGGAGAAATATCTCTGCAGATTTGTTCCTGAAAAGAGTGGAAGCTACAATAAAGGCAAAAGGTGAACACACTAAATACTGATAAAAAATTCTATTATATTTAGCTGTTGAGTCTTCTGTATAATTATCTGCTAAACATAGGTTTTTATGCTTTCTGACACTGAAAAATTAATATCTTCTGCTTAATAGGAGTTTAGACTGGAAATTAAATACATGGAAGTGTGACTGCCTGCATTTGCACAGTACTATGCACAGTAGCTTTATCAGATATGACAATTATTGGAAACATCAGATAATAAGCACCACGTTATCTGATGTAATTATGAGCTGTGATCCCAATATTAGACCAAAAATAATATAATTTTCCCATTTATCTGAGAATATTATATCATGCACCTCTAGAATTATGTTTGGGGGAAAAAACAAAACACTGCCTACATAAAACCTAAAAGAACGCAAACTTAAAAATCATTAGATCATCTCTGAAATGGCTCGCAAAGCTGCAAATGTAAAGAAATTTGCTGAACTGTTTGGAACTATGAACAAAACAAACAAACTGAACAACATGCTGCTTCAACAGATCTCAAACAGAGGATGGTTCCAGGAATGAGAGAATGTGCACGTCTCCGTTCATTTTTGAGAGTGTACCCAACCTTATTTCCAGCCTTGGAAATAGTTTCCAACCCACCTCAGGTCTGCAATCATCAAAACTGTGCTGAATCTTAACTCTAACTGCTGGCAGGGATGGATGTGGAAATAATTCTGGACCATCTAACATCCATGTGTCAAACACAAGGCCCGGGGGCCAAATCAGGCCCGCCACACAATCCTATCCGGCCCGCAAAAGTATTTTAATTTTCTATTAATATTAGTTCGTTTCACATTGTGCTGCACTACAGTCCCCAGCATGCAGTGCGACGTAACACGCTCCGACTCTCCTACCCCAACAACAGTCTATGGGGCAGCAGTTACACCTCAATTCTACACAATTCTATGCGAGTCACATCACTAAAATGCATTTCAGCTGCAGGTCAACACTTAACATTAGTTCATCAGCTCGGAAATTGAGCCCAAGTCTTAATGAACGTGCAGCAAAAACAGGACGCCAGGTGTCCGGTTTAAGCAAATAGGTAGGTTTAAAAGACTGAGCTCCTGGGGACATTTAAATTTTGAATATTTTAATATTTCAAGGTCTACTACAAGTGTCTATTTCACTATTGACGTTTTTGTGTATTTTGAATAAACGATGGTTAGTTTGGGTTACAGCACAGCATTAATTAAAAATGAAATAAAAACATTTTTTCTGGCCCACAGATTTGACGAGATTTTTTAATGTGGCCCATTACTGGCTGAGTTTGACACCCCTGATCTAACACATGCCCTTTTGCACAGGATTTCACAACAACCTTTGTCATTCTTCCAGTGAGATTTTGCAAAACATGGCTTTGTCACACATACCGGCTCAAGCTGGAGGCAATGCAACCCCTATGAAGAAAAAAAAAGGGTATGATGTGTTCATCAGGGTAGATTAGCCTGGAGATTAGCCCGGTAGCAGATGCAAAACGTGCCATAACGTCTTCGTTAATCGGAATCCCTTCACCCCTTCTCTGTGCCAGAGCTCTCGCAGCTGTGTGCTCGCAGGATCCTCGGGCAGTGTCAGCTTTTTTTTCTGCCATGTGTTCCTCCTTCACTGCGGGAAGTGAACCTCTGCCAAGCATCAGTTAGCAAGTCATTCAGTTTTATTGCTGAACTCTCTAAATAGGCTTTCATGAAGCCGCAGGTCACTTTTACCACGTGTTGGAGGAAGTGTTTCTTTCTGGTTTGAGATGAGTTTCTGGTGTCTCATAATGGTTTAATTTGGATTTCAACTAATTCCAGATCAGCTTGGCAAGTCTTTTACACTTATTTCTAAGCAAGGAAAAGTTGCTTCCTACACTCATTAGCCAAAAGCCTCCAGGGAGAAGACAATGACTAACATGTTATGATCATTTCCACCCCACAGAGGGCAAACTGTAACCAGAATTCAGTCCAATAAACACTTTCATTAAAGGATGATGTAGAGTGAGTAAAGCTCTACTCACCCATTCCCGGATAGAGGGAACTGCTGCCAACTTCAACACATGCTGTAAAAAGGCAACACTCAGCATAAAGAACTACAAAAAACTAGAACTCGTAATATCTAATGACATTCTGCTGTATTCTGTGCTCCTTCTGATTCCAACATTGAACACAGACCTATACTGGTGTCCCCGCTCAACAGCAGGTCCATCATCACCTCGTTTTCACTGACAGATTAGAGGCTATCTTGCAGTCAGTGCAGAGCAGGCCCAGTCCACTTTCCTCATGCATTGCCTACACTACCATTCAAAAGAATCATTTGTTATATCAATAATTTTTGTTTTGTTTTATATACAAATAATAACCAGATTAAGTATTATAAACCAGACAACAAAAAAATAAACTTTGCCAAGTCATCTACATCAAGATTTGATCACTGCTAATCTAATATGAGACATTATAGACGTTACATTTATTTTAACTTTATTATCAATGATTTACATGGATGCTTTACTTCATTATCAATTTTTTAATGTTTTCCCCATTTTTAGAATGATTTACAGCTTTATTCCGCATTCTTGACACTATTTGTCCATTTTATGGCTTCCTAGCTTCTCATCAATAATTTGAAAGCTATGAAGTTGCACAGGACTAACATACTGAGAAATAATATATAAAAAATATAATATAATAATATAAATATATATATATATATATAATCAATCATTCAATCATTCATTCACTTATTCATCATCTTTAACCACTTAATCCAGATAGGGTCACATTAGCAGTTGGGAGAGCAGAGAATCAACAGTTCCATATTATGAAACAGCGTATCCAATTTTCTGAGCAGTGATTCCAGACTTTTGGACAGTGATTCAAAACTTCTGAACAGGGATTCCAAACTCCTGAATACTAATTCCAAGCTTCTGTATAGTGTCTCCAGATTTCTTAACAGTGATTCCAAACTTCTTCCTGATTTCAAACTCCTGAATAGTAATTCCAAACTTTTGAACGCTGATTTTAAACTCCTAAACAGTGATTCCAAACATCTTAACGGTGATTCCAAACTTACAAATAGTGATCCCAAACTCTTGAACAGTGCAGTAGGACAGTGGTCAAACTAACAGTGCTCCTCAAATGACTGGGCACACATTTTTGTAAGTTTGCATTAATATTAAATAGAAAGCTGTCGTGATTACTGATACTGATCAATATATTTGTTGATCAGTAAGTTCAGCCAAAATATATTAATGTTCCATTAACTTTCTGGTGCTTTATCAGCTCCGTAAATCTTCTATAAGAAACGATTTTCAGCAACGTGATGCTATTTAACAAAGTTGGGGCCTAAAAGAATTTCGATTTGTACTTTGAAACAAAAGTTTGGAAAATAATACAAATCAACACACATACAAAACCTGCCTTTAACACTAAGGAAGACACTTTGCTGAACAAGCTGAGTGCAACAAAGCACATTCATCATGTTTGAAAATAGCTTTTTAAGTTGGCAAAACCTTGGCAGGTATATTTCTTACTTAACTGAAAAGTAACTGAGAAAATTCATCTCAAAAGAAGGCAAGGTGCCCCCAAACTTTCTGACGGGTGTTGAATATTCTGGCCTGGCCTTCACGCTCCCACCTCATTCTTTAGCCTGCTGGAGTGCAAGTTAGCGCGCTGTCACGGGAAGAGAGATGTAGGCAGGTCCAAAAGCGCCGACTCGGGAGAAAGGCAAGCTGACAAACTGCATCACGATCGATCAGCTCATTCCACCGTGGATCTATCATAGTGATTGAACACTAACGGCACAGGGCAAAGTGCCTCGTTGGTGGTGATCAAGAAAGAATTGAATGCGGGAGCTAAAACGAATGGAATGAAGTGGAGAGGGCATGAAAATGAAAGCCAGCAACTTTTCTTACTTTTTGCTTTGTAGTCAGACAGGAGATAATGTTTTACCCTGATGACTGAGTGTGGCAACGCTTTTAAATTGACATTTGTTAAGAATTATGGCCTGTGACATCAAAGGGAAGAAACAGGAGCATTGATAAAAGCAATCGAGCGGGGCTGCCAATTATATTAAGGTAATAATATATGCAGCTCAGGTTTTTTAGCATGGCTGCAAGTTTCAAATGTGCATTTTGACGGATAACTTAATGAAGAAAACCAAAGACTAGCTAAGTTCTCAGTTCGCTGTCTAAACAGGGCCTGACAACTGCAGTATCGAAGCACATGGTCTGAAGTGTGGGAGATGCAGGAGGTTGCTTCTATAAATAATAACAGAGGAAGTCATGTGGAGATGTTTTAAAGGAGAGTCAATGAATAACTGCTTCCAGCTGGCCTTGATCAGACATCCATGATTTCATTCACTCCCACACACACATGCACCCCAGACACAGGATGGCACCCACCTCAAATTCCTCAAAAGCTCTTTACCACCTATTTACTTAACTATTTGAAACAGCTGTATTCGCTACTTCACAGAGAGTGTCTTCTCCAATAATACCAGCACCACACAGCTGAGACAATATGTTATTGAGAGCATCTGCAGCAGGAAAGCAACTTTTGGTTTCATTAAGTGTAAGCAACAAGAACATTTAAGTCACTTGTATCTTATCAGTGATCAGTATCAGTAAGAATAAGGGTGACAGTAAATGAGGGTCTTATTTACTGTCAGCAACCAACACTAGGCATCTGGGCCCATCCTTTCTGAGTAAAGAGGGTGGGGACATTTGCTATGCTCTTGCCCAAACTCATATGACTGGAATTTTTATCTGAAGTTTATCTGAAACTCTTGGGGTTGCAATGTTAACACTGAGACAGATAATGAAAGTTCTTCCCGAGAACTTCTATTTTCCTGAGCCAAAACGAGCTGTGTAGTATATAACTGGCCTCCCCAGGTGCCACCCCAAAATTTCGGCCAAGTCATTGGCTTCCATCTCGCCGTAGGGTGGGTGGTTGCGCCTTTAAGAATAGAGGTGAAATAACTCTCGCCACAACCACCGTCAACTCAACGCTATGGGTCTGAAAGGATGTGTAGCTGTCATGAAGCCCTTAATGAGAAAACAATAGACAAAAAGTGAGACAATTTGCAAATCAAACAAAGAAGCTGGAATGTCTAGGATGCCTAGAGTTCAGACCTCAACATCACTGAACGTGTTTGAGATTAATTGGATTGTGAAAATGAGAAAATGCAACCCAATTCTCAGACTGAACTTTGGAAGTGTGGAAAAATATCCCTGCAAATTTATTTTAAAAAACTGAAAATCATCTGAAAAGAATGGAAGCTGTAATAGAAGCGAAGCGTGTTCACACTAAACACTGACGCTGAAAGATGAACAAGTTCTACTTACTGGCCATTTTAAATAGATATAAATAAATAAAGGTGGACTTTTGCACAGTACTGTACGTGTGTGGTGTGTGTGTGTGTGTGTGTGTGTGTGTGTGTGTAAACCCCAGCCTGACTTCATGTACTTCCTCCTGAGACACAGGAAGTTGCAGGATTCCTGTCAGGAAGAGGAGGAGCCAAGCACACAGTGTGCTGCTGTGCATGTTTGTAATGTTCTGTCCCCTCCAGGACAAACCCACCTTTACTATGCTACAAATCAATAACTGGCACGTTCTTTAGGCCTTTTCCAGCATGCTAAAGAATGAGGAGAGACTCCTGAACTCTTTGGCGTTCAGTGTTTCAAACGTCTACACCGCATATGTAAAAACAATGCAGGGCCGAAAAGGGGAAATGTAGAACACGGCTTTACGTGGTGTAAACACACACACACTTGCCGTTACGGGTGTTCCAGCGTCTGCTGCTTTGTTTTGATGCCCTTCAAGCTGTGACATTTTCTCCCATCACCTCCTAAATTCCTACGGACACAAAGGCGCTTGCAAAACAACATTACGCACCGGTAAAAGATGGCTGACCTTTCGAAAACCACAAAAAAAAACAAGCCGAAATGCACCGCAAGGAGAAACGTGACGATAGGGACGAAAAATGACAAATGCAGTTTGTGTCCAAAAGTTTGTAGACATCTGCCCACCCAAAGGAATTAACAAGGAGTTTGTCCCGCGTTCGCCGCAGTAACAGCCTCTACACCTACACTAGATGATCCAATGCTGCTGTGAAGATTTGATTGCATGCAGCTGCAAGAGCATTAGTGAGGTCAGGTACTGATGTTGGAAGATTAAGGGGAGGGGCTACAGGCCCTGGGGCCCCTAAAATCTTTATTGTGCTGCTCATATAGATACTCACAAGTGCACACCAAGAGTCACAAAAAGATCCAATTTCTCAACAACACAGTTAGCTTCCTTCAACACTACTCAGACCTGATGACTATTTATCTCCCTCTAATTCATAATGCAGCTCATCCATAGTAACGTTTTCAGACTTCTTTTCTTTTCACAACCGGCAACATCACATATGTTGATTTATAACTAAAATATTAAACAGGTAAACTTCTTGGTTAATGTTAGATGCTAGTGGGTGGAGCAGCATGTCTTAAGAACATCAACTTTTTTGGGGAAGTAGTGCAGGCTTAGCTAGCAGCAGGCATACACACACACACACACACACACACACACACACACACACACATACACACACAACACACACACACACACACACCTATACACACGCATACCACACACACACACTATAATATATATATATATATATATATATATATATATATATATATATATATGTATATATATACATATATATACATGGCACGGCATGGACTGAGAGGAGCAAGTTGAGGTGGATCAGGTGGGGGGTTATCCAGCATGGCCTACTGGGACGAGACCTAGAGGTCGTCGCAGGACCGGCTGGAGGGATTATATCTACAAGTTGGCCTGGGAGTGGATAGGGGTCCCCCGGAATAAGCTGGAGGAATTTGCGGGGGACAGGGTCGTCTGCTCTCGGATTCTCTGCTCTCCCAACTGCTAATGTGACCCTATCTGGATTAAGTGGTTAAAGATGATGAATAAATGAATGAATGATTGATTTATATCTGTGTGTGTGTTTGTATATATATATATATATACACAAACACACACATATATATATTCATTCATTTATTCATCTACACCTACATTAATATTCCATACTAGGGTCATCTTTGGGGACTGTTTGACGGTATGAAAAACACATGATGGTATGGTTTATAAAACAGATAAGAACAGCGAGCGCTGATCTGTTTGCTGAAGGTTTTCTCTCTCGGGCTTAAAGCATTGTTCCCATTAATAACACTCATTTAGTATTCCCAGTGTATTTGAGCAGCAGCCTGAATTCCTCTCGCTTTCTCTGCCTCTAGAGCACCGGCACAATGATACAACATCAGTCAGTGTAACGCAAACACCGCAATTCAATTAGAGAGAAAGGCTTTAGATGGGCATGTGGATGTGGAGCTGGCTAAAGCAGCCATTCATCAACGGCAGGTCCAATGGGCCATCAGCCGTGATGGAAAAATGAGCACTGACCGATCCCATCTCCGCTTCCAAGAGGTGATGCAACAGCATGGTCAGGGCCTTCCAAGAAGTGACCATTTGGGCAGGAAGCGCTGGATGTGTCCCAACTCCCCGCCAGAGAAAAGGAAAGGAGAAACACCACCTCTCGATCCAACACTAACAATAGCATCACTTAAAATGAATTCTCCTTTTCCTTCAAACCCAAAATATAGTCAATGAAATGTTTGGTGTCCAAAGTTTGCTTTTTTCCCCATTTTGCACCACAGCTGCAAGGCTAATATAGCTAACAAGCAGAGGAAGCTTTTGTACAATTTTGTACAATTAGTATCACACTGCATGTTTGCCTCAAAGCACACTAAGCTGTAAAATAATAATTAACAGACTTGCTTATGTGGGTTTTGACACACTGACACACTGATATCTATAAAAAAAAATAAACTAAAATAGTAGTTTGGGTGTTCAAGCCTGAATTTTGTCTGTTTGGGTAGTATTAGGCAGTACAGATCATGAAGATTAAATATTTTACTGAGGATGGATAGATGGATGGACAAATAAATCAATAAATAAATAAATAAATAAGTAAGTGGCGAGTACTGCGTGATGGCCCCTACCAGTCACCCCACTGGCTCACATCCTGCTGCCTGGGACCGCCACCTTCGCAATAGCCCACCACACAAGGGGAGTATGGGTAATTTGTCCACTTGTTTGGATAATCCACCATCTGCTGCGGTCATAGCTCCAAGCTCAGACGACACAAAAAATCAACCACACTGAAACTGGGCCTTAACAGTACAGATGATTCAGTTAATCAAATAACAGGCAATAGGTTATGCAATTGCAGAATTTCATAATTTCTGCATAATTCATTTGTTAAGATGTAAAGTCATTCAGAGTGGTGCAAAAATTCACTATTCTAGAGAAAACTGCTGAATCAGAATTGTTCACAACACTAGTGATAGGAACCAGGCATCCAAAAGACTTCTACTTCTAAACTTAGAGGTTTCTAAACGCTCTCTCACCTAAAGCTTTACAAGAAATGGATATAAATACACTGTCTGAAGCCAAAGATATTGTTTACTGAGAGTTTTAAGATGATGTTTTCAGCCTAAAATGTATTTTTAAAATCCATTTATGGCAGAAAGGTCAATGCTTTAGCACTATTTTACCAATATCCCCACTACATACAACTCATGTGGGTTCAGTGGTGATCTGGATAGTAAATAAAATGGCTATATTTGTGTCGCAGGCATCATGACCCCTATTCCAATCACCACCACTGTAAAGAATTCTCAATCCGTAAGTTTCTCCTCAATGAAGGATTTCACATCAAACCACTTTGAATGTCTTTGTTTACATCCCAACAACAGAACAATGCAAAAAATCAAATGAATTTCTCTTAAAGCATTTGTTGCAGAAAAAAACCTGAGCTAGATATAAAGTAAAAGTCTGTCAGTCTGCGATGGCTGTTCTCACTCTCGGCTGAGGTTTGAGGGGTTAAGGTCAGCTGCTAATTTTAGAAGGGTGATGTCGAGCCGCCCGGCCGTCTGATAAAAATGACAATTACACCAGCGCTTCCTCTGACAGGAAAACGTGGCCGCCCGCCAGGGAGGGAGAGAAATACGGCCACATCGTTACCTCCCTTTATTCATCCCTCCTCATCAGAGAGAGAGAGAGAGAGAGAGAGAAAAAAGATAAAGAGAGAAGAAAATCACTGCCGGTATCTGTAGCTGTGGCTTTGCTGAGGAAATCTTCTCTCAATCACAGTTCTATTGTGGAAGGTCATAACACTCACTGTCTGGATCGTTCAGATGGAGGACAGAGAGCAGGAGAAAACAGGAGAAAACGGAGTGGAGGAGTAATGAGTTTCACCCTCCTGCACCATCGGCGGACCACCAAATCCCAAATCACTTCCCAAGACACAGCCCAGGTTCTGAGAGAGAGCGAGATGTGTATTTAGAACTGAGAGGAAGTGCTGTCACTCTGTTGAGGAAAATTTAAAGCCTCCAGGGCCACAGGTGAGGGGTATAAATGGGGGGGGAGTAATAGAGATAGCAGTACAAAAGCATGACGGATCGTTCACTGCCACCGTCCTTTTGCGTTAAACAAGGTTATAATGTATTGAGAGAGTCGACGGAAGAGCAGAGCAAATGAACTGCGTGTAACTGTCTGTGAGCGCATTTGTTTTTAGCCTTGGAGTGAGCCCATTTGTTTTTAGGGCCAAATGTCCTCATGATGATAAGATTGGGTGTAACAACTTCAGTACAGTATCAAAAAAAATCAGAAAAATGAACATTTGCAATAGTGTATGGAAACTTAAAACTTGTATTTCCCAGAGCTGTAACCAGAATTCCAGTTATTGTGGGGGATTTGGGGGCTGGTTACAGGTTGGGGGGGGGTCCAGCAAGGAAGCATTATGTCCCAGAGGAATTGCTATAGTAAGGATGACTACCACCAACTAGCCTGCTTCACTGTAGCTACTATAACCACAGTAAATTTTGAACAAACTACTCCTCAAAATCAACTGTTATCAGCTTTCATCATACAGTCCTACCTTTGGTAACACGTCATTTGGACAGTCCACTTTAGATGCTTCGTAGATAATTTACTTTCAAGTTATGTTCAACTAAATATCAACTAAATTGACCATAATTTTCTTTAACTCCAAAGCTGGCTCTGAATCCCAACCCTAACCTTAACCTCAACCCAAAACCTAAATCCAACCCTCATCCTGTTCCTAGCCCCAACCCTGGTCCAAATCCTAACCTTAACCCCACCACTGTTTAGAATCAGAGTTTTAACAGATAGTTTGTTAACAATTTGAACATCTGTAGATAATCTATAGGGACTACAGTGGACTATCCAAATAAAATGAGACCCTACCTTTTACACCACTAGGCACAGATATCTGGGGCCAGAAGGTTACAGATCACCTTGTCTGTTTTTTGCAGTCCTGATGTTTTTCTTTATCACAACTTAAAAACTAAATTCCTAAGAAAAAAATTAGGAGAGAAATTCTGGTGCACTCTGAGAGTAAAATACAAGTGTAACTGCTGTGGAGTTCAACAACTATGCAAATAAAAGTCATCTCCAAAAATTGTAATGTTTGTTAGGTATACTGGTTTATTTTATTAAAAAATATTTTGCTGGTCCTCATAAAAAACTGCACTTTTCATCACAAATACAATTTTTTTGAAGCAAAAAAATACAAGGGCTATAAGACTAGATTGTTAGAGTTTGCCGTAACACTACTTGGCTATTGTATTATACGAGTCAATGAAAGTACATGAAAGTAAATGACCTCCCATACATAGAGGTCATTTCATTAATCATGCCGCAGGGCATGGAGAGTTACACAATAGAGTAACAAAAAAAAAACCCTCTCTGGTTCATGCAATATCTCCTCCCAATTAGGCAGAGGATTTGGTAGCACATCACTTTGTTTGCACTGTTTGACAGGAAAAAACTCATTAGCTGAAGCTTCCCATCACGCTATCTCCGCCGTCAGCTCAGAATCTATCGGATAAAGTCATACAGTGTAATAATAGGACCAAAGTAAACAAAGATAAGAAATGACCGAGCAGATTTTGAGGGCATAACACGCTCACTTACACACCCTCCCATTCCACTACTGCATCTCATACATCTGCTATACTACCATCCATATCAAAATCCAGAATAGCATCACATTCTGAACATCTACATTTCAACATTAAAGCAAAATAAATCAAACGTAAACAACGCCCACACTGCTCACCCCCCCTAACATATGATGAAAACTTATACCGCACCATTTAGCATAGTGCAAAATGCATTTAAATGGCCAGTCAAACCAAGTCCAGTTTCTAAGTAATCCCAAATAGATGTGCTGATGTGGTTTCGACACTGCATGACACACTGTTATCAAAAAAAAGAGAAGAAAAGTATGTTGCATAGCTAAAAAGACCAGTAGCTGTCAAATTAAAACCCTACTGTTGTCCATTTATATTGATTTTCGGCCAATCACTTTAAACCTTTCTTGATGGCTCGCAAATACAGACTGGCGAAAGACTTTAATTCATAACACAAGCCTATAAAAAATATAAGGCTACGCTAAGGAGTAGGAGAATGGGAAATAATTGGATGGCAGCGGTCAGCAGAGAGCCCTCTCAAACACACACGCACAAAAACCAATACTGACCGCTTGACTAATCAGGACTGATTCAATCTCTCATCTTGAATTATAGGTGAAAAATCCAATACCGGACCAGCAATTACAGATATAATGGACTCGAGCCACTGAAACCATTGCACTGATACAGACACTGATACACAGGAGAAGCATTTATAGAATACTTCCAGTCACAAAGAAGTTTCCAGTCACTTATGGAGTCTATTTCTAGACTTTAACAACTGTTCAGTGGTGCCTTCTCACAAATGGTATAATTTACCAGAAGCCCAGGCTTAATTTGTGACTGGAAATCCAACTCTGAATAACGCACAAATGGACAACAAAATTGATGTGCCTTTAAATTGGAATATCACCAATTTCAAAATGCATAATGAAATCGTTAAGATCTGAAGAGTGGTCTGATGTGAAATGAGCCACTCGAGAAAAAAATCACCCATGCAGAATTGTTAAGAACCAGACATCCAAAGCTTTTAACACCTCTAAACCCACAAATATGCTGTCTGTTACAAATATGCCTTATGTCTGAGATATTAGATAGGCTCACTGGTGGTTTCAGATAGCAAATAAAATGGCTATATTTATATTATAATAATCATAACCTGTGGTTTCTATCACCGAGGACATTTCTCTAAAACGAACCATTTAACATCAAACCACTCTGAATGACCTTGTTCACACCTGGCTGATTGAATTATACTAATTTCTTAAATATTGGTGGAATTACTCTTTAACTTTAAATGTTATAGTATACAGTAAAGTTATGTTATTCCATTATGTTAGTTCCTTTATATGGACACCGATATAACCACATAATTTCTTTGTTAGTGTACAATTTTTGCATTGGGGATTTAGAGGTTTATAGCAACAGGTCTAAACCTTTTACTCATTTTCAAACTGAAGGCAGCAAAGAAAACACAAGATCATCCTGTAACCTACTGCAGACCCCAAAACACTTAACTGAACCTACAACCAAACCTAATACACTAGCCTGACCACTACAACAAAAAAGCATACTTTTCTGCTAATTACAACAAAACTCAATATACTACATTAAAAAGATGAAGAGAAATGTAACACGCATTCCTGCAAACTATAACAGAGCCTTAAACCCATCCAAGCTTGAGTAAACAGTTACATGACCACCTCATAAACCGGAGCAGAACTCCGTAACCTGCTGAGTGTGAAGCTTAATGAAGGTATCTCACTAACAGAGATGAGCTTTGCTGGACGAGCAGGAGAGAGAGCAGCAGAGCGGGGCTTCATCAGCCATCTGTGCAGTGCTGTAGGGAAACCTGACATAATGTTTACAACACTGATGGCAAGGGACGCGGTGAGCTAATGCTGCAGAACAGAAAGGACACACACACACACACACACACACACACACACACACACACACACACACACACACACACACACGCTTTAAATGTAGTATCTGGAATTTGGTCTGGAATTTTGAACCAAACCAGAATAAAGCCTGGCAACAAATTTCATAATGAACCTGATTGTAGGCAAATAAAATTCTGTTCCAGCTCGACTGCAGCCTGAAAAAAATTTTGCCCCATCCTTACCAAATTTTGTCACAAGTCAAATGCAGCCCAAAAACATTCTGACTGAACTCGACTGTAGCCCAGAAAATTCTGTCCCAACTCGACTTTAGCCCAACAGAAATCTCTCTCAGACCAAATTCTGTCCAAAGCTGACTGTAGACTGATGGAATTCAGTCTGAACTTCACTACGGCCTGTCAGAATTCAGCCTGAACTCAATTCAACTTTTCAAATTTCTTTCCCAACCTGACTGTAGCTGGCAAAATTCAGTCTAAACCCAACCGTAACCTGTCAGAATTCTACCTTACCCTGACTGTAGCCTGACCCAATCCTTTCCAAATCTGACCACCATGAACCAGAGATAGAACAGAACTCCATATTCCTGATAAAAATTATTTTGTAGCTGATAACCTCGGAGATTTGCGTCTGATGTGACACAAATAATTGCATGTAGAAACTAAACCCAACTGTAGACTCACAAAATCCTGTCCCCACTTGACAAAATCCTGTCCAAATCAGACTACCATCAAACCAGAGCTAGACATCATCTATGATAATTTCATAGCCAAAACAACAGGCATTATCAGACCAGTGCAAAAGAGAACCTGATAGAGATTTCCTAGCTATCAGCTATACAAAATTGAGCTTAAGTTCCACGCTCATTAACATGTGGGTAAATGGAGGTCAAAAACCATTAAAGGTGAGAGCGAACATTAAATCTGAACCCCACACAATAATATTTGCAAAATTACGTCCAAACCTGAGGTAAACTGTCATGTTGAATTTTGACAAATATTTCAAACACTCAAACACACAAAGTACACTCCTACTTGTACAGTACAATGAAATTTTGACCCAGCAGCTGCTGTTCCTAAAGGCTGTCCACTACAGAACTAGAGACGTGCAAATAAAGCATACGGCTACAGAAGACTGCCTCAAAAAGAGCTGTGTGTGTAAATAAATGTTGCTGCTGAACATCTGAAAAATAGAAAGACAGACACAGTAAGCTTCACTGGCCCACTTATAGAATCAAAGAAGAGAGAGAGAGAGAGAGAGAGAGAGAGAGAGAGAGAGAGAGAGAGAGATGTGGAGGAAAGCCGAGTAAGAAGAAAAAGTGACATCTCAATTCACCAGCCCTCATTCCGTTTTGTTTTTGCTCCACAAGCAGACGTTTGCTTTTTGATGCAAAGGATTTTTCTTCGGGGAGACGTGTCAGACAGGGCTTTCATTTTTAGGTCAGAAAGTTTTTGAGTGAAAGCAGCAGGTATTCAGCAGAGATCCAGCCAGGCATCCGTCAGCTGAACGGAAGAACCTGCTCGTTTTGCACCTGCACTGGATGCAGTCCTGGGCATTTTAACCATCTGTGCTATTTGAATATCTATATTTTTAAACAAATAGTATGCAAATACTCCCAACGAGATTTCTTCCACTGTCACAACAGCATCTGAAATGGTGCACTGTAGAGAAACTTCAGATGCTAGGAGTTGTGATGTCTATGTAAAAAATGTATTTGCTTAGTGAAGCTACATACATCTGAGTTTTTATATGTAATGTTGATTTTAGGTAGATAACTTAGAGAAGCAATAAATGCTTCAGACGTCTGGTTCCTATCACCACCACTGTGGACAATTCTGACTGGATAAGTTTCTCTACAACAGAGCATTTCACACCAAATCACTCTTGTTTGTTAATTAATGGAATTTCATTTTAAGATTTATATGTACAACTGAATTATAAGCAAATTGCCAGATGACCTAAAAGAAAACATTAAGTCACATTTTTGTCATAGATTTCTTTTAATACAGCTTTGCTCTTTCACTTAACGTGAGATGCAACATCAGCTACTTGTGTCCACACATTCCTTGCACTTCACATTCAAAAAGGCACTTAAGAGCAACAAAAAAGTTAATTTATGATTTGTTTTACTATCCTTCTTTATTTCTGGTTATACATGCCTTTTTTGAGAACCTGAATAAGTAAACAAGACTAAGTTTGAACATCCATGTATTCAAATATCCACATCCATCTCTGACCAGCACTTGTCAGTGTCTGTGATCTATGAGCCTGATAACAGTGTTAAAAGAGGAAAAGTAGCCCAAAAAAGCAAATAAACCAAGTCAGAATGCCCCAGGAATCAATGCAGATTATTTGCTGACATTTTGAGGACACATAGATCAATGAGCTGATTGATATCTTAATATTTTGTGCAAATGACTGTTTGGAAGGCAGATTTTCTGCAACATTCAGCATCAGGACCCTGTTCGCGCTGATCCAGGAATGATCGATGTTTGGGGAGTCACTCCACACACTCGTGTCCTCTGACACATCCAGAGTGATCAGCCTCTCCAGACGTGACATAATCACTCGCCTCCTCGTCTTCATTAACTTACCCTCCCATTTCCTTCCTGTCTTTGTGTTTAATTAAAGCCCTTTAACAGCAGCCCTGTCCTCCTGTTAGCATACAGCATACGGCTAATCATGAGAAGAGGAATCAGAAGAGAGGCAGAGAGAGAGAGTAAAGTACACCGATTACCGTGTTGGACTTGGACAGCTTGTATGTGACACTCCAATTAAAACTATGGACTTCTGATAGACAGCCAAACCACCATTTAGAAAAGGGGATAGAGAAAAAAAATGAAGAACAGAAAAATAAAGAACAGTGGAAAAAAAGGAAGAGAAGAGAAGAGAAGAGAAAGATGGAAAAAATAAATAAATAAATAGAAATAAACAAAAACAAAGAGAGTGAGAGAGAAGGAAAAAAGAAAGAAAGAAAGAAAGAAAGAAAGAAAGAAAGAAAGAAAGAAAGAGGGAGGGAAGGAGAGAGTAATAAGAAAAAGAAAAAGAAAAAGAAAAAGAGGGTGGGAGAGACAGAGAGAAGAGAGGGGGAGAAATAAAAAATAAAAAAGAAAAAGAAAGGTGGACAGAAAGAAAGAGGGAGGGAGAAACAGAGAGAAGAGAGTGGTAGAGACGAAAGAAAAAGAAAGGTGGAAAGAAAGGTGGAAAGAAAGAACAAAGAAGTAAAGAAACAAAGAAAGAAAGAAAAAGCAAAAGAAAGAAAGAAGGAGGGAGAGACAGAGAGAGAAGAGAGGGGAGTGGAAAGAAAGAAAGAAAGAAAGAAAAAGAAAGAAAGAAAGAAAGAAAGAAAGAAAGAAAGAAAGAAAGAGAATCAAAGAAGAGAGGGAGAGAGAGCACGAAGGAAAAAAAAAGAAAATGGACAGTGAGAAAAGAAAAAGAAGGAAAGACAGCAAAAGGTAGGAAAGAAAAAAATGAAAAAGAAAGAAAAAGGTGAACAAAAGGAACAACCGAAAAAGAAAAAGAATGAAAAAAAAGAACGAAGAGCTAAAGAAAGACTGAAAACAGAAAGATTAAAAGGAAGCCGTTTTATTTAAGGCCACTGACGGCTGTGCAGGTTTACACTGCAGCAGCTGTCTGATTTGCATAATGAAGGTTTGGGCCACTGAGTTTAGCTTTTGTTCACTTGTCTTGTTTATGCAGTGGATAATTTTAACGTAAAGTAAAATAAATGAACTGAAACCATAAACGAACCTGCAGCCTGTAATAAACTGCACACATCCAGATGTGAATCGATGCCATAAAGCTACACCAGCGTTTGCAGTTTCTGATTACTGAATGTGCCGGGATGAGGGTGATATTGCTCTCCCTCTCTCTCTTCGTTCCCTCTCTTTCCCTCCAAGATCTCTCTCTCCCTCTCTCTGCAGGCGAAGGGCCCGACCCAGGAGCCTTTCTGGAAGGTTAAACGGCCGTCTGTTTGGCTGGGCTCCTGAGTCCACGCTGTGGCTGAAGGCTGAGGAGCCGTGTGTGAACTCTCCAGGCTGTCCCGGCACGAGCCGAACACAGACAGGCTGCGGGACAGGGACCCGGGCCAGAAATGCGCATGTGGAGCCTTGAAGACCGCTTACCTTCCCTCTGATCTGTAGTCCAAACTCAACACAGATATGAGCAAGAAAAGAACAAAGCAGACAAAGCTGTCTGTCAAAAGTTTGGGGACACTATGCTGTCTTTTCCATTAAGAGAATAGCATCATGGGAAGATCCATGATCCTCAACTGGCAGCAAACAGATTTTATTTAAACACGTAGGGAAAGGACCTTTTATTCTCTATGAAGGTTTGTTTATATTCAACAATGGCTGTGTTAACATGCACAAGATTTTTGCCAACCCAACTGAATACATTCTGATTACAGATTAAGACTGAGGTGTTTTTATGTTCACTCTACTCAACAATCTGATGGAAAATCTCAGTTTACATGCACACTACAAGTAATCCAACCCAAAATTACACGCATGCATAGAGTACCACTTAGTGTAGATGTTACCATGACAACGAACATCACGTGAGCTCCAGTCAGAGTGAGATGAGCAGCAGTGAGCAGTGCTTGGGTTTTATTTGCTTTAAAATGATGTCAGACTCAGGAAAACATACTTCACATGTACTTAGTAAAGAAGGCCGAGAGGAAGACGTCGTGTTCTGAGACACATAAGCTGGACGTCCGTCCCACCGCCGTCTTTTAAAGCTCAGAGCATAAACTTTGTCTCTTCTGCAGACCAGTTTCTGCTCCCGCCATGTTGAACGTTATAAACTTTCACTATGACGTGACACACATGATCAGAACGGACTTAAACTTTTCGATGGGGAATGTAATCAGATACAGGCGTTTACATGGTTATTATTGTTCCATTTAATGGATTATTTACAGGATTACCCACCTCGTTCTGTCAGATAGAAACTGTATTCTGAATGGCTAGTTTAGTCCGACTGAGGTGTAAACATGGACGTATTCTATCCAGATTGAGCTATTAGTCG
Organism: Colossoma macropomum; assembly: GCF_904425465.1. Classification (NCBI taxonomy): domain Eukaryota; kingdom Metazoa; phylum Chordata; class Actinopteri; order Characiformes; family Serrasalmidae; genus Colossoma; species Colossoma macropomum. The sequence goes on along the minus strand of NW_023494798.1, from coordinate 27,318,130 downwards.
GATTATTAACGGATTATCAGGCTGTATGTAAACGTGGCTGCTGTGTAACTGCCAGAAAATGTGAACAGGCCCATATCGTTCAAAGGCTTTTCAGGATGCTCTTGATTCGTCACTCATTGTGACATTTCCCATTAAACCCAGCTATAAACACTGCCATCACAGCGGCTGTCCGACAGCTCTGTCTGAGCATAAACAAAATTAAAAAGTGGTTTTCGGCCACTTAGCTCCAGCACGCTGTGGACCAGAAGGATGAGCACTATCAGTGTGCATGACTGACTCCAGCACTGTCCATTATCTTCCAAATGAGCCCTCTCTCACCCTCTATCTCTCTCCCTCTCTCTCTTTTTCTCTTCCTTATCTCTCGGCCTTTCATGCTACTTGACTCCAAACTGTATCCAGACGCTCCTCGACACTCTTCAATTAGACGCCCGTTCCTGCCTGACAATGTCAAATTGCTAATTTTGTTTCGTCAACAGGAAAAAAGGCACCTTATTGACAGGAATGCAAACACATACGTAAACGGTTACGCAGCAGAAGACGGACACGCTCTAATTACAGTTTATCAAGCTGAGCTTACTGTGAACTGCATCTTGCAGATTGGGACACACAGAGCTGAGATGATTGGTCACAGTAATGTAAGTCCTTGCAGCGTAATTAGATGTCACTTTACAGGACTGAAACGTGTGTGTGTGTGTGTGTGTGTTGGGGCCACACAATATATCATTTGTTAATCACTTTCACAACATCAGCTTTCATAATACTGATACTGCAAAAGTTGTGCAATATGCTAATGAGCCTCTAATCAATCACTGATCCAGACCAATCACAGATGTTCTTTGGGTGCTGCTCCAACAAACAAATCCGTTTGGTTAAAATAATATAGGCTACTTTTTTCCACTCCAGTCAAAATAAAGAAGTAAACATTGCTACATGTGCTGCAAACATGCCTATTCACATACTACAGCTGCACCACAGTAGTCTGTAGAGCGAGATTTTACAGTTTAAAGTAGAGGTGGAACAATCCATCGGCTATGTATCGGTATCGGCCGATTTTCAGCCCAAATACCCACGTTATGGCGAGTGTATTTAATGTTTGAGTTAATTTGCTCTTTTTTAATGAGAGGAGCAAAAAGCAGAAACAGAGCCTCGAACTCCTCCCACTGACCTGTGGAAATACATGTAGTATTGCTCGTTATGCAGCTGTAGCTTGCCTTTGTAAGAGGCAGGGACTCCCTGTGGTGTTGTCTTTTTTGTAGAATGGGATGTACCCAGTGTACGCACCGCTTAGTTGCAGTGCTTAAAAGAGAAAAAGTTTTCAGAGTGTTTAGACTGAAAAAATGCTTCAGACTTGGTCTAAAAGGTCCCACTGCGTTAAAATCACATCCGATGGGCCCCAAAAACACTGATTGGTCCATCTCTAGTTTAAAGATGTACTTTGAAGGTAAAAGCAACTTTGATGTAGTATGTTCAAACGATCACTACAATGGAGAGAAATGACTCATCAGAGCACAACTCGTCCAAGCACAACAAGCTAAAAGCTAAAGTCAGCAAGATGGCTACCTGGTTATCTATATCTGTGGGTGGCTCGTTTTTCTGGTTGACAGGCTAAAACTTGTCTCTGGTGTCCATTTTGTGCTGAATAAATCACAAAGAAATCAGAATCGGATTTTTTTTTTAACAATGTAATGCCAGATGTTGTTTCTTTAGCAGATATATCAGTGGCTAAGCTAGCAGTCAGGACTGGTTGACACTACAGGGATTCTCAATGGTTGTATAATGTTCTTTGCATGATGCATGCTGGGTATTGTAGCGAGAACATAGATGAATGAAAACATGAAAAGATATAAAATTGTGAAATCTATGAAACTAATCAATCTGAGGGATTGAGAGCTGCACTACTGAATACTGTATAGCACAACAAAGAACATATTACATGCTAGTTAGGCTGAATATTTAAATCGATGCTTTACTGCCTCCTCTGAATGCATTCTTTCCATGGCTGGACTGATTGGCTTAATTTGGGAGTAGTTTAGCTGAGTAAACTTTTGACTCCCGTTCTGTTTTGCAAATATCAGAAAAACAGAATATATCAATCTGCTTTTTCACCCCTCAATATCACTGAGTCTTTGTGTTGTGCCCTTATTAAACATTTTCCCCCTTCTTTTTTTACACAGCATGACTGGTGTTTTAATTGACCCTACTATAGATAGGGACGGTGATGGTGACCTATGAAACCAACACTTAATTTTATATTCCACTCCAATCATCCTAGAGAAAAGACCAAAGGTGCATTCATTTACATACATCTACACCTTTCTCTAATTGCCCTGTAGAAGATACTACATGAACACTACAGACAACCATGCCAACACTGACCACAGGTTTTGTCCTTGAAAAGGCATGGTACTTGAAAAAAGGATATGCCTGCATATCAAACAGGCTACAGCGCACTCCTCACCGTGGCAGCTCAGCAGAGCTTCATTAGGTATATGCACATGACCTATGCTGATTCATTAGATGAGCTATGTACAGTCATAACAGGTTAAAAGCAGGGGTGATCGGAACCAGTGAACATTTGCTCCCATACACATACCACAAATCTGAATGCATCTTTATAGCAGTGATGTATATCAGTATGTCTATGCAAACATTAGACCACGAGTTTCAAGTAGACAGCAAACAGACATTATTACATTTTTTTGCCTGTTACTTTGAAAAAGAAAAAAAAAAGGTTAATAAAAACTGGCTAAAATCATAAGTAGGTCAAAGAAATCAGACCTGCAATAAGCCATAATATTGCATGATAATATTCCCCCAGTCAGAAGCAGCAACAGCCTCATTAGTTTAAACTAACCATTGGGGTAATAACAAAAGTTCCCAATACAGCCTTTTTTCAGACAGTCCAGTGTTTGGCTGGACTTTGAAGGTGGTCATAACACAGCAGGGAGCTTGTTAAACCAAGAATTAGTACTGTTACTTATTTTTGTTATGTTTTAGGCCATGAAACTCCTTCCCTAAGGGTATATAATACATGATGCGCATTGTGATTATGTACTGTTTTTTTCTCTCTATAGTAAAAGTTCCTATTGAATTATTAAAAGAAAAGTTGAGTTTTTTCCCCCAAATTTTAATACCATCTTCTCCCCTGAGTGACTGGAAGCGTCCGAGTGTGAAGGTGTTGAACTTTAATGAACAACAAGATTTAGACTTGAGTTTGGCCTAATACACTTTCGTTACTCTGGCGATATAAACGTCAAGACACACACAACTCCAGGAATATTTCAAAGCTGAGTAGTCTCAAGGCAAAAAAACAAACAGAAGCTACATGAATTTAACTACACAGTCCATAAACCTTGTATTGAGGAATTTTTGATGCAGCAGTGACGAATAAGACATTTCTTTATTTAACAAAAGCTGTACATAATGATTCATTTATCAGTAAGCTTCTTATTTTATTAGTGTTTTGGTTAGTCCAAAGACAAAGTTGTTGCTAATGTATTTAATGCCAGTAATATCCAAAATATCACCACGGTGGCATCCCTACAGTTGCCCCTCATCCATAGTCAACAGCTAGTCTCCTCAAACCGCCTGAAAAGACACACAGGAGCATGCACATCCTTATCAACATCCAGGCAGGAAAACTGCACGATGCTCACATTTACAAAGCTCCTCTCAGTTCTTTGGCACTCCCTGACAGACAGGCTAACATTTCCGGCTTAACACAACTGTTCTTCTCCGCGCTCAAAGCAGGCTGGTTGTTTTTGGTTTGGGACGTCTCTCCACTGCTGCGCTTGTTAAAGTGTTTGCTCTTGCTGACTGTGGAGTCAGCCTGACTCTCTCTGTCAGCCTTGTATTGTTTCGGAGAGCCTGACATCAGTTCTGGAGCCAAAAATCAAAATGATACACCAGGTTCTAAGGCATGGGCTTATGGGACAGGGAACACAGAACTATACTGACATATCTGTGCATACACACAGCAGAAATCATAGACATCATTGTGAGTCTTCATGGCTTGGACTATTATATATTTTCACGGCCGTCAAAACTATTTTATTATTTTTTTTTTTTTTAACACCATCGTACCTCAGAGGGGAGCTCTGTCGAGTTTTCTGCATTTCGGTATAAATCATTAAGATGTAAATAAAGTCACTCACAGTTTGATTATGAAATGCTCCATTCTAGAGAAACTTGCCAAGTCAGAACTGTTCACAGTGGTGGTTTGTACAGGGTATGTATAAGTAATACCTCTGCCTTCTATGCTGTAGACTAGGGTTCAATCCCCCACCTGGTCAAGCACCCTACACTATACCAATAAGAGCCCTTGGGCAAGACTCCTAACACTGCCCTCGCCTACCTGTGTAAAATGATCAAACTGTAAGTCGCTCTGGATAAGATCGTCTGCCAAAGGCCACAAATGTAAATGTGTTGATTGAAACCAGACATATGAAGAGTTTAACACCTGTAAAAGCAACATCACAGACATTTATTAGACAAAAAGGTAACAGGTATGTTGACTGATGCTTGAGACATTGTTTAATTATGCTATAAAGAAATGTATTTTTTTTTAATAATATGTATTAAGCAAATTAGAACCAAAGAAAACTTTTTTTTTTTCAGATTTACCATTTTGCCATTACCAACATTAAATATATATAAAAAAAGAAGGCGTGTGTAGGTCCACTGGTCATTTTGGATGTTAAATAAAATGGCTATATTTATGCTGTAGCCATCACAACACCTGGTTCCTATCACCATGCAAGCAGGTAAATATCTCTACAATGAACCATTTCACCTCAAACCGCTCTGAATGACTTTGTTTACATCTCAATGACTGAATTACACAGAAATTATGAAAAATATGTGGAATTGCCCTTTGAAGTTCAGAAGGTGTTTCTTCTTCTAGTTTACTTACTGTTGTAAACGGCATCTTACTCAGCCAATAAAACCAAGTTTGATTCTGTATTATGTATTTTTGGTTTTGTTGTTATAACAACTTGACCTGAATGGAAACCACTTTGTCTAAAGTCTGATAAAATGTCTTTGATAAGTAACACTTTCATTTGGCTATTAAACAATGTCGCTCAGAAAAAGGATCAAACTGAGCTGCTAATATGGTTATTGCAGCACCTGAGCTTAAACAGGGCAGAGAGGGACAATACCTGGATAAATGCCCTGCACTCATTCTGCAGCACTGTGTTCCACTCCTGCCCCCCTGGGCTGCCTTTCGGTGCTCTGACTGTTTGTTCACTGTGTCAGCAGGGCCCGTGTTTGGGGCTTTAACAAAGCAACTAAATTCAAGCAGTCCTGCAAAAGACTTTGCTTTATTCGCAAGGCCGGAAGTTTCAATTATGCATTAACTGCCGGTCAAAGACGATTAATAGGCAGCTTGCCATTTGACTTGGCCCTCGCTCTTAACCTTGCAAACTCAAGTTTGTCCTAAATAAATAATCACACCGCTCAGTCTTGAGCTGGCCTGTTTTCAGTACTCTGAGATTTGCTCAGCCAGAGTTTACTGATTGCGGCATGGAAACAATTCTGGCACACGCTGACTGTTGCTATTCAACACAAAACCTGCTCAAGTCAATGCAGAGAAAAGCCAGATAGGCATCAGCTGATAGCTCAGACAGCACCGCTCAGCCCCCTGTCAGCGGCCACGCAATCCTATTAGTCTGCATCAGTGCTCTAGCAAAGAGACCGAGCAAGACAGACAGAAGAAAGAGCAAAAAAGAGGAAAAAGAACAAATCAAATAGATTTTTGTGCCATTTAAAAGCCAGGAAAAGTGATTGTGTTGCGCTCCGAGAAAGGTTTAGTGCTATATATCCAGAGCAGACGTGCCGGTGCCTTATCGTTCTCATCCGCCACTGTTTTCACTGTAATCAGAAAACAGAGACAGTGTACAAAGCCGTGCTGATGTTTGGGTCAACGGTAATCTCAGCAAGACTCAGAAAGTGTTGGTTGTCTACAGATATTAGTAGTCTTGCAGTGTTTTTTGCTGCTAGCTTCACATCAGTGACACAAAAACATTCTAAAGTTTGGGAAATTAGCTTTTTAAATGTTTCTAATAACTAAATGAGCAAGCTTTCTTTACTGGTTTACAACGATTTAAAGGGGAATAAGTTCTCCATAATCTAATAGTGAAAATGTAGACAAAGTCATTCAGGGTGATTTGATTTGATGTGAAATCATCCGTTCTAGAGAAACCTGCAGAGTCAGAATTGTTCACAGTGGTGGCGACAGGAACCAGATGTCCGGAGAGTTAAATGCATCAAAAAGCTCCTTTACAGAGAGGTAGTACATGAAGTGGTTATGAATAAGCTGCCAGATGTCTCAGGCATTGTTTTGTGATAGTTTTGAGATTTTTGGCCAAAAATGTTTTTCATTACATCCATTCTTGGTGCAGAGGTACATGCAGGGTGTTGTAAGGCAAAACACTACCCACAGAAAACTTTCTCTCAAGTTTTCCACTATTTTATTATTAACAGAATTACACACAACACTCAGAAGACACGTGTAGGTTCACTAGTTAATAGGACAGTAAATAAAATGGCTATATTTGTGTTGTAGACATTGTGACCTCTGGTTCCTATCATCGCCACTGTAAAGAAATCAGAGTGAGTAAGCTTCTATACAATGAACCATTTCACACCAAATCACTCTGACTAACTTATACATCGTTAACGTTTAATGATGTAATGTTTCTTTTTACTTTACAGGTTAAGATGGTTCTAAAACAATTAGTTGTTTTGTTTCTTAGCTGTCTTAACTTCCTGAGAATATGAATAAATAAATATAAATATTATAAATCTAAGCTGGTTTACTTTGAAAAGGCATTTGGTTTGACAACAGATCTAGAGAGAGAATCACTCTCACATTCTGTTGTGGTCTATTCTAGATAGGTCGTAATCCTGGACATGCCCCCAAATTCTGCCTCGCTGTCTTCTTTTATAGTGGAAGCACTCTCATGTGGCCAATCATATATCTCCACATACTGCAACATACACAAGAAGGCAAGGACAAGCAGTAACAAGCACACGGAAGGTCTACATCAGACGGTCCATCTAGGTGAAGCATCCAATTTTGTGTCTCCAAGATTTTTACAGGTCCCCTATATCAATGGTTCTCAAACAAGTCCTCAGGGGTTCCACAGACAGTCCATATTTTTATTGCAACACACAGAGTCTTTGTGGCCTGGTTTGAGAACCACTATGTGCACACCCTTACATGCTTGCTCAATTGGCTGCAAAAAAATCATAATACTGTATTCAGCCCAGAGCTTCCTTTCACTGCGCTCTCCAAAGCTCCTTCTTGCACCAGGGAGGAATTTATTGCACCTTATTTCAGCAGCTCTGCCGTCACTGTGGCACCTGGCATTAGGTGCCTTTATCACAGCGGAAGGACGTCAATCTGAGGCCTCTGAGACGAGCAGTATGTCAAACTCCTCTCCAACTCTGCTTTACAGCCTGGCCTACTTCACCCTCCTCCTACCCACTCACTGTATCTCTCTCTGCGCTATTACACCAAGCAGAGAAACCTGAATGGAACGAGTGGCTTTCATCCCCGCTCTCCTTTTCAATTATCCTCCCCTAGCCAGGAGAAAGCTCCAGCGCTTATGTAATCACCAGACTAGAGAGGGTAAGTGGCAAATGAAGAAAGAGAAGAAGAAAAAGAGAGCGAGGAGAGTGGAGGTTGGCCCGAAGAACGTGTATAAGCCAAGGGCTGTGTGTCTCCTTCAGGAGCGTCGTGTATGTGTAGTCAGAAACCAGAGCAGAGACTGCTCTCTCTCCCTGACGCCACGGTTCAGACAGAAAGCTCTTTGGGGCGTTTGGCACCGCTGCAATTGAGCCCGTAAGTAGAAGTCTGCCATGCTGAAGTCAAAGCCCTCCAGCAGCTGCGGAAATCGATTCTTCACAGGAGTCGCAGGTGAGGGGGTGGGGGGAGAGAAGAGGCTGACCTTCATGCAGGCAGTACGTCTGAGCATTCCTGAAGTGAAAGCCTGTATCAAAGACCGGTAATTTTGGGAAAGTGCAGTGGACTGTGTAGAAGCCACTGCTGGCATGAAAAGAGAGAAAAGGGTGGATGAAGGTGGAAGCAGAGGAGAGAGAGAGAGAGAGAGAGAGAGAGATACTGTTTGATAGATTGCTCTAATATTAATATATTAATACCTTGAGTTTGAATAAATGGGATTCCGTTTCAACTTGAATGCAAGATCACACTATGAGAAACAGGAGGACTTTACACACAGGCCTTCTGTGGAGTCTTCAGACTCGTGTGTTTTTGTGATTTCTGTACGGACCTGCAGCCCTAGAGAAATGATGATACAAATATAGGACATCTCCAGAGTCTCTGTGGACAGGGAAGGGTTGGGCTGGGAAAAAAAAGAGAGAATAAAACTCCAACAGCACACACAGCAGAGCGGATTCAGATAGTGGGTCATGCAGCCCGGCCAGCTCGTGGGACTCCTCGGGCTGGGCTGAAGCGATTTCAGCACCGTGGAACACTAATGTCCCACAGAGTCCAATTACTCGCTATGAAACTGCAATCATGCGTCTGCGTCTTCCAGAAAATGACTTTAGGACTCTGAACATCCACACTGTGGCATCCTGAGGGCACCCATTTGTAATGCCCGCTGAGATAATATCAGATTTAAAGAAAAGTTAGTGGAGGCGCTTCACTGCAAGAAATTGCCGCAGGGCTTGGCTTTACCTCTATCAAACGCTGCTTTGAAGCTACGTTACAGAAATTTTGGTTCTGAATCTACTATGCAAGGGCTAAAGCACGGGAATGGATGCATGACAGACTGCCAGCTTGCACCATGTGGATTTGAAGAAAATCAGCAAAATGGTGGCAACTCAAATAAAAGGAATATTTTGGCAAACAAATACATTCAGTTTTTTTCTGCACCCAAAATGCAGCAGTTCAGCCAAGGAGGGTCGCACTTGAGTCGCATGCTGAGTGACTCTTGACTTGGATCGGTCCTTCACGCCTAACTAGACACAAACTTGCTCTTAATCTTTGGTTAAGAAAACTTGATTCATACCTCAGAGACTCTAGACTTGACTTGGACTCACAACTCAGAGACTCAAGACTTGATTTGGAGCTGTACCTCAGAGACTTGAGACTTGATTCAGATTCTCACCTTAGAGACTCAAGACCGGATTCAGACTTGCACCTCAGAGACTTGACACTTGACTCAGATTTGTACCTCAGTGACTCGAGACTTGACTCAGCCTCACAGCTCACATATTCAAGCCTTGATTTGCGTTTGTATCTCAAAGACTCCAGATTTGACTGACTTATCTTAGAAACTCCAGACTAGATTTGGACTTGCACCTCAGAGACTTGACACTTGACTCAGATTGGTACTTCAGTGACTCAAGACTTGACTCAGCCTGACAGCTCACATATTTAAGACAAGATTCAGATTAGTACCTCAGAAACTCCGGATTTGACTTTTGACTCTTACTTTAGAGACTGGAATAGGGAATAGGACTTGCACCTCAGAGACTCAGGACTTGATTCAGACTCTCACGTCAAAGGCTCCAGACATGACTTAGATTTGCACCTCAGTCACTCGAGACTTGACTCAGCCTCACAGCTCAAATATTCAAGCCTGGATTCGCATTTGTATCTCAGAGACTCCAGATTTGACTCTGACTCCCACCTGGCTTCTGACTCATATCTCAGGGACTGGGTTCCAAGACATGTTTGGTGTCTGAAATCCGCTTCTTCAGATAAAAATGGAAAACCTACAAAAATGTATTTATATTTAATTGTGTATATTAATTGTGCACCAAACCATTCATTTAAACAGTTAGTAAGAAATAAGCTAAATAGAACTGAGCGTACCAACCATACCAAGAATGTCTTTCTTTCCAATTTGGGAGTGCAATGGCAAAAGAAACCTGTTAAATCATGTTTATCTAAGTGAGGCCGAGAGACAGGATGACAGTCCATCACTCTGTATGCAGCACATCCTGCAAGACGTCGAGCGGAGACAGCACACGCTGGGCCCACTGTCTTAGTTCTTCATGTGGGTCTCCGTTGATTGCTTGAGGCACTCTCTGCGTAATCACTCTCTCCCTCACTCTAATAAATGAAATATTCCCTCAGCAACATTGCAGGGTCTTTTAAAGCTCTTATGGGAGCTACTGCATCTCCTAAATATTCAGAGCAGGTCTTCGGCGCAGGCGAAAGAGTCTGGGGCGTTTAGCTCAAGAGGAAGCACATTTGCCTGCAGTGTAGTGGGCTCAACACTATGGCCTCAGGCTTCAACCGCTGATAGTGTTTTTATCACACATATGACATGATATAGGGCTCTCTCAAAACAGTTAGAGATCATTTGTAAAGAAAGATCCTACTTTGAGGATTGGGGCACATTTAAAAAACGGTTCAAATAAATGACGCTTATGTTGATAACAATGAATGAAAGTGAATAGTGACTAATAAAATAGCGTTAATGCTATGCTATTTGGAGGGGTACTGGCTTAATTCCATTGTTATCAACAGCAGTGTGTATGGCTGAGAGCCTACAGTAAATATAGCATATATTCAAACATCAATCAATATGACTCATCCTCTGTTCAGACATGTCAAATCTTCCATCTGTCTTCCAGCTAAATCACTTAACATTTGAAAAGTTACCACACAACCCCTCCCCCCCACCTCCCCAAGCCAAGACCTCCTAAAATAAACCTCTATCATGGTGTTTATGTTCCTTGCCTTAGACTGCCTTTGTGCTTTTAATTATTTACAAGGTCTCTGGGGAGCAGTGCTGACATAGGATAAGAGCTCACCACAAGACTAATGACCCTCCACTAGACAAACTGCCAACACCAGGGAATAGCTAGTGCTTGTACAAGCTTTTACGGTACCCCAAATCTACACAGGGTCCTAAGGTCCTGCTGGTAATCCTTCTTCATGGACAGCATCTTCATATATCAGCCTGATATCAGTGTTATTCTGAGGAGGACTGCTGTTGGTAGTGCAGAAGGATTGCTAAAGATATGACTATTTGTGAGAGAGACATAATAGTGGTAACAGGTCACAACATAATCATGACAAATCTATCACAAAACAAAAATATGACATTGTGCTTAATGGAGATTACGGCTTGACCGATAAATATTGTCACTGATACCAATACTGATATTAAGGGACTGGAAATTCCACTAACATAATGTTAATCTGAATCCCAGCTATGGCACAACAAAAAGAACCCAACATTGGTGAGTTATTGGCAGTATTTCCACCAAAACTGATAAATCCATGAATGGTCAATATCAGCCAAACGATATACCCATTGGCCTCTAACGGAGATGGCTGACATCAGTTCTATTCATTCCATTCATTCCATTTATTTAATGCAGTTTTATAGTTTGAACGCCAAATGTTGCAACCAATATAAACCACAGCAGGACATTCAATGTCATATTTCACTCTCTCAGCTTGTGTCTCATTAGTAGACTCACTAATGACATTAATACAGGCATCATTTTTCTTCATTCAAAGTTTTTTTTCAAAATATTGTGGAAGTGTCAAATCGTGAACTCAGTATCATAAATCTCATTAAATCGGGAGGTTATCACAATTTAATAAGGTTGATAATGAATGCAGATCTTGAAATTTCCCTCATTTTATTTTCACAGCATAAAATTCCATGGGAAACTTTTTTTTTTCCATGTTGAGTCATCTACTATGTTGCTACATGATCCTAGTTAAAATAAAATGAGGGAAATTTCAGAATCTTCATTCATTATCAACCTTACTAAATTGTGGGATTATCACAATTGAATAAGGTTGAAAATGAATGCAGATCCTGAAATTTCCCTCATCTTATCTCACAGAATAAAATTCCATGGGAAACTTTTTTTCTCCATGTTGAGTCATCTACTAGGTTGATACTTGATCCTAGCCAAACTACTGAAAATAGTACTGTCTTTGTAGCAATTTCTACGTAGGCTCCAGTCTTCCTACCTAATCCAATTGTTATCTTAAGAGTTTGATAAGAAATTGAGAACACCTCTCAAATGTTTACCTCCCTACTTACTTACTTATTTACAACTCAGTTTTGCTATACATGCAGGCCAGACAATAGCTCAACTAAGTGATAAGGGACAGGTGTTTTCCCATTAGGCAGCCTGGCTTTGACCTGGAACACAAGTAGGTCAATGATAACTAACCTATACACAGAAGCACAGCCCGCATAGTTTCATGTTTTCCCCAACACGTTACATTGCAACGAGGTATAGCATCATTGCAATGACAGATGCACCATGATTAGCATCAAGCTATCTGATGCTGCCAGAGAAATGCTCCACTAATAATCGCTGTGCTGTCTGGCAAAATGTAGCCTTACTTTAGTGTCAAGAAAAACTGTCCACTGTCCAATAATTTTGCAGATAGGAACTCATTTATTTCCTAGCCTTAGGCCTATGTGCTATTTTAGGTAGGGCCTGCAAGCTGATTATTTGTTGGTATCTCAGATATGGACTGATAGAAAAGCTGGAGGGAAAGAGTTCTAGTCATCACTAAATAGAGGCTGAAGTTTTTAAAAAGTTAGTTCGTGCCAAATGTATATGTATCCATTTTAATTTGATTACAAAAACTTCAACTTAACTGCATTTGATTGTTAAAATTGGTTAAGCTACTGTCAGCTTGTATGTTTCTGGCTACCAAAAAGCCACAATCATTATTTCACCTTAGAATATGGGAAACAAATTGACATACTGAACATTTGTTTAGCACTTAGCACTTACATAATAATGGTCTACCAACACCTTAGCAAACACCTGGAATATCAATGCAACAGCCTTGCAACACCTTAGCAACCACCTGGCATACCACAGCAACAGCCTTGCAACACGTTAGCAACCATCTGGTATACTGTAGCAACAGTCTAGCAAAACCTTATCAGCCACCTGGGCTTCCATAGCAGTGGCCTAGCAACGCTTTAGCAGCCACCTGGTATACCGTAGCAACAGTCTAGCAACACCTTATCAGCCACCTGGGATGCCATAGCAATGGCCTAGAAACACCTTAGCAATCACCTGGTATACCGTAGCAACAGCCTAACAACACCTCATCAGTCACCTGGGATTACATAGCTTAACAACTTAAACTTCCCTCTTCTAGTTAAATTCTTATTAGCTCTAATGCAATGCCAGAAGTCACCTGACACTACCTAGAAACTAAAGGAATCAAATGTGTCAAATCACCAATTAATAACATTTGAATTTCCTTGATAACTTCAGGCTCAAAAATATGCATAACAAGGTCTTAACAAAGTGTTTACTATGCATTAAAAAACTAACAATGTAATTAAGATTTTAACATGACAGACCTCCAGTTATGTATTAATACAGGTCTTAATGAACTTAATGCATAGTGAATAAACTATTTATAGGCATCTAATTTGGCTTTATTAAACAAATAAGATGCTGATAAATCTCCAACAGGCATTTCTTAAAATAAAGTGTTACTTTGTATTTAATTATTTAATTATTTATTTATAGGCGCAAAGAACTCATGACATTCAAAACGTCACACGACATAATTAGATGGAATCGTATGTTAAAATGCAAAGCAGAAAAACAACAACAACCAACAATAAAAAGGAAAAGAATTCACAACAAAAATCGACTAATTGAGTTACAGCGTGTTCCAAACCACCTGTGTTCTAAAGCCTTTCACAAACCACGCTTTTGGCCGTGCTTCGGCGCTCCGTGGCTGCGAGTCTTTGAGTGTGTAGAGATTCATTTGAAAGGCACTCAAAGGCAGATGAGAGCTGAAGAAAAGCGAGGCCATCAGTTCATGCTGTCTGTTCTCTGCCTTTATTGAGGCGAACCTGGCTCCGAGTCAGGGGCCTCCAGGACGGAAGCGGTAATTGCATTTCCAAAAGCGAATAAAAAACACGAGAGCAGACTCATCCATCCATATTCTCTCTCTCTCTCTTTCTCTCTCTCTCCTAATCACATTAGAGCTCTACACCCTTGTTCTTTTAGTAGAAGGGCTTTTACCACCACCTGCTCAATGCAATAAACCAGACATCAATGTGCTCTGCACTCTGTCTCGCTTTTTAGGCATTCTGGCCAAGTTTATGTCACACAGACACAGTTTCTTTTTTATCCTTTTACCCTTCAAACAGATGCCAGTGTTCTTCATTCTCAGACTAGCAGAGTTCTGCATATTTTCCTGCCTCAACACACTTCAGCTCAGGAAGGGCTGATAAGTTGGATCAGGTGTGCTGGAGCACTAAATGTGTACTACAGTGGCTCGCCAGGAGTAGAAACACAAAAACCCTGACACACAGACAAGCACCAATAAAGATACAGCTTATTTTTTACTCTTCAAATACAAAAGCACTGTTTCTCTCTATCCTTCAAATAACAGCCTCGTTCTAAAATCAGTTCCACTTGAAGTTCTAGAGCTTTCTATTATGGGTACACAATACCATGGCAAACTGCTGTCATAAGTGCACAGCTTGAGTAAGCATGCAATAATAGCAACATGTCAAATTTCGTGTGTGTGTGTGTGTGTGTGTGTGTGTGTGTGTGTGTGTGTGTGTATATATATATATATATATATATATATATATATATATATATAGAGAGAGAGAGAGAGAGAGAGAGAGAGATTGTTTTTCATATTAGGCTTGTGTCAGGTACAAATTTCACATTCAGATTTCTCATACGACATCTTCAGCAGATTTTGGCCTTCATCTACCTGATTTATTTTCTACCTGCTTAATTCTTCCTCCCTATTTTTTTTTACTCGTAAAACATTTTTAATCTGCCGCTCTGGAGCATTTGTTGGCACTGAGGTCAGCATGAAAGCAAAGCATTAGCCAATGCAGGAGAAATTTTATTCACAATAAAACCAGAGCTCTACAATTCCATAATACTGCTGAATATTGCTGCACGTGCTAGCAGAAATTTATCCTGTGCAAAGTCAAAATCAAGGTCAAAGTGAATTTTATTGTCATTCAGACTACACAACAAGGAGTGCACAGCTGAACAAGATTAAGTTTCTCCAGCTTTGATGTGCAAATATAACATCAATATAACTAAGGCAAATGCACATAGACATACTACACAGCACAGAGATAAAATATACATATATTGAAAGAAAGAAATTATATATCTATATATATATATATATATATATATATATATATATATATCTATATATATATATAAAATTGTACATTTAGCATATATTTATTTAGTATATAGTATGTATTTGATACATACTAGATATACACTAAACTAAATATATTCTAAATTTGTATAGAAAAATAATGCAAATAAAAAAAGGTCAGTCACATGCGTGCCATAGTCCCTTGACATATTTCGTCGAGTACAAGCCCTCATGGAAGTTATAGTCAGAAGCTGGAATTCACAGTCAATGATTTGTGAACTATTCCCACTATGTGGTGTGTACAACAACATTTCCCCACTGCCCAAGCGTACTTAACGGCAGTGACTGGTGCTCATGGATTTAACTCTCATTTTCAATGTAATATGCTAATAACAGCAGCCACTGTTTTTTTATAGATCTATTTCTCACTTGTTACTCTCATAGGCCTCTAACAGGACTCAGTGATAGTAATAGTGATTGTAAAAGTAATACTAGTCGAAAAAAGTGATTGGCTTTCATAGACCTATTTCTCATTTGGTACTCTGACAGGCCACTACTAGCAGTCATCAGTTAAAACTACACTAATTAGTAGTCAGCAGTTTAGTTTGGGGCTTTAATGTCATATTTAAAGCCAGCAATCATTTAGGATTTTATGGTTTGCTTGCAGAGAAAAATAAATCCTCCTACATGCATCAGGATTCAGAAGCTGAAGCAATGATTTATCTGCATGTTTCACAAAATGAACATTAAATACCAACCTTTACGTGCCGCTTCTGTTAAAATGCCAATTTGTTGAACAAAGTGAGATGAACACTTTTTAAAAGCATTTTGTTTTTATCACACTGCTAAAAATAATACATTTATGCTTGCAACTTCTAGCACCAGTGCTGACTGCCTAAAACGCTTTACATACAGCCCTGACAAAACTATAGAAGTTATTACAAGGAATAGATTGATGAGTGGAACGTAAACCTAATAGCAGGGCTAATTTGATAAGGCTATCTGATAAATAGGCTTTTCAAGTTTGTCTTTGATGACAGCTACACTACAAGCTAACTTAACTAGAGCCCTCCATCATTCCGTCTTTGACTGGGGCTGATAAGTCTGGACAGAATTTTGCCAGGCTCATAGGTTCAGGTCCTGTTAGGCCACATTCAGGTTTGGATCAGAACCTCCAGCCTGATTAAAACTGTAATGCACCCTTGTGTATCATCACTGGCTGTTCGTAAAGTAAAGTGACAAGAACTGGCCGGGTCTCAGTCTTACTGCAGGGGCGGAGGTGGCGGAGGTGGTTGACCACAGAAGGTTCCTCACATAGGGCGCCAATCTGTTCAGAGTGGACCAGCTGTTGTAGAACAGACCGTAACCCAGCTCCACACCGCCCAGCCTACAGGGAGCCCAAACCTGCCAGAGAGGTCGGATTGTCGGCCACGGCACGAGGTTTTGCCAACCTCTCTGTTTCAGAGGAGAGCAACAACTGAGAGGGGCTTCCAAAATTGTACTTCTGCCAACAAGCGCTCTCTACCTCTGCTTAAGCTTCAGTGAAGAAACGCTCTAGAACACCTTGGTGACCATATGCTGAAGGCATGGAATCCATGTGAATAAGCACACTCGGATTGCAGCAACCATAATGCAAAGCAGCAGGGTATTGTACAGACCAAGAGCTATCCCCACCTTGGGGTCGAGCTGGCGAGCGCCACTGCTTCCTGGGAAGTGTTGATGGAGTTTCCTTTCCAACCCGCAGGTCTGTTATGTTTGCCTGTAGTAGCAGGCATCCGAAACACAGCACGTGAAGGAAATCAGATAAAATACAGTACAAGCCAGAAATAAAACTGCATGATTATGGTGAATAATCTGACCACGAGATACCAGAAGGAATATGCTGGTAATAACAGGTTCTGTTGTGAGTAAATTTACTAATCTAGTCAGCAATTTTTATTGCACTTATGTTCTTAGATTCATATCGAACAGAAGTGATCAGTTGTTTTAAGTAAGCTTTCTTAGTTAGTTAGTCAGCAAATTTTATGCTTTTTTTGCACTTCTGTTCTGAGTCTCACATGAGGTAACAACTTCATGCTTAGCAACATTTGATTCTTAGTGTTGTCTGATCTACTGTGAGCATTTTGCCATTGGTAAATACTTCGATTAAAGAATATATGTAGCCTGTATCTTTCTGTAAGCAATCTAGTGGCTATTCCACTAGTGGATCGAGTATTATTAGTTAATATAATCAAATAAAAATACTTTCCCCATAACTCTTATCAGGTTAACTAGGACACTGCTGTCTCTCTGTGTGTGAAATGCTGTCTGCATTGGGCTGCTAGCGAGCAAAAAGCAAGTTAAAAGAGTTCACCCCTCTCCACAAAGATGGTCATGCAGACATAAATGTTATGTATAACTGTTTGCTTGCTTGCTCACCTATAAAGACGAAAAGCTAGCTCACTTTACGTTTCCGTACAGACACATTTCAATCATATAAACATATTTAAGCAACATTACTCTAGGAAAAAAACATGCATAGTTCAACTGAGGGACCACCAAAACAGAGAGAAATGGCATTTTATGGCAACTGTGAAAAGGGGTTACCCTGTAAGGTAACAGTATAATTTATTCAAGCTTTTATTTACTAAATTATTCTTTTGGATGTTATGATCATAAAAAAAAATCTAAAAATCACACTGATGGCAACCAAACAGCATGCTGAAAAACCAGAGCCTTTACAAATCCAGCAATTTCCAGAACTGGAAGTCTAATTCACTCCATTATGACCATGCTCAGGCTACGGTAAGCAGAGTAAGGTGTTTTTATGACTGAAATAAAAGTTTGCATGATCATCATCAGATTAGTATTAGGTTATGAGTGCGCATGCAAACATACTGATTTAACCAAGATACCAGTGCTCCCTTTATGGTGGTGTTGTCCTCTCCTGCATTCTCTTCCACTTGCAGAGGTCTGGCTTATCTGAATGGTTTATGGCAGGTGATAAGAGACATCAGAAACAATACAAGACTTCCTGGTTAATGCAAATATGTGTAACTGTACTAGATCTGTATGATAAATGCTAGGCTTCGTATGCCGCTTTAGATGAATGAATCACAGCAAAGTACAGGAGGAGGCTGTGGTGTGTTTTACTTTGTAGTTTAACTTGGATGATATTTCTTCTACACCACTATTTAATACTTTGGAAACTATGTTTTTAGTCATTTTAAACCAATAGCAATGCACAGATTTAAAATTCTTGGCAAAAACCAAACCACACCTGCTCAGAAACAAAAAAAATATTTATTTATTTATATAATATGCGGTTTTACAAAGTAATAAGAAAAAAATGCTTATTATTGCTAAAATCTGCTTTCAATAAAATTTCAATCTACACTGTAAATTATTATAGAATAATTATTTATATGACAAGAGATTCCAATATTTGAATGGTAGTGTTTAAGAAGCAGGTTTTATTATTATTATTTTTTTTTCTACACTTTCACAATATCTAGACAGTAAGATCTGAATGTCTCACTGTTACCAGTAAAGGACCTCTATGAACTGCTGTGTCACTGTGTGCAACACACCATGTGAATAAAGTACACTTTTAATTAAGAGAAAAGAGTGACACTCCTTTATAGCCTGCTTCTTATTGCATAAGCATCAGCTCTCTTAAAATCAGGCCAGCAGGGGTCTCGGACAGTTTGATTTATGTAGAATTGACCTAATCAGATCTAAATGACTTTCCTTAATCATAAAATTAAGCCTTTGATTTTGTGCTCAATCCACAATTTGTATTCCAGGGCATGCCATGGTTGATTCATTGCAATCCAAAAGACAAAGACACTGTCAGGTGAGCTGGGGCTCTGCTGAAGAAACACATCAATGTGTAGAAACTGCCCATGCATGATTCACGATTAAGTAAACGTAACAGTCTTCGAGGCAGAGCAGAGCTTTTCCTAAAAAAGTGTTAAAATGTAAACTGTGAAAGAAAAAGGGTGACTGAATTATCCATGCTCCACCCACAAATGTGTTCTCTTGTAGCATCTGTTGCAAGGCTGAACAAGCTTTACTTGCCTGGCAAAAATCCCATTCAATCTAATTAGTTACTGCAGGGCACAACTTAGTTTCTGTAAAATAATAATAACACATTCCAAATGCGCAGTTAACTTCGCATGATATTTGTTTTGTTTTCATGTAATTCGTCACACTGTTGGGCTAGATTAGATATCATAGTGTAATTAAGAAGAAAATTGGATTCTCTCTAAAATGTTCTCATTTTTAAGAACCATGAGTTAAGTTGAACTCTAAGCTCCAGCAGAGGGCTGTGTAGAGCCCATATCGAGCCTGCATCTTACATTTTGGTCATAGTTTGTAATCTGTTTGGTCCAAGTAAGGAAGCAGAGAAAGACTACTGCAGCCGTCTAAAGGCTACCACTCACTGGACGTGAAGTGGCATGCAGTGTAACAGATAGTACAAAGCACAGCTACAGCACATAGGAAGTGTCACAAAAAAGCACTGATAAAAAATCTCATTTTACATTTACTTTAGTTTTACTTCATTTTTAATTTTCCTCATTTTAAAAAAGCTCATTTTACTCACTACTTGTATAGATTTAATGGAATAAAACTTTCAACATGATTTTGTAAACTATATTGCGTTTGGTATCAGCTAAATAACTTCACAAACTTTGTGTTTTTGAATTAAAAGGCACAAGGTGGGAAAAAAAGCATGGTTAGTAATGTTAGCTTTTTTTTTTCAAATGTTTTGAATATTGTTTTACAAAATTGACTGAAATGCCTGCAAATGCTAGCAAATTTGTCATCGTCTCCAGCCCAGCAAGTGTTTTTTATTTAATTATTATCTTTTTTTTGTTGGGTGTTTAGAATATCATGGAGTATTTTTCAAAATTTTAACAAGAAAATGACTGAGATGCCCATCCATACATAGTAGCAATTCCGTCAGTCATTTGTAACCTACCTTGTTTCAATTAACTAGAACAGCATAATTGAAAATTGAAAATCAACAGAATGTAGAGACACATTACAGTTTTCTATTAGGCTGACTGTGATTTTTGCCAGCGCGCTGTAAAATTTGTCAAACCTGGCAAAAGGTGCTATGAAAGAACGGCATTTGTGAACAGAGTCCGTAAAGTCTACTGGCTTTTATGCTGGCAAACAATATAAGTCAGTGTGTAGTGCCTGTGTCCGAAACAAAACAAAAAAAAAGTGCTGTATAGGTATTTAAAGATTAACACTGACCGCTACTGCCTTGACCACAACTGATATGACAACACACGAACATGCGCACACGCCACATAGCTGTTCAGTATGCATCCTGTCCCCTTAGCCAAAATCCTCTATCAAGCCACAATAACAGGCTAATGATTTGCTTCCCTTGCCATCTTCCCATCCATGTACTGCAAATGCCAAAGGTTTCAGTACTGTGATATTTTAGTACCTAGCCCTTCAGGACTTCATTTTTTTCTTTTTGAAATGCCCACAGGCCTGGTGTGCTTGCCAAGCCAGTCACTGTCTGTCCTTCTAATAGGAGTCCAATTTAATCTGCCCTGACAACAATCAACCCAAACGCAGGCTGACACAGTCCGAGCATGGCAGGCTAATGTGAATGACACAGCCAGTATGCAGACAATACAAATGGAAACACTCTGGCAACAACCCCCCTCTGAAGCTCCTGTACACGTAAAGGTTTGGACTGAACTCCACAGCAGCGTTAATGTTTGACCAGACTGGTTAATTATTGACCCAAACAGGA
Organism: Colossoma macropomum; assembly: GCF_904425465.1. Lineage (NCBI taxonomy): Eukaryota > Metazoa > Chordata > Actinopteri > Characiformes > Serrasalmidae > Colossoma > Colossoma macropomum. Next base: position 27,297,236 of record NW_023494798.1, on the reverse strand, counting down.
TGTAAGTGCTGTTTTTCAACACATCTACAGCTTAAATTATGAACTTTCAAAATTGGCACACACCCAAAACATGTGCAAGTAAAGAATTTGTGTGATAAAACTTTGCATCAAAATGTTAATATTGGAAAAGGAAAAATGATGTTATGTATATTAATGGAACATGTTTTTTATTCCATATATTCTAAACTGTGGATAATTTCTACTGGTCCATTCACATACATAATGTAATGTAACGTAAATTATCAAGATAAAGACAAATACTGCTATATATCCCATCCTTTTATTCGAATATACTCATCTTTATCATGATAAATTACATTACATTACATCACAATATGCTTTTCTGAGAATACTGTGGACATCGTACTTAAAAAAACACTGACTAACTGCATGTTTCATTACAAAGAGAGCATAATTAGTCCTGCTTAATTAGATTTAGTGCTGCACAGTTTGTGAAACAGTGTTTATTAATTTATTTTATGTGGCACTACTGGTTCTTTTTTCTGTTCTAACTATCAGATGTTAGAAAATAGATATCATGATGCACACTGCATATTGTGAATACTTGTTAACGCACTGAGATTCCTTTTTGTCATATCGCCCACCCCAAATAAAGACTAGCTGGTGCTTTAAAATGGTGTAAAACAAATAAATAAACAAACAACCAAAGAGAAAATGTTCTTATATGAAAGCAATGATTTATTCAAAAGTATATGTATGCTAATGCAACAGAACTGAAATGCAGCAAGGGGGTAAATAAGGTATTACATAGCTCTTAACCATCCTTGTTCCTGCTTTCTGAACTATTGTAGTTTAAAGTCCTGAAGCAGCTTTGCTTCTTTCACTTAAAATAAGCCTGTACTGTCAACTAAAGTACTCACAGCAGCCCTGAAGACAACAAGCACACAGGGTCAAATCTAAACCACAGATAATGAGAAGCCAAGAGGAGAGAGAGGCAGAGACAGAGACACATGAACTTTAACAATCCAGCCACAGACTCCCACCACACACGGATATGCATGTGTTTGTTGTTATGCTTTGTCAGGATGTGGAGTCATACATATGTCCCATTTGCACTGCATAAGTCCTTTGCAAAAAGTCTTACGCACCTAAACAAACTGTTTAAAACCATTTATCTCAGCAGTGAGTAAATCCCTGCCAGTAAAAACACCTTTTAACATTAGACGAAATGCAACCAAACATTAATGCAATAAAAAGTAACATGAATTGATTGTTTTTAACACCTCCAGCCATCACAAGGACTTGTTATATTCCATCATCAGCACACCTGATTTAAATGAAAGAAGTATTGATTGAGCCAAACCGGGTATTGGATGATAACTGCAAATATTACTGGGCTTCCTTAAGGAGAAGTCTGGGAAAAGTTAAGCTACTACACTCACATTAAAAAAGTACATTGTATTCATGTTATTTGCATTCATTCTAATCTCTAATATCAGTGTTTTTTTTCTAAACAAATAAAATAGAGTTTTGCACAATGCTGTAAGTGTTGTAAGTAAGTGTATGTAACATAATATGATCCATATGAGTAGTACAGACAAACCACAATTTTGGCCAATGCAAATTTACTGCCTAAAAAGGTCAAAAAAAAAAGCTATACTTTCAGTTTTCGCCCAAAAGAGAAAAAAGACAAAAACATTTTGAGCACAAAAAAAAACAAAAAAAACAAAAACAAAAATCAAACAGGCTTACAACAAAATCTAAGGCTCAAATGATTAAAATGGCAATAAAAATGAAAGGTAATGATTAAAAACGCTGTTTGTTTCCGTCACTCTCCTGTGCTGGTCGGCACAAATGTGTTCAAACAGTTTGAGCAGCAGCAGATAAACAGTGAGCATGTTGGCTGCGTGGAATTGAAAAACTGAATTAAGTGGAATTGAATAAGAAAAGTGTGTTTTCTTTTTCTTTGCTGAGCTGAACAGCTGCCCATCCTGTGAGGTCTGATGCTGTTGCTTCTTCTGCCTTGATCGGGAGCCCGTTGCTCGCCAGCCTTCTGGACTGGTTTGACCACCATGGAGCTTCTCGCTGTACAACGCTGTGCAAACCTCACCTGCATGAACTGACCCTCCTGATGAAACTGCACCGCTGCTGCTGCACAGACTCAAACTGTCTAATTATAACCACTGCTTCCCCAACTCAAACTGTCTAATTATAACCACTGCTTATAACCACTGTTTTTCCCTGTTTCTGTATTTTAATGTTTTAAACTAACACCGTTTTGCCAGAGAAGGATGGGTTCCACTTTTGAGTCTTGGTTCCTCTCAAGGTTTCTTCCTCTTGCTCTTAGGGACTTTTTTCCTTGCCACTGTTGCCACTGGCAACGCTCATGGGGGCTTGGACCCGGATTTTTCTGTAAAGCTGCTTTGTGACAACACCTGTATGTATATAAATAAACTTTGACTTGACTTATTTCATGGTTTCTACAAGAGACATTACACAAGTCACTTGTAATCACTGTTCTTGCTGAGCATCAAGAAAGGATACAACACCCAACAAGTTCTCTGTTACAGGCTTGACATAAATTGAAAACATCCTGCTCAATATGCAGAAAACAGCTAAACAATACAAGCAAAAAGAGAAGTCCCTGCTGAGGTGCTGATGCCATTTGTCACCTCAGTTTTTGAAATGACAACCAAAAACTAGCAAAAAACGGAACAAAAGTGCAAAATACCTAAAAAATTAGCGGAATTGATTGCTTTGAAAAAATTCTTTTTAGTCATAGATATATGAATTTGTGGCACATACAGCAGCTAACAGACTGTATCAAGTTTAATGTACACTTAACTGTTTTTATTTATTGTTAGTTTTTTTGGTTTAAACTTTGTTTGTTGGTCTAGTAAGTCCTGAATTCCAGTTTTAGCCAAGGAATTTCATTTCAATGCATCATTAGAAAGTATCCATACAAAATATGTTTCTAAGCCAAACTCTAAACCCAAACTTTAACCTCAGTAACCAAAAATAAATGGAACACGCACAGTTAGAAGAGATAGAAACACTGAGGTTAGCCCCCCCACAGACCCTGCCAGGTATGAACGCATCACATGAGGATGATCCTCTAAAATCAGACTGTATGAGAGCCAAAACACACAGACACACACACACACACACACACACACACACACACACAAACCCCGACAGGAAAACCATCTCGACTGAGAGTGCAGAAGAGTAGATAGAGAACAGATGATCCCTCTATCCTCCCAATTCAATTTCACTCTGAACATCAAGTGACATTTCCACATTTGATTTATCGTGGGCAGCTACGGAAGCCTGATGGAGACATTTCATCACAGACAGGTGCTCTATCCATCCCACACACACACACACATACACTCATGTCCCACTCACACAGCCCCCTAAATCACATAAACCAGAAAATCAATTCACATAGTCAATTACACAGGGAGAGCCAATCACGTGACAGTACTCTGCAAGAGAAGCCATGTCTCTGACAGTCAAATCATGCAGCAGTTATTGGATTAGCGCTATAGGGCACATCTGTACATTAATAGCACCATCAATACTTAATCAAGCTCATCTCTTACCCCCGCTCTCTCAGTTCAGCAGTGAAAACAGAAACACACTGAAGAGCGCAGATGGAAACACAAATAACGAAGCACTGCATTTCTGTCAGATTACTGTAAATATTTTGTTCTTTAGTCTTTTAGACAATTTGAAAATGCCAGCTGCACTTTACACGGCATGAACATTTCATGACAAAATGACCTCTACAAAAGTTCCAAATTAACGTGATAAAACCTTGCATTAGTTAATGGTTTATATTCATCATTCGACACACTGTGCTGCACTAAGTCCATTTAAACGTGACCCTGCTGTCTTTATAATCAAATATGAAGTTGGTAAGTGTTATACATACTGTTAATATCCACAATATGCTCAGAAAAGCACATCGTCACTGTCCAAAGAAAAACAAGTATCTCCAAAATGGTAACTTTACAGGAGAAGGCAAAAACACTCTGACATCTCAGTGTAAGTTAATGTAAAGATATTTTTTAAGTCATTCCTTTTGGTCCATTCATCATGAAATTTACATACAGTGTAAAGGCCAACAGGCACTTTCAAACTATGCCAAAAACTGAAAAACGTCAAAAATGGAGATGCACGGTTTTCTTTGGACAGTGACAATACTGTGATGTATTGTGACACAGTTTATCACGATAATGATAAATACTGTCATATTGCCCATTCCCTATCCTAGAGGTAGAAAGTTTTTAAAAACATTGATGGAATATAACAATTAAAAAAAAAATGATAATTTTACAAAATATAGCTTTTATTTCAGGCTACAATGTCTGGGATTCAGGTCAACCATTTAGAACCTGGATCAGACACAATTTTGACATAATTTGAGTGTGTAAATTTCATGATGAATGGACCAAAAGAAACAGCCCAAAATTACTTGTAAAATTCTGGTTCCATTGACTTACATTAAAAGTAAAGTAGGTTTTTTCCTTCTCCTGTAAAGTTATCACACACACATTTTACATCAGACATCAGCATCGGCCCACAATTCCCATATCGGTGCATCCCTTATAAAAGTAAATATTATTGTCCTCTTGCACTCTTGATCAACACCCAGGGGAAACGGTACACCACTGTACTTCCCAATCTCATGGGCCAATAGACATTACCATAATCAACAGAGCCAGCTCAGTGTACAGAAGCACGTCAGTGTGTGGGTGCAGAACAGATCCTGTTTGAACCAGTATCGCTGTTCAAGCCTTACAGTTCAAGTTCTCCACAGGTTCATAATTCACTAGAAACGTGGGCAGCCTTGTCACAGTGGATGCGGTTAATAGCCTCACGTGTACAGGAAAAAGGCCACGGAGAGAGGCTAGCGCTTACCTAACGGTAATGAGTCACCATTCAGGCCCACTAGATCCCATTTCGAGGGGCCAGTGAGAGCCATTATGGTTATGGTTATGGTTATACTTTATGAACATGAACATCTAAAAAGGGAAATCTGAATCGTCATCCACTTGAAGGTCATCTTAGAAATTCAGCAAAAAGAAGTAAAAAGAGGCCTAAAGACAGGCATCAATCACACACGCTAGAAATGTATTTAACAAGTTTCATGTGACAACAAACACTGAGTCGCCTGTTTATAGGTACTCTCAGACATGCTTATACTCACTGGCCATTTTATCAGAAACACCAACCATGTAGGTGCACTTTGTAGGTTTACTGTTACTGACTGTAGCCCTATCAGTTACCACACAATTTAACAGCCCCCTCCACCCCATGCATCAATGTAAAGGGACTACTACAGGACCACTGAACAGGCATTATTTGAGAGGTGGGCCTTTCTCAGCACAGCAGTGACACTTATATGGTAGAATGTGCACCTACAGAACTGCACAAGTCAGAGACTATCCTTCATGTATTTAACATCCAGCCAAAATAGCTATTATGTTAATCATTCACTAAATAATCCACTTGCATGCAGAAGGGGAAGTCAAGGGAACACAAATAAAACAGGAAAATGGAAATAATTATTAGGTTTAGAGAAAATATGACTCCTAACAACCATGCAAGATAAAATAGTAGAGCATTCGCAAATGAAACAATAGCATAGTCATTAGCATAGTGTAGTGTACTATGTATTTCATGAAATAATGGCTTCTACACTTAAGTAGTGCTTTATATGTTGCACAGAAAGCCATTCATACTGAGTTGTGAAGTGCATGACTCTTCATCTAACATTTAGAGCACTATATGGGTACTGAAGCTTATAGTAATAATGACCAATGCAGAGCACTTCATAGACAGCATTGAGCTGTTTTAGATTCAGTCAAATAAGCTGCTGGTGTTTCTTAATGACTGACCACCCCAAAGCCCAGGCCTCAACATCACTGAATGTGTTTGAGAATATTTGGATTGTGAGAAGCAGAAAATCCAACCAACTTCCCTGTATTGTTCTTCACAGTAAATAATGGAAAAAATGACATTATATTTAGCTGTTGAGACTTCAGTGCAACTTACTGCTAAATATGTTTCTTGGTGAATAATGAATAATTTTTAATGGCCGTTTTGACAGTGAAAGGATGGTCATTGACTTTTGTATGCTACTGCATATGGTACCTAACCCTAAACCCCTCAGCCCCTATCGGGTGTCACGACAAAACATATGAAATATTGGCTGAGGGGTTTAGGTAAAAAGTAAGTTTACCTAATAAACTTGCATTGAATAATATTTAATACAACAGGATACAAAGAACAGTGCAACAGCCTAGCAAGTGAATGGACAGAGAGTTTGTAATGGACAGCGTGTTGGCAAAGTGCTGCGGGGGAAACACTGCAGGAGCAGAACACTGCAGAGAGGAACACTGAGGCCTGTGGGGTGGGACATGCTGTGATGGAGCATGTCCTTCAACAAGGCATTTACCCCCATCATGGTCCAGAGGTGAGTCTGCCTGCCACCAGCACCCCGCTGATGGATTTTGTAGAAATGTCTGTGGCACTGTGAAAAAGTGCCCATTCTCCAGCACATGCACGCACCAGCAGACCTGGATCCAACAAAGCATGTAATCATGTTATGAGTGTGACATGAGTGGGCTTTTCAGTGCCTGTGAGGCCTGTGCACGAGAGAGAAAGAGTAAAAGAGAGGGACTGATTTAAAGCTGCAGCAAGATGATTCACTTCTCAATCAATTAATCTGCTGATTAACAGATAAATGTAGAACTGCAAGGATCAAATTAGATGACTTTACTCTAATAAACGCAAGTGTTACGGATCAGGCCATATAAAGTCTGTGTAAAACGTCCAGGAAATAAGTCTAATGAAGGGTTATACAGGTTCAAACAATTAAATTCAAACAAATTAACGAGGGCTGGCCCGAAGATTCAAACAGGCGGATACTGCCTCATTGTATTGGTATTCATTTCTCTATTTAGTATTCAGAAGCTCTGTGCTATTTCAGCCACAAAAATCGCAGCCTAAACTACAGTTTAATCTGCATAGGCCTAAATGGAACATCTATTGATAATGCATGGAAAAAGTTAAAAATGCATACATTATAGTCTGGTTTAGCTGGTTATAATAATGCATCATTCCAGCACCCAATGAAGCTTTAATTTATCAGTAATTAAACAAAAATGCTCAGAGCAAAATTTGCAATAGGAAGTTAATATACTATGGAGACACAATAGGTTAGATGAGTTTTCAAATACGCAAGAACAGTGATCCTTATCCAAGAACCACTATGCGTCCAATCTACACTGTCTCCAATTCAGCTCCGTCACGTAAAAACTTGATGAGAATTTCAGATTTTTAATTTAACACTAACAGGTTTAAAACCTGACAGCAACAAAATCATAGTCCCAAGTTTTTTTTGTCCTCCACACAGTTAGTACAGCACAAGAGCTGCTCTGCAAGTACCACAAACAGCAACTGGCAGAATTTGAATACCATCTTTTTTACTTTTTTTTTATTTTTTTTTTAGTTGCTTTATTTATTTTGTTGAGTTATTTTATTTGGCTGATTTGCCATTTTTTAATCATGGAAAGCAGCAGTGAGGGTGACACACAGGCTAAACTCAGCAGACGAGCAACATAAAGTATCGGTGGGCTGAGGAGCTGTGGGAGGTACAGGCCCGTCTGAACGCGAGGAAGACCAGCCTGCAACAGTGCTGGTGTTCTCCTCCGCCATCACTGCCAGAAATCACCATAACAAACAGGTTTGAGGCTCTGAGCTCCCAGGTTTTAGTACAGCCCTCCCCAGAGAATAGTGGTACTCTGATTAGTATCACTATACTTACATATTTGAGACGATTTGTCAAACCTGTCATGCCTCCATACCAATCTATTATCATAAGTTCTGCACTGAGCATTTTTCTTATCGTCTGATACGTGTGATTTCTCAGCCAGCTCTTTTAGCTTAGTGGTTGCAGTTTGTTCTGCACTGAGGTGAAGAATGACTAAACTAAACCAGCTATGATTTATTTATTTTTAACATTTTACATATAGTAACACAACACTTTTCTTTTTTAAAGGCCTTTTCTGATCAAATGTGCTGTAATTTAGGCTGCATTTTTTGCGGCTTGAAATAAAAGAGATGAAGCTTCTGAATACAAATGAAGTACAGGTTCAAATACAAACATAACAAATGAAAATTTGAGTGCTCAAATTATTATTTGGACAAGCCCAACATTTTAAGAATTTGTTATTTCAAATACAGTTTGGCGCATTTGCTTCTTTATGCTTCACTTGCACTTAAGACGCACATCTAATGCAGCCAGTGTGGTCTGAAACAATGATTAAAATGGAAAAATATCTGTTACATCAATCATTCAAATATTTGTTTCTAAGGGAGATTTTGAGAAATACTGTGGGAATACTCGTTCAGGACTCTCAATATGTATTCAAAGACCGTAAACTGCTCCTCAGGCCAGCCTTAAATTACCATTAAAAGCATACATAAAACATTAATATGTTTTTCATAATCAGCACAATGTAATGTGCTAAGACTAAACATGTATCCAGCTGTTATTAGGCAAGAGCATATTAATGCTAGGGAGCACTCTATAGCAGCGTCCACTGTGAATTGAGTAAATGTTTAAAGTCCGCTGGAATAATAATTGTGTTTTTCACAGTGAGGGAGTTTGCAGGGAGAGTCTCAAAGCACAGCACAGCGAAGGTCACTGCTCAGTAAATGTCATATAGAAATTGGCTGTGGGAAAAATAGCACCAGAACTTTTAACAAGACAACAGGCTTTAAAGACCTCAGTCTATAATAGAGGGAGTCGGACGCACACAGAGGTCAAAAATCCTTTCACCCAACCTTTTCTATGTTGTATTACTAAAGGCATACCACAACCTGTCTGTAGCACAGGGAACAGCAGTGCTGGATATGCTGGAATGTTACCTCACGTTACCTCACAGGTGCAGGAAACACTTCAGTGTATGGTATTATTATGGAGCTTTAGAGGAACCGTATGCTACACAGCAGTTTAAAATACACTGTAAACATCAAGATGGGAAACGGATTGTCCTACTTTTTCTAGTAAATTAATAAATCGCTTTCAAGTTAACTCTATAAATTGACTTTAAATCAAATAAACTGATTTAAAGTAAAGAAGTACATACATTCTAAGGTTCAGTAGCAAATGTTAACATCTCTAATAGAAATTTGTAATATTTACTACTTAGTTCATCTAAATTATTTGAGGAAAATGTCAGTATAAAACAAGTAAACATAACTGAAACTTTGTAATCAAGTACAGTATCATTCACAATGTCCAGAACGTAAAATATGGCGTCTTTGCAATACTTATTCTTAAATGTCCACTCCAACCTGCAGCTTCATTAAGTACACTTCCTTGTATCTATGCTCTTTGTCCATTCTTTCAGCTCCACTTAACATATAGGTGCACTTTGTAGTTCTACAATTACAGACTGTAGTCCATCTGTTTCTCTGCATACTTTGTTAGGACCCTTTTACCCTGTTCTTCAGTGGTCAGGACCCCCATGGACCCTCACAGAGCAGGTACTATTTGGGTGGTGATCAGTCTTAGCACTACAGTGACACTGACTTGGTGGTGGTGTGTTAGTGTGTGTTGCTGCTGGAGTTTTTAAACACTGTGTCCACTCACTGTCCACTCTATTAGACACTCCTACCATGATGGTCCACCTTGTAGATGTAAAGTCAGAGACAGTAGGTCATCTTTGGTCATCCTCTAGTCCTTCATCAGTGGTCACAGAATGTCCACAGGACACTGCTGGCTGGATATTTTTGGTTGGTGGACTATTCTCAGTCCAGGTGTTTAAAAACTCCAAAAGCACTGCTGTATCTGATCCACCTGTGTCAGCACACTAACACACCACCACACCACCACCACATCAGTCTCTCTGCAGAACGATCCACTACACAAATAATACCTGCTTTGTGGGGGTCCTGTAGGGGTCTTGGCCATTGAACAGAGCAAAAGGGGGACCAACTTAGTATGCAGAGAAACAAATGAACTACAGTCTGTAATTGTAGAACTAAAAAGTGCTCCTATTTGGTAAATGGACCTGATAAAATGGACAATGAGTGCAAAAACAAGAAGTTGTACTTGATACGTATATGATACAAAAAAAGATGGTACATAGGTGTAGCTAATAAACTGGCAACTCAGTCTATGTCATGTCCTAAATGGGATGTCAGTGATGAACATTCTAAAATGTTCAAGACAGCACGATCAAAAGTTACATCAATTCCATCCTGACCAGGCCCAGAGCGACTGGGTGGGTATTAGGGGACCGGCCCCACCCTGGATGACTACCAAGCCGCCTTAGCTCACGTCCTTACCCAAGGTTCGCCCAAGCAATATTTAGCATAGCAGTCTAAATACGGTCAGTGTATTGGTAATAAATGTGAGCCTCTATTAATCAAACTTCATAAATGAAGTGTCTATTCGTCAGTTTTTAAATGGAACAAAAACAGGTTAAATATGACTGGACAAAAAGCTGATAGTGTAAGAGGGGCGTGGTCATGTGGGTGCCAGCATGACTCATCCTTGACGTGCAGCTCATGAGCAAAACCTGATTAGGAAACAAGATTAAAACATCAAAGGAACACACACACATTCAAAACACTTTTGGGGGGGCTGAGGGATGGCTGTCAGAAAAAACTAACATCATCTACACTGTAGTTAAAAAAAAGTCTCTTACACAAATGATAGTGTGAGTTTAAGCTAAAACAGACAGAAGGAAACAAAGAAAAATGTCACTTTACCTGAAAAAAAAAAAACATTTACCACTGTGTGAGTCAACTGAGCTTAGCTGTGTTTAACATGCTGATTTAAATGAGTACTAAATATCGGCGTGGACATTCAAGCAGACAGTGCTTGAGCAAAGCAGAACTGACTTTATGTTAATATTTTCTACAAAGACTTTTATCATTTAAGGCTATGTCACGATAAATGTAGCATATTATGCTGTTGTTTGTGAAAATATCTCATGTATACCAGCTGTTGTTACACTCAAAAGTAGCTTATATAGTATCAGGTTGCAAAAAATATAAAGAAAAATCCACTATTCCTGATATTCATGCTGCTGGGTCTCATCCTGACCTTCCAACATTTCTTGTATACCAGTCAGATCTAATGTGTAGGTCATTATGCAGCTGTCGACAGCAGTAAACCCATGGTCTTTTTCTTTTTAGCATATCAAATAAACAATGTTTTAAAGATAAGAATTAATAGCAATAACCATTATCCAGCCCTTCATCCCCATCGTTAATGTTTATAGCTGCAGTATGGGGGGAAATATTATTTCACAAGCCACAGCACACCTGTGTACCCTACGGAATACCTTTTTTTTCCTCCAAAATTGCTGCCTGATATTATTTATAAAAAATAAAAACTTTATATTCATAAGAAATTGATTTGCATCCATACCAGTTATAGCCATCTCACAAAAATTCCAATTTCACAGTTTAAAACTCAATCCACTTTCATTTTAATCTCACAGACTGCTGGACTAAAACCCCAGTTATTCCCTTTTAAGGCCTAAATAAACAGAAAAAAGTCTGCATGCATGAATATTCACATGCAGGAAGGTGCAGTGATCTAAAAGCAGTGGTTACAATGTCAGCTGGAACAAACTGTTTGGATTTTAGCGATGTGTGTGTGGGGCTAACCGCTCACTGCTTTCTTAAATGTCACACAGTCCAACATTGTGTTATCATTAGCTTAGCGGAAGCTGCAGACAACACTGGCCTTCTCTCCTATAATTAGGGCTAATGGATATAATGGCTGGAACAGGAAGGACCTAAAACTAAAGAATTAGAGAGATTTAGGATATGTAGCTATTAGGAATGTAACAATACAGGGTATAATATTGTAGCGTTCAATACAAGTCTTTCACTTCAATATGCACAGGCATGAAGGAATCCATTCAACAGACTGGAGGAAATAAAGTCCTCACTTTAATACTCATTATACTGTATGAAGCATAACAAAAAAGAAACAAGCAAGCTCACAATTAGGGCAGACCCCTATGTTGAAATTATTACTTCCTTTTTACCTCAAAAATCAAACTTAATCTTCATAGGCATGCAGTCGATGCAAAGGTTAGCACAACCCTGGCCAAATTACATCTTTTGTTAAACAGGTTAACACATTCTCTACACATTTTAATGAACAATTAGTGTTTATTTACTGAATTTAACATGTCGGAAAATTAGAAAAACACATTAAATGTGACTTGTGTCATGCGATATGTTTTCTTTTTTCCTCCCCCTAATACATTAACCCTTGTGTGGTGTTAATGTTTTTGTTGATCAATACAGTCATAACAATTTATGTAAAAATACCAGATGTTTAAAATATCACAAGTGGCCAGCGCAGGGTTCTCCTTTAGCAGCTGTTGCCAGTCAGCAGCCTGTCCATGTTGTCCACCCTCAAACACACACATATACACAAACACATACACGCACACAGAAACACACACTAACAGCAGGCCATGTAGGAGGAGAACAGAGTGAAGGACACAGCACCTCCACACTTTTATTCCCTGTAGATTCACCCAACACCACATGTAATATAAATGTGTAGGGCTTTACAGTGTGAAGTCACTGAAAATGTGTTATTTTATATGTTCTTCAAAGAAAATGAGCAAAGGCCAAGAAATCGGAGGTTGAAATAATAATAAATCGCATAATTTTTTCTTTTGGTTAACATTGAAAATGACCAACACCACACAAGGGTTCAACTCAGCAAATGAATTGAACGTGTGCACTAAAGTAAGCAGGAAAATGGCATATTTGAGTGTGCCCACTGTAGATGATGTGTTATCTTATTTTCTCTCTGAAAATCAACAAAGCGTGTAATTTTGCGTGTTAATTCGTTTAAACGTTCATACTTTCACAACTGTATATTAGCTCAGGGCTAACATTTCCCGTGAGTTAAACACTCTAATACACTGAAACATAGAAATGTTAAATTAAGGTACGTTTATTTTTCAGGCACTCCTTATTTTTGCTGTATCTAATAATGTACTGAATCAAGACCACTGTATCGTATCATATCAAGTGATGAATCATTGTACCATGGGCAGCTACACAATTAGATTAAGAAAGCATCATTTAAAACAGCTCTATGAAAAAGACTACTATGACTTTTGCACCAACAGTCTATTTAGGCATGTAGGTCAGTGGGCCAAGGTCAGGCTGACAGTGACAGTTAACTTTCACCCAGCTCACCCTTTCAGGCCATATGAAGCGGAAGGAAGGAAGGAAAAAGAGGGACGAATTTCATTCCAGACTGTTCGGAAGAGGCCCATGACACTGTGCAGTTACACGGCAGCCAGCAGGACGGAGATTAATAGAGCCATTAATCTTCAGCAGAAATGATGGACTTTAACAAGGAACACAGCCCCCACACACACACACACACACACACACACACACACACACACACACACACACAGTCTCCAGACTCCCAGGAATACAAGATGGATATAAAGTGTTTGGCTCAAGATGCCCACTAGTGCCCACCAAATGTCCAATAGTTTGGAAATGCCTGATTGTATGTTTTTCACCATCTACCGCTGCGTTTGCATGTTGGTGATAGATGGCTGATGACAAACCGGATACTGCATTGCTCTGAACGGACCAGTGACGGAAAATTCTGCTACCACCAGCAGTGACAGCAGCATCTCACTGCACAACGTTCTATCAGGGCTTCAGTTTTACCCTTTTTTGCAGCCGACTGTGGCAGCGGAATAAACCAGACGTTGTTTTTTTAGGGAGTCATGGAAGCCAAACATCTCATTGTTGAAGCCCTGGCGCTCCCTGTGCTATTCAACATGAAGCTACTCGTGTGCAGTCGCTTGTTTCCACGAACTGAAGCTGATTCATTAATCGTGTTCAAATCACAGCTTGTTTTGTCATCCCACGACAGTTTCCTGAATCAGATGTGGAGCAGTTAGTACTTCATTCAGAGCTGTCGAATCTGAGCTCGTCTAGACACAACTTTGATGAGCACCGGTAACTGTCAACATGGCAAATGGTTGAATGTCGTCATGAGTTGTGTACCACTTTTTTAAATGTCAACATGCAAACATAGCATTAAAGACATAGACAGATCTAAAAGCTCATGTTTAAAAGTTATATAAACACACACACGCACACACACACACACACACACACACACACACACACACACACACATACACATATATATATATATATAGAGAGAGAGAGAGAGAGAGAGAGCGCATGTCTGTGTCACGGCACTCACGGCTCTTTCGGTGCGATTTCAGAGATCATCCAATGTTGTGGATTCAACGACGAACGCTCTGAGCTGTTGGAGGTTCGCTGCTGATGAAAATCACGTTGCACAGTTATGACAGATTCACTCTTATTGAAGTGGAGAATGCAAACCGCTTTCTGCTCAGGGGTCTCCATCTCCTCACAGACTGAAGGGAGCCACCTTCCGGTGACAGTCAGAAACCCTATGACCCCCTCTTTCAATTGGTATGTGATTGGTTCCTAGGCGCCTCACGGTTGTAAAAATACGGCACTCAGTATAATCCTAATTATTATGTGTTCTCTTAAGTTAATTAGTGCAATTTAGTGCAATGTCTGTCCCTGTTATTGCATTTCTAGCAATCAGTCATGTTGCAACAGAGAAAGGCATTTTCTAAGATAACCTTCTTTGGCAGAAGAGTGAAATAATTCCATACAAACTACTTTATAGTTTAATGTCTTCGTTATTATTCTAAAATGTGGAAACAAAATTGATTGATAAGTAAATAACTAAATAAATACACATACAAATAACTCATCAAATGACTAAACCCAAAACTGCTGTGTCCAAACTTTTGGTAAACACTTTGGCTTCTTTTTAAATTCTCTGAATAATGATTTTGATTATATATTTTTTTTTAATTAAGCAAGGGCAAATCTGCCAAGGTTTTGGTAATGATTTACTAATGAGCTATTTGCTAATACTATGAGTATATTTAGCTTTAACAGAGCAAGTTTTGCCTAAATAATGATTTAATTGTAAACTGCTGTTCAAAGCATTGGCAGCATGCCCCGCACCCAGTTCATGACTCACCCTCACAGACCACGTATGCGGTCAGTTGTCAATACTCCACTTCATTTGAGTGTTTCTATGATGCACGTGTGAATTCATTAGTCCAACAGAAACCTGATCTGGAGTGACTTTTCCTCTGTCAGGGCATTAATTAAAGCTCGTATGTAAAACTGGTCCCAGTAGAGGGCAGATGGAGTGCACAGTGACATTTTTAAACCAGCGTAACGGCCATATGAGCAGAGCTGTTCATCTCTAAGTGTGTGGGAGGGAACGTATTGGCGGGCGTGCAGCAGCCAGGCTGTCCACTTCATCAATACACATTCTCACACTCCTACAGGCGGCTTCAGCGGCCAGCAGCCTCGCATCCTTAGAGTATTCACTGACCGGGCAAGAGGACAGCACACTTTTACACGCCTCACTGTGAGATACAGAGAAACAGGAATGCAGGAGCACAAATAAATACTTGAATGAAGAGAAAGAAAGTCTCTCTCTCTCTCTCTCTCTCTCTCTCTTCCACAGTCTGTCTCCCTCTCTCTCTCCCTTTTTCAGTCTGTCTCCCTCCCTTTCTCTCTCTTTCATAGTCTGTCTCCCTCTCTCTCTCCCTTTTTCAGTCTGTCTCCCTCCCTCTCTCTCTCTTTCATAGTCTGTCTCTCTCTCTTTATCTTTCAGAGTCTGTCTCCCTCTCTCTCAGTCTCTCTCTCTCTCTCTCTCTCTCACAGTCTGCCTCCCTCTTTCTCTCTCTCACAGTCTGTCTCCCTCTCTCTCTCTCTCTCCCTCTCTCTCTTTCACAGTCTGTCTCCCTCTCTCTCCCTTTTTCAGTCTGTCTCCCTCCCTTTCTCTCTCTTTCATAGTCTGTCTCCCTCTCTCTCTCCCTTTTTCAGTCCGTCTCCCTCCCCCTCTCTCTCTCTCACAGTCTGTCTCCCTTTCTCTCTCTCTCTCTCTCTCTCTCATGATCTGTCTCCCTCTCTCTCTCCCTTTTTCAGTCTGTCTCCCTCCCTCTCTCTCTCTTTCATAGTCTGTCTCTCTCTCTCTTTATCTTTCAGAGTCTGTCTCCCTCTCTCTCAGTCTCTCTCTCTCTCTCTCTCTCTCTCTCTCTCTCTCTCTCTCTCTCACAGTCTGCCTCCCTCTTTCTCTCTCTCACAGTCTGTCTCCCTCTCTCTCTCTTTCTTTCTCTCTCTTTCACAGTCTTTCTCCACACTTTCTTTCAAAGCTTGTCTCTCTTACACACATTCTCTCTCACAGTCTGTCTCTCTCGCTCTCACATTGTCTCTCTCACACCATTTATCCCTTTCACAGCCTGTCTCTCTCTCTTCCACTCTTCCTCTCTCTCTCTTTAGTGTCTGCACATGTCTGATCATCTTCAGGTTTCTTCAGGCTTAAAAGACTGAGAATGTACTGGAACATGCTTTGGCTCGTCAGAGAGAGAGAGAGAGAGAGAGAGAGAGAGAGAGAGAGAGAGAGAGTGAGTGAGAGTTTGTAGAATATGCTTTGTTGAAAATGACACTTCACTGTACATAAATCTCTTCTACTTTATGTCTAATAAAGAACAGCACAAGAAGGAATCTGATAAGAGAGAGAGAGTGGAATGCCACTGATAGGGCACGCAGTAAAGTGGAGTGTGTAAAGGAAGGAGGGGGGTCTGTGCCAGGCAGTCATGAGTCAGTATGTTTAATAAGGCAGCAGAAGGAGCCCACATGTGGAGGGCATGCAACCTCAGGGCTGCTGGAAAGAACAGTCATGACGGGCAAACTTCTATCATCACTCATCACGCTGGACTGATTAATATCTCCATCAGCTCTCTCACCAGTAAAAAACATGCCCTCACACAGTCCTCATGAACTCACTACATTACCAGAGTAGCAGGTTTCTCACATGACAAAGTACGTTCACTTAAACGGCCGCCTTTAGCCTAACTGGGTTTGCTATTTTGAAACAACTGCAGGTATTAGGAGGGCAAAAATGCCCTGATGGATTGTGATTTGAAAAGGCAGCCTACAGCGTTATTATAGCTTGGATTTTTGATTGCTCAATACAGTGATGGTCAGTGCTAGCACGAGGAGGAGAAATGGATTACAGCATCTAAAAAAATTAACAGGGTTTGATTTCTGAAGCAACACCTCAGCAGATGTCATCAAATGACTTCAGTCAAAACACCCAGTGAAACTTTCTTCCTCCTGCTATCCATTTTTCTCTTTTTCAGCTTCTCCTCTTGATTCTTGTGACATCACAGAAACATTGAGGCTGCTTTTGCAGCACAGCTTCCATTTATGAACTGAATGGACTGAGTAGTGAATGGTACCTTTTGAAACTAATAATGTTCTCAAACTGTATTTATGGGCCCTTTAGGTGAAGTGTTTCAATTAAATATAGCTCAAGTTGTTTTGAAAAAAAAAAATGGGTGGTATCAATATTGGCTCAATACTCAAGATTTCTACATCAATATCGGAAAAGAGAAAGTGGTACTGCATCATCTCTAGAACTGTTAAATCAGTACTTGTATCATACAGCTATAGTAATTTTTACTTTGATATATTAATAGATAACAAAATCTTGGCTACCAGCAATCTGTGCCATTTGCCTGAAGAAGCAGTTCAAAATACATTAAAACTGAATGGCAACTTTCTGTTCTGGAATGTGCTTTCTGTTTGGTTAACATTTATAATCCCACGTTCTCTTTTGTGCAAGTTTAATGGCATAAAATGTAACATTCAAAACAGGCTAGAACAGGTTTGTCAGACACTGTTCATAAGGTAGCAACTCAGGAAGTATGAGTTCACTAGCTTATGCAAACAGTTATCACCTGATATTGTGACATACTGGGGAAATACTGGGACATTATAATATTTTATCAACATCTTCCAGCACTGTTCCCATCTGTATTAACGCATGTTTTACAGGGAATTCACAAATGAAATGTGGAGGTGTGGAAATGTGTGCGTGTGGGGATAGAGGGAGAGAGGGAGAGGGAGAGAGAGAGAGGGGAGAGGGAGAGAGAGGAGAGAGAGAGAGAGAGAGAGAGATCGGAAAGGCCATATTTGCTCATCTCAGTGTTTGCGCAACAGGGAAAGCCTTGGGAATTGTGGGAAAATTCTCACATGGTGATGAATCAATCTCTCTCTCTCCCTCTCTCTCACACACACTCTCACTCTCTCTCTCTATCTCTCTCTGTGAGAGTCAGGGCAGGACAGAGTAGTCCACTACTGCATACTGCACAGAACCTTCAGACAAGCCTCAACACATACAGCCATGAGGGTGTGTGTGTGTGTGTGCGCGTGTGTGTGTGTGTGTGTGTGTGTGTGTGTGTGTGTGTGTGTGTGTGTGCGAGTGAGTGTGAGAGTGTGTGTGTGAGTGAGCGAGTGAGTGTGTGGAGAGGGTGGGTGAATGAAAGGGAAAAGACAGAAGTGGAGACACTTCCTCCAGCCTGAGAGACATTTTCACACAATACATCCAGAGAAGAGGAAAAGGAATCAACCCTACACCACTGAATACCAGAGAGAGAGAGAGAGAGAGAGAGAGAGAGAGAGAGAGAGAGAGAGAGAGAGAGAGAGAGAGAGAGAGAGAGAGAGAGAGAGAGAGAAAGAAAAAGAGTGAGAGAGAGTAAGAGCAAAAAAAGAGATGGGGAGAGAGAAAGAAAAAGAAAGAAAAAGAGAAAGGGAAAAAGGAAAAATGAGATGGGGAGGGGAGGGGAGAGCGAGAGATAGCAAGAGAGGGGAAGAGAAAGAGAGAAGGAAAGTGAGAGATAGAGGAGGAAAGAGAGACAGAAAGAGGGAAACAGAGAAGGTAAGAGAAAAGACAGAAGGAAAGAGAAGGAAGGAAGAGCGAGACGCAAGAGAAAAAAGAAAAAAGAGCGAGATAGAGGAAAGGAACACGAGACAGAGAGAGAGAGATGGAAAGAGAGAGATAGATAGATACAGAGAGAGAGAGAGAGAGAGAGGAGAGAGAGAGATAGATACAGAGAGAGAGAGAGAGAGAGAGAGACGTTCAGACGGGCTACAGATGTGTTGATTGGTTGTCCTCCACACATTTGACCACTCCGGAGAGGCTGTGAGGCCAGAAGAGTTTCTTTCAGCTGGGATTACGTTAGAGATGCAAATTCATCATGTGAAAGCCTTTTCATCGTCAAGGGAACGAGTTAAAATACTGATTCTGATCAGTAAAACGATAAATATCTGATCCAGTTATTGACTGACCCACTAATCCTGTCCCTCTATCAGCAGTCTCCTAACCTACAGATTTTTTTAATGGGTGCAACAACATGGAATTGTGGGCCGATACCAATGACCAACAACTTACATGCACATATCAGCCAATGTCGATACTTAAACTTTTATAAAATGTAGAAATTGGAACAAGATCCACCTGGATTAGCATTACAGAGAAACATAACATTTATTTCTGTAGGGCTACAAATGCAGTAAAAAGAATATAATGCACATTTGTTTTAGCGCAGTAGACCAACGTCACGTCAACACTATGTATTTCCAGAATGTGATAAATACATCAATGCGAGTATCCATTAAATGCTGATTTTGATGATTGATAAAATGATAAATACCAGATCTAATTAATCAGCTGCGCAATAACTATATCTCATACGTATCATTCGTCACCACTGCTTGTATCAGTAATCCATTAATAATCTACAGATTATTTTCACAATGGATTGAGTTTTAGATCCTTTAAAAGGCCAAACAATAAAAATCGACGTAACTATACAGCAGGACTTCAACTCCAGTCCTGGAGGGTCATTCATTCACTTTATTGGAAAAAAGATAAACTGTGAAGCCTTAAAAAGCCACTATGTGGCTGTTTCTTACTGTAAGAGAGAGTAATATAAGAATTTAAAATGCACTATCATCACGCAAACTGGTGTCTAATCACTGCTGGTGAAATGAGAAGGTAAAATTCACAGGATTTTTTTTGTTTGTTTTTTAAATAATGAAATAATTATTTATAATTAATTAGTTAATCAGTGACAACACTAATTCAGCTGCGATTAACTTTGATCAGAGTTCTTCGGTCAGATTTGTTCATACTCAGCAGAAGTACAGTATTTTCTGCAGGGTTCCCCATAAAGATTTTATAGCATTAACTGTTTATTAATTTTGTATCTGTAAATTGATTTATAGTAAAGTATAGTAAATTGAGTTATAAAACAGCACGTTTTCATCACTGTAGCATCACTGTTGCTAGCGCATCTCTCACTGTACACCCAGCATAAATCCAACACAGAGAGAACAGCACTCGTGTGAAACATCAATCCAAGCTCTGTTTCGTTCTTGGTTTCCTCAGCCGTTAGATGTGAGGTGTAACAGTGGGCTCGGAAAAACGGCGTGGCGGAAGAGCTGAGCTGTGAGCGGAGGAAGCAGGGGAGGGAGGACAGGAAAGAGAGACGCAGGCCAGAAAAACTGCCCCGCTGACCAGCTATCACGTGATGGATTGCAATAAAACATCAGTGGCGGAAATGAGACGCAGATTTGATTTGCAGTGAGTCAGTCCCTCCGGTATTGTTTGGAGACGGTTTAGTGAGAGCGCTATGAATAACTTCTTTAAGGTGCAGATCCAGAGCCAACGCTGCAGTGCCTGAGGACGTGAACTATGAAACTGTTAACAGACACAGCAGCAGTATGGAGTGGCAGTTTACATTAACAGATTACAGGACGAAATGAACTGCTTTAAGCAATTTTCATTATTGTCACATAAATAACATGCTTAACAGTACGGAGAGCATCACGTTCAGTCTAAGTATTAAAGGGCCCATATCATGCAGAACTGAAGTTTCTTTATTGTATTCAAAATAAGAGTTCGGTGTGAATTTCCGGTGTAAAATTTCAAAACGCATCTTTCGCTCTTCACACTGTAAACAGCCCATTTTGAATTCACAGTTTTTGTGATGTCATAGAAACCAATGCATTTAAATATATCTGCTTATTAGGCCTATAGTAGTTTTGCCTCGCCCATTCATATTGAAGCTATAAGGAGGTTCACAGACTGCTCTGTCTTTTGAAAAAGGCACAATACAGAACAACCCATCAGACCAGAGCTTATCTACATATCATTCTTAAAGGCACAGTAACTAAAATAGCTTGTTTAGTTATAGTAATAAAGAGAGATTGGAAAATTGTCATGTAGAAATTAATTATGATTGTTTTTGGCATATAAAACCACACAAATGTTATTAGTCGAACACATTTTATATATGGGCCCTTATAAAGGGCTTTAGTTTTTCAGTTATGGGAATATGGGTGTGACTTTGACTGTTCTAACTTATAAACTTCAGAAAAACTATATCTTGTAATGCATACTGTGTACTGAGAAAATATATTGATTCATCATGATAAATTTTTGCCAAATTGCCCATCCCTCCTAGAATTTCTTGGCTCATTTTAATGAGCAAATATGGTATCATCCGCAAGAACAGCAAAGACAAAGTCCTTATAGGAAAGTCTGGCCACTCGGCTGCAAAGCAACACCTCCACGCAGTTATTTCAAGTCATACAGGACTAGGCTCCTATTTCTTTGAATGGGGATGTCTATCAACCTGGAACTACTATTTTATAAACATATTTGAAATCTCTGGTAAAAATAAATGTTTTGTAGCAGTTGGCTAAAATAACACAGAAAACCAATGTTCTTTTTTCAGGTTCTTCTGGTTCCTAAGCTTGTGTATATCTCCATGATAAGGAAGGGCTTTTCTCATGTTTACCAACAAGGCAACTGGTTCTTTTTATTCAAACGTGGGACTTTCTATAATTTGTTGACCACGTCGAGGCTTGGAAGTTATTCCAGTTATTCTGACTGTTTTTGGTACGTGAAAGTACACAATTTTCAAAAAGTGGACCTCAGGGAGAAAAATAAAATACAAGAAAGTTGTAGGATATGGGCCCTTTTGAAAGTACGACACATTTCATTAGAATATTTCTCTAGTTCAGTTCAGGATGCCACGTTGAATGTATGGTGAAGACTTGCCAATGCCATCTGCGATCTGTACAGTCAGAACATATTTCAGAGTGGCCTTTAGTCATCCATGTCATAGCATTTGCATCCTATTTAAAGCTCCAATCTGTAATTGCTAAGATTGCTTGTACAGTATGGTCAACATATAAACTCAGTGGTGCAACAATTTCTTCTGTAAACATATTAATATCATCTTTATCATGCAACTGGCCTTTAACTGACTACCTGCAAAATTCTGACAAGACCTACGTCCCTTGGTTACTGTTGCTATGTCCATTAAACGTTCAGCTCAGGCCACCTGGTAGTATTCGTAGTGTTTGTGCTAACAGACTACAATTGCTCACACCTGGAAATCAGGAAACCTTTTAGCCTGTGGGCTTTTAAGACATAGGATTTTATGTCTAATAAAAAGGAAAGCTAAAGCTAACACTGGAGCCAAGACAGTTCATCTTAACATCTGAAATATTTATCATCAAACATGATGTTTAAATAATTGCTATCAAATACTGTAACGCTGATAAAGTTTAGCTTACCTTAGAGCCTATTAATGGTCCCGACACTGAGCTGTGTATATTAAACCAAGACTTTTTCAGCTTCAGGAATGAAATAAAAACAATCATCCTCTAGATTACACATTTCTGAATAACACCTTTTCACTTCTCACCTGACAGTTCTGACTAATTTACTGCCACCGCCGTTCTCACTGCAGGTTTGTTCTAAAGGAGTTTTGTCAGTTTTTTCTTTGCATAGCGCTTAGAGATGATCGCGAATGGCTGAGAGGTGTGTCAATCATTATTTTGCAAACAGTCATTTCATCACGGTATAAAAGATATGTCTGTCAACATGACCAATGTAACCTGCCATAACTACAGTTCACAAAGGACATCATAACTGACAGCATTCAAGCTTCAAGCCGGAAAAAGTGGATGTGCTGGTCCTCCTGGCCAAAATAACATTTTGGAACTTCATTATGTCATATACAGTTATGTTCAAAAGTTTGGACACCCTAGCCAAATTTATGTGTGAAAATAAGTCAACACATCCAAAAATAAAACATAAAAATGTAGCCTCAGCAAAGATTTTGTCCCAATATGTTAAACGCAACATATCAACAGAAAATATGTATTAATATTTGCAGAAAGAACACAATATTTAGGTTTGTAGATGATGTGTTGACTTGGTTTCACTTAGAAAAAAAAATCAACATATTTTCATTTGACCAGGGGCGTTCAAAATTCTGCATATGGCTATATATAACACAGTCACAATAGTGGTAGAAAAAAAAGAAAACAAATCGCATTAGGAAATGCCCCCTAAAACATTCAGCCCTAATGAGGAGTACAAAGCTACACTATTGACAATATTTCTTAAATGATAAGTATTTGAACAGGCATTCATCTCCCTCAGAGCTTTAAATCACCAGCCAGTCCTTAAAGCTGATTATTTTCAGCAGTTTCAGTTTCCTAGTAATTCACAGGCATTTATTGGCTTCCCAGTGATATCCTGCCTCCATCATGAGTAACAATCTTACAAAACGCTGTGCACTATAATACTCCCACACACCCTCGTACACTCAAACACGCCGGCACAAAGGGAACTGCCCTCGCTTATCCTGAGCTCGTGGCCTGGCCTCTAATAAAAGTGGGGATGTAGCTTAAGAAAGGCCACTAGAGCTGCATTATAGTTTCATATCCAGAGGAGATTTAGAGAGAAGTCAGAGGTCAGGCCAGAGCGGCAGCAGAAAGCAGAGGGGAGAAGAGAGGCTTTTTAATGCTGCTCTCATGGGTCAGTGCAAAACACCGCCCTGAACACAAAGAGCAGAACACAGCAGAATAATAAAATCTTACTCAGCCAAATGACTTGACTAAGCAGGTAAAAGACCTGATAGATGAGTCAAGTAGCAATGCAGATAAGAAATGAAGCCACATAAGCCTCAAACGGATGTGCAAAACACCTCAAGTGTTGCTTTATGACAATTTTACCTATTAGAAAAATAGAAAAAATAAAAACTATAAACAGGAACCAATTTAAAAGTTATTTGCAAACACATTTGTGGCTGCTTTTCTATTTTCTAAGAAGAACCTCAAGATGCAAATACGCTCTTTGATGCAGAACGTCGCTCATTTCCTTTTTCTATTGTTTTTCATGGCGTAAATCCATGCGGCTTCCCTCTGCGGACGATAGACAATAGCGGCATGCCACGCCATTGTTTCAGCCCAGACAAGCAATACAGCTTTTCCACAAAAGCCTCCTATTGTTCCGGCCTACAGCCAGATGAATAAAAGGGAAAAAAGGACCTGATAGTTAAGACTGTCTCCTCCAGATGACATCATAATTCTCATTAACTATGCCAGGCCTTGTTACACTGCATGTGTGTGTATATGTACGTGTTTGAGCCGTTTGACATTCACAGTCTGTTGTGTATTTACTGTGAAACTTGAGCCGGTCTTCACAAAGCATCGTCTAGACAGCACACATATGGTCAGTGTCTTGACTCAGACAGGTGAGCTGATTCCCTGTGCTCTGGACTTCTTTAACAAAGCTAATTAAGCAAATGCAGAGCGCACAACAAAGAGACAATGAGCAGATGCCTGTGGAACAACGACAGACAGACACAAATAAAGTGTCCACTCGAACTGGCCTGTAAGACAAAGACTGCAATGAAGGACACGGACTGAGGGACAGTTTGCCTGGCAGTAAAACCTTACCTGTGCAGTGGGTGTGCATAATTATATACAGGGCAGGGTATTAAGGCTGCATAATATACCATTTCTTATTCGTAACATCAGCAACCTTTCGTTGGGGCAGTATAACGGTAATCAGGTATGCTGCAGTAGTTTTTAAAAATTATGCCAGTATTTGAAAAAAATTATGGGATTTAAAAATTATGATGTGTAAAATTTCTTTTCTATCTGAATGGCCACATAAACAAAATCAGCTCGCTGATCACAGACAGGTCACACTGATAGAAAGAGGGGAAAAAGAAATCAGAGCCAGGAAAAACTAAATACGACAATTACTCAGGGACAGTTAAGAGCTCCACACAGCACGGAACAACTTTCACACAAACACCAGTCACTCGACTTTGCGCTCTCAGATATCCTCTAAATGGGTGTTATTTTAGCATCACTTAGCTGGAACCAAGCCTGTGCTGTGCTGCATGATGGCCTGCTAACTAACCCTAACCCTAACCCAGTTACTCCCCTTTGTCCACTCGACCCTAGCCACAATACTATAACACAGTATGCTATACGCAAATGAGCCTCTGAACACTCACTGAATGTCTTATTGTGTGATGTGACCACCCTGACCCATCACTGAAGCTCTTTGGGTATTTGGATGAATCAGAATTATGCACTATTATTCATTAATTCCTCATTTTACAGACTATTCATTAATCCACCAACAAAAATAATGCAACTTTAACCACATCAAGCATCCACCAATGTGTTTCCAACATACTGGCCGCTCAACTGCAATTGCAGCAATACAGTATTTTGTCCATATTGTGCAGCTGTACTGGACTAACGCTCATAGCTACTATGGTCATATTTCCACCACGGTAAATGTGTAGCAAACAGCAAGGCAGCTATAGACCTCTGAAAGACGTCATCATGATTTACGACAACTTTCGGTCTCTCTATGGGGAAAAATTAATGCCGTTTCGAAAACTACCACCATCACACCCTGTTGCAAGCAGGAATGTTCCAAATTTTAATGTACATACATTTTTCCTTCGAATGTCACTGGATCCTTGTTAAGGAGTCGAAATATGAATATTGCAACATGAAATTAGCACTGATATGCAATGAACTGACATAAGACTGGAAAACTTGCCAAAATATCCCATACAAACTAGCTAGCTTCATCAAATGTGGTTTTAAAGCTGCATCTACAATAGTAGCTACAGATTAAGTAGGTGATGCTATATAATAGTGTTGAGGTTTATTAGTAGTCATTGCTTCAATTGTCGCACACTAGTAGCACACATACAATAAAATTCACATTTCACACTCCTTCATGACCTTGTCATTCAAAGCATCCAGTGAAATTTGAGGGGAAAATGTATCTGCTTTGGAATATTTTTATTAACCATATCAAGCAATAGCAGCAAACTTCAAAAACGCCATTCATTTTCCCATAGAGAAAAAACTGATGGACCCGGAGTTTCTAATATGGGAATGAAACTGACTGCCAGACGACGCATGACTTCAGTCTATAGAGCATGAGACTGTACTGCCATAAATTTGTGTTAAGTAGTTAATTAATCCACACTAATCGAACTATTGTAATGGATATGGCTACAGAAACAACACAAAGGATAAATATTGATGCAAGTGGTCCAGACACAATACAAAACCATGAAAAATAGCATTGAGATTCAACAATTAAATCATAGTATCGGCACAGCTTTCCTTACATAGTGGAAACTGACAAGTCACTGAGCAGGTTAAAGAAAGCTACAACAGTCTCTGATCTTCTGCTGAAGTAAAACTTGAAATCGTCCCTCAAAAGTAAATACCACAATAAGGATGCTGGTACATCAGATCAGCTGCCCATTGGATTCTATTATAAATGTGGTTTGAGTCAATGAGTTTTCTGTTCTTCTCTAAGCACATGGAATCGCTAATCGTGCCAATATGCTACAGCTGTGGCGGATATAGATTAGGTCAAAAACACTGGAGTATTCCTTTAATGAAATGGAAAACAGTGAGCATATGGCAGAGTAACACCGCTGCCTTACCAGCCATCATTTTCTGGGCCTCGTACGGTTCCATGTAGCCATCGTTCTCCACTGGCTTCTCCGTGCTGCTCTGGGTGGCCCCTCCCTGATCCGCCGCGTCAAAAGGGTCAGCGTAGTCCTCCAGGATGACCACCTGCAGGGAAAAGGACAAGAGTGTGTTGAAATGCCTTTGAATGCCCTTGGGCTGCGGTCACCACTCATGATGAGTCTGGACCCAAACAGATAGAGAGGGAAAAGAGATTGAGCCAAGAAATGGGTATTAAGCTTCAGAGGAAGCAAACAATTGTGTGGAAGAAGCTCCATTTCATTCTGTTCTTTTTTTTTTTTTATTTCATCTTTATTTCCTTTCCCATCTTCTCCTTTCTTACTGCCAAGCCATCTGCAATAATAAAAAGCCCAAACCGATCAGCTCTGCATTTCAAAGACCCAAGCAGAAAGCGAGAGAGAGCGCGAGAGCCTACCGCATCACCGCAACTAGTAAACTCTCCTTCTGCACTCAAACAATGCAGCACAAATATGGGTTTTGGCAGGGAAGCGAGCCTAATTGTAGGCCTAAGGTTTTTTTTAAAGGGTATTTCTTACTGTGCATGGTAATTAGGTGGACATCCTGGGCACTGGACACATACAAAAGGTTCAGAAATTCATTCATTATCCCGGCCTGTATCTCATGCAAGAACTCAATCCCCTCGACACCAGAGAGCTGTAATCAGCTCCTCGCTAAGCCAGCAATTTGGAATATTTTCCACCATAAGTTTTTCGGGAGGACCTTACATAACTGCAGCCTCGCGTACAAACATGCATGTTTGGGGCTGGAATGTAGCGAGTGTTCAACAGAAAAACAAACACGAGTGGTTTTACATGCTCATAAAGATGTCTTACAATTGCTATCGAGTCTAAAAACATGCCTTTTTTCATTGTGTGGAGTAAAGAACATTGTATCTGAGAGGACAGTTACAAATGACCGCTGGACAGCGCCTCTGAAAGCTAGCCTAAATAATGAATGAATGGTTGAAACCACTATAGCAGCAACACTAATTACGGTCAGAAACGAAAGATGTCAGTGATTTAGCCTTCAGCAAGAACACAGTCAGCTCAAGCCATCTGCCGAGCTGGACTCGCCCGTGGTTTGGCCTCCGATTCAGAGCTTGGAAAGTGACCCATCGTGCGCCGTGTGTTCGCATTCTCCAGAAGAGTTCAAACGAAGACCAGAGCAAAGCAAGTAAGGCAGGAAGATATCAGGTGTGGAAATAAGAGAAGCATGAAGATTCGATGATCAGCCTGACAAACTGACAGTTGATATGAAAAGTACAGAGTGTATTTAATTACTGGCCTCCGTGGTGATTGTATGTGATGTTTTGATTAAATAAATGCCGTTCATCTTTCTTCTACTGGCATGACGTCTGTAATTATAAAGTTACTCGCTGTTCCTGTCAGCCTTCCAGTGGCAGGAATGTCAGGAAGCAGAAGAGAAGGCATTCGTCAGCTGCTCTCAAATACATCAAATGCCATGAGCTTCAGCAGGTGGGCTATTTGATGGTCCGTCCTGTGTGAACCAATGAATGGAAAGACTGGATGATAAATGACTAATAACTTGATGAATGATGGTGTTCATTTTTCTTTATCTGTCTGTATTTATCGAGTCATTTGCCAGTTTACCACTAAAGTTTATTTCATGCTTCCTACTTCTGCACATCACACACAATAACAGTTCAACAATCCATTGATTCATACTGACACATCCATTCACAAGACACTATGGCAAAAACTACGAAACAGTCTTATCTTTTGAATCTAGAGAAAAGAAACATGTTGCAGGGCCATGTTTAACCCTGTAAATGGCCCAAACCTGCCTACAGGTATATAACAAGCTTCTGTTAGAATAACTCCACCAGTTTGCATTGCAGTCCATGCAATTATGCAATAATCAGCCTTTTGCTGCGTTTACAACTTTGCGTTAAAAAAACATTGATCCATGCCTCATAATGATAAGTGAATGATGGCAGTGTGCCTCCATAAAAACACTGCCATGAAAATGGACGATTATCAGAGGAGGGCTTTAGCCACTGTTTATTTAGGGTGGGAACAAAAGGCAGTAAGAGGCCCCACAAATGGAGACTTGAGTCAGCAACTCCGGCTTGTTTCCAGCCTTCCGTGTGATTTTGGTCTTTCAGTTTTACTACGGTCATGCGCAGTGTTGGGGTTTGAGAGCAGGGCTTTATGGGTTTTGCAATGAATTTATGTTATTACCTTGTCAGCTGTTACTTGTTTCTCTTTATCACTGTTGTTTTTATTTTTGTAATAAGTGAACTATAGGAAATAAATGCTAAATAAGTATCTCACTGACATACCAGTCCAAGTCGTCCTTATGGAAAAGGGAAAGTGCCAAAACGTCAGTGTTAACCATAGTGCCAGGAAAGCTAAACTCACTCTGGCCCTGGAGTTAGTTATGAGAAAAACTCACAATCACAGCCTGGATGCAGAAATCATTTGTAGCATATTGTAATGCTTGTTTCGTCACGGCTCACAGCAGCATCAGGGTTCAATGCAGCTTTCATTATAAAAAAAACGTCGGTCTGAGAAGAACGAAGCACTACATGCAATACATTATAAGCTTCTATAACCTACAGGATGTTTGAAGGAAAAAGGCAAAACTAGCAATAGCTTTGATTGTCATCTGAAGTAGCTTAGGTTTAGTTAAGTGACCCTTACTAGTCCCACAATGGGGAAATTTCACCTCCGCATTTAACCCATCTGTGCAGTGAAACACCACATACACACTAGTGAATGCACACACACTAGGGGGCAGTGAGCACACCTGCCCAGAGCGGTGGGCAGCAGTTGGGGAGCAGCTTGGGGTTAGGTGCCTTGCTCAAGTCACGTACTGTCGGCTCAGGGGATCGAACCGGCGACGTTCTGGTCACAGGGCTGGTTCCCTAACCTCCAGCCCATGACTGCCCCCCTGTCCAGCCCATGACTGCCCCCCTGTATTTACAGATGACATTTTTTTTAACTTGCTAAAACTTAGTATTAGCATTAGCTAGCTAGCAAGTATATTTACAAACCAAAAACTGACCAATTACTTCAAGGCTTGCCCTTTTACTTTTAGCTCCATATTTACTATGTGCAGCTCTTCAGTTCTGTCCTTTAGACTGAAGCTTTCTTTGTAATGAAAGGCTCGTTATTTAAAGCCGCACTGAACCTGACAGGTGCGGCTAAAAATGAGACTGAAATTTTCTACTCAAGACTCGAGACTTCACTCAGACTCACACCTCAGAGACTCGAATCAGATTCACACACCAGACTCCAAACCTCACCTCAGAGACTCGACTTGTAATTGCACCTCAAAGAGTCTGTGTTGAGTCTAGACTCGCACCTCAAATTCAACTCTGACTTGCACCCCAGAGATTTGAGACTCAACCCTGACTTGCATCTTGGACTATGCATAAAGTGACCTGTCAACATCTCTGGGATGCTCTGTGCTCTTTTAATTTTTTGGTTGTATAATAAAGGGAAATTCAACATTGAGATATTCAACACCTGTATCTTCAAAAAATATATATATAAATTTAAAAAAAATAATAAAAATAAAATCAGCATCCGGTTTATTCCACAACTGCAACTTGTTCAAAAGTTGTGAAAACCTTACTCTCAATGGAACATAAATAATCTGCTGCTGTTACATTGAAAACAATGGAATATCATGTTTGCCACTAACAATCTACTGCCAACAAGTCACAGGCTTAAGTTGTAATAAGCCTGAGATTTTAGGGGTTAACCCTTAAAAGGTTTGGTGTTACTACAGTTTTGCTGTAATTACATAACATGCAATTACATAATTACATAATAACATAGGTAATTACATAATTATTACATAGTTGGTTATGTAATGAACAGAAAAAAGGATGTTTTTCTTTCCGTAAAACAAGACTGTACCAACAAACTTGTTCCAAGAAGTTTAAATCATAAGATCTGCTCTTACACAATTATGATACTGATTGAAAGTTTAGAATTTGGACATTTAACAGAATCTCTCGGCATGTTTCAATAAGAGTAAAAAAAAACAATAAAATTGCAACCTGCTTTTGCTATCTCCAGCAATAATAGCTCCTTCTAAGGTTTAATGGAACACTCCAGCATTTTTCAACTTAACCTCTATATGCTGCAACTGTATTCTATGGTCAATTACCACAGAATCATTTCAATGTGTTTCTCTATGTTTAGAAAAGAACAGAAAACCTGTTGATTCAAAATTAAGTGGTCTGCTGCTTGAGCCAACAGAAAAACGCAGGTCCTGCTGAAAGACGTTGACTGGCAGATCTCTGTAAATCATACGTGCCCGGTGAACAGGATTGTGACTCAGCTCCTCTCGGGTGGACTGGGCATCTGCAGCGTGGGCAGTGCTCAGCATTCCAGCCAGTCCGGCTCCAGCACTCCCCAACCCTCCTCCACAGCACTACACTCACTGCCTGCACAAAACACAGCCTGTCAGACGCGTGGACCTCTCAGATAGACTGGATTTAGAAAGTTAAGGAATTCCATAAATTGCACTATAAACGACAGGGAGGCCGTCCCAATACAGTCACAGTTCACTTATATGCTAAACACTAAACTGAGGGCCAGTGCCAGCCAAAATGAGACAAAAATGAAAGAACTTTGCACCAGAACACGATGCAGAGTAAGGTTTTATGGACTGATGAGATTAAGACTCTTTGAACCATGTCAGTTCAGTGCAAGTTTGACATCCAGGGTCAGTGATTTAATTTTAATTGAAGGCATTATGGAGGTGGACACATTAAATCTGTTTTTTTCCTCTGTGTAATTTTTTTTTTAAACTGATGGTGAAAAATGAATAATTTAATGTCCATTTTGACTGGAAATCAAATAAATAAAAAGATGCTCTCTGACTTTTGCTCCTCATACCGAGATAAACATGAAACTGATTGCTGCAAAATAAACGACCACCTGTTTTATGGCATCAAAAACCTTGCAGTTATTTTAAAAGTTACAGTAAGAACATTGTAACTTTAAAAGACTAAACTTAGGCATTTTAAGTAGGCAGTTTAAGCGTAATCTAATAATATAGACATGCAATCTGGGCCGACATGCAACCTATGCCTCTTTCTCCATACAGGTTTTGAAGAAAGTAGTTCAAGAGCCACTCAGTCATCACCATCTCCTCTCAGCTTGACCCTGGGCTTCTCAGACAGAAGCTACTCAAGGCAAACACTCCGGTAACATCACCAATAATTAACCTTTAGTTTTAAAGACAAATGCTGGATCACACAAGTAGGCAATTTTCTGTTTCAAAGCTGTAGAATGCTCATTTGTTTTTATGTTTCAATCATTTCAGTCTTTTCCTCCTCTTCGCGTTGCCATATGCAGCGTCCTCATCCCTCTCATCCCTCTCTGTGTTTACAGAAGAAGTTCTCCCAAAGCAAACAGTGAATAATTCTACTACTGAAGCTAGTAAAGCATCTACTCAGTGACATGGAGAGCGAGTGGCCCAAAGCCTGCATGGCTGCCCTCTCTGGATATGATGGGGCCATATGGGCTGGAATGAAACTGTATGGAGTGTGCAGCATGTAATATGCATGTGAGAGGCTTCCTAGGCTACAAGCCACCCATCTATTTGGGTAAACACGGCACTGACAGAGGGAAAGCTTCAATTACAACATGAGTTAAACATGAGTTTACTTCTGTGGCAAACTTGAGCACCATCTTTGAAAAGAGGGAAACTTTGTTTATGAGAAACAAACTCAAAATGCTTTGCTGAACTCTGTCAGGGCTTCACAATATATTGTGTGCTAATCACTACTGACCTATGCAATACTGACATTACAGAGGGCATTTATTTTTGCAAATGACCCTCTGAGCAATCAGAAAAGTGTTTATTGTGTGGGGTGAGCATCCTGGGCAATCAGATTCTGATAAATCAAGGAATTCAAATTCACATAAGCAAAGGACTGTGGTTGTGATAATGTAGACCAGTTTTAAAACATTATTAATTCACTAATTAAGTTTTACTGCACTTGCAATATGTAGCAACAAAAAAGATTTATGTCATACCATTTTATGTACAGCTGGGCGATATGGCAAAAACATAATACTTCACAAACTTTTCACAACACATAATATGCCACAATATATTGCCATATTATTGTTATGTATTAGGTTTTCACTAGAGTTGGCCCAATACCAAATGTAAGGACTTAATACATTAATACATTAATGAACAATAAAGTGTAAAGAGGCATGTAGTTTTACAAGGGGGGGGTATTTTTTTTTGGCATCCCCTTGCACCCCCACTCTCCCCACCCCCGGCAGACCACATTAGGAGACTTCCTTTGATAGGGCAAGTTGTATATATACAGGCTTCACTTGGCTGCTTGTACAAAACCTCTAGGTGTTTACTGATCATCACAGTCATTCAATGTCACATTAAACTTTGGTTAGCGTAAGCTAAGCTCATGAGTGCCAGACAGATCATTTTTCAACTGGATCCAAGTTTGCATAAACATTTCAGCAACACTTAAACAACACAAACGCAACAATTCTCACAGTAGCTTTCATACACAACCCACAAACCACATGTGGAAGAGTGTGGTCTTGTCACCACAGAGCAAATATACATCAAACAGGGGGTTAAAAAACACAAAGGAGATATATTTAGCCACCCTTCTGTGAAAGGTGGGTGAAAGCACATTTTAGCACTTGCTAATGTCCGTGTTCAAGGAGAGAGCTGCTTGAATTACTGTGTATGACATGCCAGCTTTTATTTCAGCCTCTGCAGCACTCCATCAACCTGCAGTGCTAAATAAACAAACATTCAAGATTTATATAGTCATCACACAAAGCAAGCCAGGGAGCTTTCAGGCATCTCTGGTAAAAGCTTCGGTGACATTTTCTTTAAAAATTACATCTGAAATGTGTCTGGCTAGACAAGACTAAGTATTCTCATTAGTCAAGGCTGCAATCGAGCCTTTTGTCTGTGAGAAACTTTTGCAGAACCATGCGGCATAATAAGGCAGGGTGTGCTAAACTGTTTTCAAACTCCTAATTTGAACATTGCCAAATTACTCTGAGATAAACAAGCCCTCTCTCTGCCATTATAACGCATTAACACGGAGCCCAGGGTCAGAATAATCAGGGTAGGGTCTGAAACGGCAGGAAAATGAAACCGAACCTACCAATCACATGAAAACAACCCAAACTTCCTTAACGAAAATTACGTGCACACTCATTTGCACATTTCCCCAATTTACCCACATATGTGATTACCACCTTATTCTCAATGGATACAAGTAATCCATTAACTAAAGTGAGTCTTATTAGCTGTACGATGCAGCCAAGCCTGCTGCTCTGAGAGCGCCTGCCACGGCTGCTCTAATGAACTAGCAGCAGGGGCAGCGAGGGCCTCATGGAGAGAGCGGTTCGGCAGGGGAGTGGAGCAACGCCTGGGGACCAACCATCTGCTGGCTGCCATGTACAGGGCGTGTCAGAAACCAAGCCAAGCCACACTTGTCATGAAAGTCAAATTGGACCACAGCTCTATGATACACTGCCCTTGAACGACATTGGAGAAGTTTACGTGCAAAGCCCTGGTCCAGGATCAGTTCTCGTTTTCTATGTCGTAGCTTTAGACATAATGACAGAGGGGAAAATAAACTGGTCTTGAATCAGTACTTAGGGGTTGCTTTGCCCAAAACCCCATGAAGGATGAGTAAAAAGCCTCATTCCTGTTGCTTTCCCAAGGCAGGCAGCCAAACAAACACTGCCATTCTAAAGTTGGCAGATGGCTTCCCAACCGACAAAAGAACGTTCCACCTAAGGAAGGAGAAAAATAGGTCCTGGCTTGAGTTTGACTGGTTATTTTGGGGAGTCAAAGAACTTGCTAAAATTGTACCTACTCTATTAAGATTTATCACAGTGTTTGGGGCTAAACTAAGTCACTACAACAGTATTATTAGCTTGTGACGACAACATAAGGCATAACACTAGTGCTAGAAGAAAACATTCCAAGTCCACTGGTGATCATTTTCTTTGTTCTTTATTCTTTTCTTTATTCTTGCAGAAAGACAGACTCCTCCTCCGTCATCTAGACATTTTATACACTTTTAGCAGAAAAGGTTCTCTATGTACAGCACTGTGCAAAAGCCAGAGACCACCATTTTATTTAATTTCCAGTAAAAAGGCCATTAAGTATAAATACATTTTTCTGCATCAGCAAGTTTGCCCTGTGTGTCAAAGAAAGAAGCTGCTGGTGTTCTCACAACAAGTATGTCCACTCTTTCCTTTATTACAGCTTTCATTCTTTTTTTTTTTTAGAAGACTTGCTTTCAGTTTTTTAAAGAAACCTGCAGGGATGTTTTTCCACACCTTTAATGTTCAGTCTTAGAAGTTGGTGGCATTTTCTGCTTCTCACAATTCAAGTTATGAACACATTCTGTGATGCTGAAGTCTGGACTCTGTGGTGGTCAGTCCACTGTTCTGAGAACAGCAGCTTCTTTGCTAGATTTCATTGGTATTCATTACTTTTCCTCAGTAAGGGAAATTTCTTCTATCTACCGAGAAAGAAAGCTTTAATCACTGTTTATCTGATGGTGACAGTTTTAGTGGTCTACCAGATACCAGAAATATCTTATGAAAAATGAATAACTTGTAATGTCTGTTTCGATTATAAATTAAATAAATAAATGCCTTATAGCGTTGATGACAGGAACCGGGTAACACTGTCTACAACACAAATACAGCAATTAAATTCACTATCCAAAACGACCAGCGAACCTTCACACATTTTTATATGTAAGGCTGATAGTAGTAAACCTCAGAAAAAAATTATAAATAAATACATTTTCTTTGGGTACGATTTTGTCTTACAATGCCCTACATGCACCACTCCATCAAACAGATTTTAAAAATATTTGTTTTAGGCCAAAATATTCATTCTTCAATCTCAAAACTACCAAACAACAAACCCTCTGGCATTCTTGCAAAGTATTCATAACCATTTCATGAACTAGTTTTCAGTGGTGTAGCATTTAAAGTAGTTAAAGTCAGATATCTCGTTCCTATCGACATCACTGTGAACAATTTTAACTTCGTGAATTTCTCAAAAATTAGGCATTTCACATCAAACCACTCTAAATAACTGTATATATATATATATATATATTATATATATATATATATATATATATATATATATATACATACACACACACACACACATACATACACACACACACACACACACACACACACACACACACAATACATATATATATATATAATATATATATATATGTATATATATATATATAAAAAACAATTCCCCTTTAAGCATTCAAATAGCTATTTAAGTCATCTTGATTATATATATAGTTTTACAGTATTCACGTCAAAATGGCACGACTAATCTCAGATGCAGATTCTACACATCTATAGCCTATAATGTGGATTCTGTGAGAACCTGGGGGTGAATTAAACAAGCAGAGAAAAATGCAACAGACTCCAGCCAGGTCATCCTACGTTACAGAGACACGCAAAATGAAATATTCGATTGTGGCTGCATTGCTCCGTTATTACTGGAGAGAGAAAATGATAAAATCTCAGTTGAGAGAAAATGAATTTGGAAAGCAATTAACATTCAGAGAATCTAGGGCAATAAAAAGGAGAGCGGCACCCAAAATGAAGTCAGGAGGGTTGGTGTCTGTCTCGTTTTCAGCTCAATGTAACAGAAACGCTATTTCACAGCTGATGTTCCGTCATTATGCTTTATTGAAATTTGAGTGGCTGGACCGAGAGTCATGATGAATATCCTCTGATCCATCTCATCAACGGTGTTTAAAGCTCCCAATGTAATTCTTTTTTCTTCTCCCCAAGTTTCAAATGACTTTAGACTCATTGGGTTGCCATTCTAGGAGAGCTTTGCTCTGGGAGATGTCATGGCCTGACATTCCTCCCATTGAGACTCACATTCGAGCCTCGTGCCAAGAATGGAGGTTAGAAAGTGCGGAAAATGAGAGAAAAGAAAGGAGGAGGGGGCCGACGTTTGTGATTTATGTCTCGAGCCACGAGGGATTTGGGCTGCTGATAACCTAATAGGACTGAAGGCTTAGCAGCTCGATTGCATTAGGGCCTTTTTCAAAGGGGCTCTTTCTGCTGCTGTTGCGCTTTCACTCCAAATTCCAAACGCTGCTCAAAGTTGCCATCAAGCCTAACGAGAGAGAGCTGAGAAAGAGGCCGATCGGGCCAGACGTCAGCCAAGCGGAGAGCCACACGAGACTCCAGCCACATAACTGCTGCGACCTGAGCGACAAACAGGGGTCAGCCATATCAGAATCTCAAACGACCCAACCTGGCCTGAGGTTAAACCCCCCCCCTTGAACAGGATTACTGAGGGCTTGGCTTTAAAAGTGAATTACATAGATCGTTCTCAACAGCTAAAACTGGTGTGATACACAAAAAGAACATGAGTATTCTCTTGAGTAAAGTCTCAAGTGAAAACTTTTTGTTAGTGGCCTTTTATTTGCCTATTTTATTAAATTATCTGGGGACTTATACTGTTTCAAGTGATTTGTAATTTTCTATACTTATGTATCTGCCTCTATGAAATAAACATTGAATAAAATTAATAAAATAAAGAGGAATAAAAGCCAAATGTCCATCATAATATACAACGGACAGAGTTCTTGTTCCAAAATGCTGTATTTCCATTTGTACCCAGCAGAAGCTGGAAAACAGTAACAGCTGATGTAGAACACACTTTGTCAAAAACCTTTTCTGATAAAGATGGTATTACTCAAACTATAGCATTGATATTTCTATGCATGTGTAAAGCCCACTCCCAACAATGTACATCATGAAGAAAAAGGAAAATTTCTTATACTAGGATATGGAGGTGATACTTTGAATCAACATTAATCTGGAATGAAACCTTTCCATTTTAATGGAAGATCACTGATCTGCAGACTAAAACACAAAAAGAAAAAAAATAATGTTGAGTATCACGTCCATATCCTGATATATAGGGCTGGGCAGTTTGATTAAAATGATCATTTCATGCCTTTTATCAATAAATGACGTATCTTACCTTGATCATGTTTTTTATTTTGATATCTAAATTTGGTATCCAAATCTAAATGAGTGCATACCACAGCGAGCAAAGCTAGTAAAACCTTTCACAGTACTGGGAGCAGATGTTTAGAATGAATAGTTGAAGACTACTATGAAATACTGGCTTGTAAATAGCCTATAGGAACTAGTACAGCTCAGTTAAATTACCACCATTAGATGAAAGAGTAAATTCAGCTAATGTTGTGTTTACATGTTACAAAGGTGACTTTGTATGAAAAAAAATCATCTCTCCATACCATTTTCTATGACCAATGGCGACATGTAGTGTGTAAACATTGCCATGGATAATTTGTGCTTTATTTGAGCACTACTGACTTTAAAACTTGTATCTTAACTCAGTTACATTTCCAACAGAAAAACAAACTTTTTCACTCCTTACATTTTCATTTAGACCTTCAAGGCAGCCAGACTCTCATTCTGGTTAGAGGTTGAGGGGGCCAGCTAGCAAGTATAATGTCTCAGAGACACTGCTCACTACAGCCAACTGTAGCCAAACTGTAGAAAATTATTCACCCCATTACCATAATAATGCTAATACTAAACTAATAACGGTTTTGCTTTCCTAATTTAGCCATGGTCAGTTCCTAGCTAGGTCTCTCCATCACACAGTGCTACCAAGCTGGGAGGATGAACTCTATCATGAGCTTATTCTGAGATACATGAAGCATCACCACAAACTGCTGCACCTGCAACGCCGTTAGTCAGCTAAACATGCTTTGAAGAGAATCCTACATGCCATTTTACAATTCTGTCACGTCAGCTAACAGACAGATGCTTTGACTAGCACCATGGTGACTGATTGAGAGAGAGGGAGAGCAAATTTTTTGGACTCCTGGCCATGGACGGCTATGGAAGGACTGAAGTCATTCCTGGATTTTGTAATAACTGATTGGCAACTGAACTGTTAACGTAACTGATTTACCATCTTGTACTTTACTCACGAGTGATTTCAAAATCTGGATTTAAGGTTAGGATCTGAAGAACTCTGCCACTAAGGAGCCCCATACTCAAGCACTCTTTCTGAAAAAGGCTTACAAAAGTGACTGTTCAATCAGAAGATCCATCATTTGGACTAAAAGGTCTTAATGAAATGCTATGATATATGAGAATTTGAATGTAAAAAGTCTGTTAACAGATTGATTCAACATGTTTATTGCCATGAAAGACTACTGTCCACGCTAAGATAGCTGGCTGATACAGTGTAATGTAATGTCTTAATGCAAGTTATTACATACATTATATTACATTATATTGCATACCTTTTATTGCTGGAAAAAAAATTTACTGTTCCAGTCTGATAACAAGGTAATTACATTTATGTTATTATACTTGTGTAATTACATGAGAAAGAACAGGCTGTTACAACTATTAAGGTACACTTGTGTAATTACATGAGGCAAAACTGAAGTTGAAACACATGCATAATTACATAAGGTGAGCTTCGGTAATCTGTAACAGTGATTGAATCATTAGTAGTTATATTGTTGCTGCATATGTTGTTCACATGTAACTACACAGTTATTAGAGACACTTCATATAAAGTGGGACAAATGCTGTGCTCCAAAAAAAAAAAGATTGCACATTTTCAATATACTACCCAGACCTCCCTCAGCATATGGTGTTTCTGGTCTACCAGCCCAACCTTTACAGCACAAAGTTGAGAGAGAGAGAGAGAGAGAGAGAGAGAGAGAGAGAGAGAGAGAGAGAGAGAGAGAGAGAGAGAGAGAGAAATTGCAACTGCACTTTGCATAAATCTCTTCCTCTGTAACCGAAATAATAGCACAATTGGTTGAGACTGGTAGTGTGAGCCTGTGCATGTATGCATGTGTGTGTGTGTGTGTGTGTGTGTGTGTGTGTGTGTGCATAGAGATTGTGGTCTGCCTGCTAAATTGACAGAGATATAGAAAAACGCAAATACAAAGAGACACTTATAATAACAGGGAAGATAGAGAAAGTAAAAAGAGCCCAATGTCACCTCACACTGTGTAAATACAGGCTGTAGGATGGAGGTGCATGCAGGACCTGCAGCCCGAGAGCCACTGTGTGTGCTTAGCGGCGGTGGGAGAACGAAAGAATAACTATTTCTGTTTTTGATGTTCACATAAAACAGAAACAACAACAGCAGCCCTGCACTCAGATGGGGATTGGGATATGAAAGGCAGGTCAATGCCCAATACAATCAGCCTCCTGTCTGCACTGAAGATAAAGCAACACAGCCTTCAGATCTAATGCTCAATGAAGAAATCTCGTCTACGCCTGCTCTCATACGCAGACTAACGGACATATAACCCTCAACATCATTGGAAAAAATGAATGCTGAGACGTTCCTAGATTATTATAATCATTTCTGTCCAGTGCTGAAAGTTGATTGCCTCAGGGAGGTCATTTGGGGACATCTTTGCTTCTTTTGAAATTTTATCTTTTCAATTAAGGCACAAAAATGTCAGTAAAGGTTTCAAGATAAAACAGCTATTCGCTTTGTTTTGGGTACATTTTGCAACACACAGCTTCATATTCATCAAAGTGACCTCCATGGTATGAAGAACAGGTTTTTTTAAATAATGATTTGACACAAATAATGATTTCGTTTTGAAAATACTGATAAAAGTGCCCATTGAAACTCCAAAAGTGGTTTAAAGACCTTAAATGGTTTGAGCACTAACTAAGCTGACATCATAACAAGGGGAAAGAATGTGTGGGCACTGGCATTATTCCCAAAATAGGACTTTTTTTTGGTCATTTCTTCCAGGGACACAGAAAGATGCTGAAATCCAATTCTTTTTTGGTTTCTTGGTTTCTCTTTTTGTAAAATAATTTACATTAAAACAGGCTGCATCATAACGTGCTATAATTAGACAGAAGACAACAATATACATACTGATACAGCACATCACTGATGCACAACCTGCTCACTCTTGTTCGGGGCAAAAGAGCTGCGTTTCTAAAACAATCTGTTACATGTTAAGTACAGAACATATGGTATTTATGTAGGTCATCACCTGACATTTAAAAGGTCAGTTATGCTGTAGGAATACTGCTGTTTTGATAAGGTTTTCCCAAAATAAATCAATTAATTAATTATTATTTTTTTAACCTTGCCATCACTGGGGGTTATTTCTACAGCAACTCAATTGACAGTTACCAGGCACAGGCCTCAATGTCGTGGGTAACACCTCTGATCTCCACAGTGCAGACTGTGGTTTGACTCCACCACCCAGGCAATCACCCTATGCTATACCAATTAAGAGTCCTTG
Source organism: Colossoma macropomum (assembly GCF_904425465.1). Lineage (NCBI taxonomy): Eukaryota > Metazoa > Chordata > Actinopteri > Characiformes > Serrasalmidae > Colossoma > Colossoma macropomum. Next base: position 27,256,081 of record NW_023494798.1, on the reverse strand, counting down.
GGCAAGATGCCTAATACTACTACCTTCGCCTATCTCCATAAAATGGTCAAACTGTAAGTCACTGTGGATAAGAGTGCTTGCCAAAATCCCACAAATGTAAACGTAACCTATAGCAAGAAATTTAATGGATGAAAAAAGTATTCAAAACATAGGACATTATCACATTCCTTGCATTTTAAAAACAGTAGTAGGCCACTTTAAGGGTGTTTTCACACTAGAGCTTTTTTCCGGACCTAAGACTGCTTGTTCTGCAAGTTCGGTACGTTTGGTCAAGTCAGAAAGCTGTTTTTGGGCCCAGGAGCACTCCAGAGAACCAATCTCTGGTCCTCCTGAATTCAGTGGGCTCGGTTCACGTCCAGTGACCTCTGGTGCGGTCCACTGGGTGCATGGAAGCTATCTGCTCTGCTAGCTACATGTGGGGCTGCGTGATTATTACATTCTGTACTGTGACTGCTTAGACTTATCGCGACACTTCAGTAGTTTCGTGATGGCAGGAAAAGGATTGTTGTGAACCAAAAGCACAACTCTTCACTGCTAGAGTGTTTGTATCCAAGGAAAATGATAAAAAGCAGCAAATGGATGAAGTTGCCTACCATTTTGCAAACATGCATGCAGAAAAGAATTCTTGTGGGTGAAAGCAAACCAACGATAATGAGCCCCTCCCCCCAAACAAGCCCAGAATTGGTTCTGGGTGCGGACTCAAGTGTTTGGGACAAGTGTGAAAGTGGCCTAAGGCTCAAAAATAGATTACATACACTTACTCTGGACACCCAAATTAGTGACACGCCCCCAAAGCAGCCAACAGCTGGCAAGAGAAACGGTTTGTATTGTTAATAATGACAAGTCTTTGTAATGAAAATGCAGCAATATCCTTAAAACAGGGCATGGCTACTGCAAAAATTTGAAGAAAAAAATAATAAATAAACAAATAAATAATAATAATAATAATAATAATAATAATAAATACATACACATACATATATATATATATATATATATATATATATATATATATATATATATATATATATATATATATATATATATAATATAATATACTACACACACATACATACATACACACACACACACACACACACACACACACACACACACACACACATATAAATACATACATCATAGAAAACTCAATCCACCCTAAAAACAAGCACATACAGGCCATTACTATTATCAAATTATATTCATGCTGAATTCTCTGAGCTCAACAATCCTCGAATCTGGAGATTCTGCGGCCCCCTCTTTCCCCTCCTAATTTCCATATTCCTGGTTCCTTCGGCTTTGCAGTTTTTGTAAAGAAAAATGCAAAGATCTAAAGCGTTTTCTATTTAATATGTAAAGCTATTGCAACATCACTTCAGCTTCTCTAATGATGCAGAGGAACGACTCCTCAGGTGCAGGACCGAGAAATCAGGGAAAGCAGCTGCTTTAATTACTCCCTTGCATTGTTCCAGTTCCAGTTAATGAACAACAAAACAATCAGGTGCAAACGATGTAAAGAAAGAAACACTGAGACCGAGAGAAACAGAGGAAAGCGAGTGAAAGAGATGGAGGATTTTTATAAACGACGTACATAAGTATACTTTTAAGCTGAAGATGCTTCGACTAAACGTTCCAGCATTAAAGGCAGAAAAAACAGACGTGGAGGTAAAAGTGCTAACTGCAGCAGTCTAATGGAGGCAATTTAGCGGTAAAAGCGCACTCAGCCTGTCTCGCAGGCTTACGGGTAATTGATACACAGAGGTAAAACAATGACATTGTTTCAAATGTTCATAGTCAGCTTTATAGCTCTTCCCACCGGCTAGGAACACACAATCATCTGTGCATGTTTATTCAGCTAAAGGTTAAAAATGATTGAGGAAGAGCTCTCTGCACATACATCACGACTGATCTTAGACTGCACTGCATTTCTGGCAAGGATTCTCCACTTTCCCTTATTCCATTTTTTCCCCCCTCACTGATGTCCCTTGAACCCGGCCAAACTTTGCATATGCATCATACATACACTGTATGTCCAAAAGTATCCAGACACCACCCTTTCTAGTTTGTGAATTCAGCTACGTAATATGCACTCATTGCTGATACATGTGCTCAGTTTTGCACACAGAGCTTTCAAACCTCCATAGAAAGGCACTGTTAATAGAATGGGTGTAGAATGGCTCTGGAGCAGCTGAATATGAGTCTAAGGTCACCACGTCCAATGCCAAGCACTGGCTAGAGGGGTATAAAGCTCCCCAGCATTGGACTGCATTCTCTGGAGTGATGGAGCTCCATCCAATACCTTTGGGATGTGCCAGAGTGGCGCTTGTGACCCAGAACTAATCATCCAACGTAAATCCCTGACCTCACTAACACTCCTGAGGCTGCCAACAAATCCTCACAGCAATGTTCATCTAGTGTAAATCACTTGGAAGAGCAGAGGCTGTTAGTGCAGCAAATAAGGGAAGTTCTTATTTACCCTCTAGATCCCACAGCCACTGCATTTCCTTACAACGGCCACTGACATCCATAATTAACTGAGGTTAATTCTGAGAGAAAGCACAGTAATTACAGTGATCTTCAACATGAATTACATTTGAGATCATTATATATTTCATTTTATATCCAAAATATTTCAGTTTTTAATTTGTAAAGAAGTTTTATGCATACATTCATACATGTTTTCAGTTATCCAGCTCCTTTACTGAACACAGTCATGTTCCATCACGAGTGAAATAACAGTAACCAAACATAAATCTCATTTAGGATCAATGTTTTTTTAGCATTTGATGCCAATTTGTATTGTTATACAGTGATGGTTAGTAGGCTGTACTCATCAGTTAAACTGGTTAGCTAGGCCCGCCACACAATCCTATCCAGCCCGCAAAAGTATTTTAACTTTCTATTAATATTAGCCCGTTTCACAATGTGCTGCACTACAATACCCAGCATGCACTGCAACATTTTCAGACACTCCTACCCCAACAGCAGTCTATGGGACAGTGGTTACACCTCAAATCTACACAAGTCTACACAATTCTACACCAGTCATCTCACCAAATGCATTTCAGCTGCAGTTCAACCAATATAAACACTTAACACTGGCTTAACAGCTCGGAAATTGAGCCCGAGTATTAACAAACTTGCAGCAAAGAAAGGATGCCAGGTGTCTAGTTCAAGCAAATAAAATTTTAAAGACTGAGCTCCTGAGGACATTTAAATTTTGAATATTTGTCCATGTAATATTTCAAGGTCTACTGTAAGTGTCTGTATTTTACTGTTGAAGTTTTTGCATGGTTTGAATAAACAATGGTTAGTTCAGGTTACAGCACAACATTAATAAAAAATGAAATAAATATTTTTTTTTCTCTGTCCCACAGATTTGATGAGATTTTTTAATATGGCCCTTTTACTCGTTGAGTTTGACACCCCTGGCCTAATAGGCTACACTTAGCTAACTAGCAGATCATTCTGCCGTTAAGGTAGGTCAACACTAGTTAATGTTAACTAGCATTTATTTTACTTGCAAAAGGTTGCAGATCGCAATCTGCAAATCAGCATTCACACAACCATAAAATGATCATAAACGGCTTGATAATGTTAGCTGAAAGTATATATCTTGTGTGGCTGATGGGGTCAGAGTTGGTCACTGTTAGGTTGTGATGTTTCGCACTCACTCCTCACCTCAAGTCATACTGAAGGTTCGAAAGACTGCCAGTAGAATCGGCTACTTCTGAGAACCAGACTGCCCTTCCATGTAGCGGAAGGGATTCTCCCGTGAACAACGACGTAGCGGAAATCTGAGAATGCCTTTCTTTTTCGGAATCGGACTACGCTTCATCAGCAACTCCACAAGCCTGATGTCAAAAGTGCAACTGCAACTAAAGAAACACGTACGGATGCTTGCAACATGTTTCACTCGAGGCCTTGGAGACGGGTTCAATGATACACTTAAAGTGTTTGGCCATGAATCTCCAGCCGTCTCTTTGCCATCTGTGTCATTTGAACTATAAGTCTCGTTTCATGTTGACTTATTTATTAGCCTGCATTGAGATTCAGGCAACGTAAACCACGCCGGCTCAGAACCTCCAGTCTGCGCACATGTGGTGTGCGTTTCACACGGCTAACCACTGAAAGCCTCTATGTCATATGGAGAAGGCATTAAGAGTTAGCGATCGCACACCACAAACCACTTTTCACAGAATTTAGCGGGATGTGATGACTGCATGACAGAGGTGCAGGGTGAGTGCTGAAGACATAAGGCTATATTCACACTACAAGGTGGCAAAAATCTGTTTAATCTGTTTTTGGGTTTAATTTTTTGCCTAAATGTGACACAAATGTGGCCATGTGAATGCAAAAATCTGATCTTTTCAAATCAGACTTATTAGAGCCAATATTAGTGATGGCACTGATCCAATACTAGTTATCGGTTTGGGCCAAAGTCAAGAGAAAATTAATCTGATCCAATCTTGTAACAAATATATCCTGAAAACACTCACACTGTTAGCTGTATATGTCATCCTGCAGGGTAAAAGTATGTACAGGTAGCCTAGGCACTGGTCTGTGTATACTGGCCTAAATAAGAGGTGATATTATGCAAATGACTAATATTAGTACCAGCTAACTATAAACATTCATACTTTGAGCTTCATTTGGAAAGATTATAACAATACAGATTTTCAGTCAAGCAAAGAATGCTGGGGAATATTCAAATGAAACAGAAGCTCTGGTACATTAGAGCTACTCCCCAGTACAGGGTAAAATGGATGAGCATGCCCAGAATAATGGTGCCAAAGCACCAGTTTGGCAGTATTTTGGTTTTCAACCAAATGGACACAGAGAAGAGAAGTTCACATTGCTATGCTGCCTGTGCAGAATACAGCGATTTTTATAAATTATTAAGCAATATTACAGCCTAGCCCAGTTGGTGATGGTAATTTCCATCAAGGAAAATATAAGCTACAGGGCTAGGCTCTAAGCTACAAGCCTCTGCAACCCTTACATGTGGTACTTTCTAAGTGAATTATGATCACAATTATATACTTTATTACAATAATTTTGCAGATGATATTCATAAAATAACTGTCCAAGCTTTCTGAGTTTGAAAGCTTAGATTCAGATGCTCATCCTAAGCGAAGTGGTCTGATTGAAACAGCTAATCTTAAAGTCAAGTAATTTTCAAAAGAAATAATAACTCTAATATTGCTTAATAATTTATCAGATTATTGGCTGATATTATTGATTTGAATATCAGTATTGATACTGGAAAAAAGTGGTATCATGCCATCTCTAGCTACTATCATATGTGCTCCTAGACTGGATACAGATTAAGATTAAGTGACCCTTACTAGTCCCACAACGGGGAAATTTCACCTCCGCATTTAACCCATCTGTGCACTGAATATACACACGAGTGAGCACACACTAGTGGGCAGTGAACACACTTGCCCGGGGCGGTGGGCAGCCCTATCCGCAGCACCCTGGGAGCAGTTGGGGGTTAGGTGCCTTACTCAAGGGCACTTCAGTCACGTACTGTCGGCTCAGGGGATCGAACCGGCGACCTTCCGGTCACAGGCCTGGTTCCCTAACCTCCAGAATTCATGAATTTATGACTTTATCAGCAGTTCAAGTGCAACCTACTTTAGATAAAGTTGGAAATTCACAGGTGTCACGAGGTCCATCCAAACACACCAAGTTTATACTGATGATAGATATGGGTCAGTTACAAACATGAATGTAAACCGCTATGCCATATACATCAGACCTGAGCAAAAAATTGAAACTGACCACTGAAAGGAGCCAAAGCTGGACATGCTACGCAGTATAACCTAGACAAAGGCAAAACTACTCATTAAGGTTCCAAATTTCACTTTCCTCATGAAACCTGAAAGCATCATCACCATAAGGAAGGCTGACATACCCCTGGCCTCTGCCTCTGGCTTGAGTAGAAAGCAGCTGAGCGGTAAAATATTTGAGTGGTATGTAATTATGGCTATGTTAGGACTACCACATCAAAGTGTAGGTGGCTACACATTGTTATAACAAGGCATTTTCAACACTAAAGTTAGCCCTTGCCACTAAAACTGGCCATATACTTATAAAAACCACGAAGGGTGTCATAAAACAGTACTAGAGAGCATACTGTAACATACAGTCACAGGATTGTTCACGTCCATTCTTATCTGATTTTGCCTCTCAGTTCACCGCAAGCAGCCCAGTTCACAATAGATCAGGCATATCTGAGGTGTACTGAAGCAAACCGTTTACTGCTGAGTCTGAAGCTCAACAAGAACAAATGTTCAAGTCCCATGTTGCTTGTTTGACTTAGCAGAGACTAAAAGTTGAAGTCATTGAAAAGAAAAACTTTACTATTTTTGTCAGAATATCTTTTTATTATGCTAATAAAGAGAAACCAACAAAACCCATAAGAAATAGGAATTCTGGGGAGTGTTGCCACCTGTCCAGGGTTTTGGTCATCTTTCCTGGAAAGAAAGAAATTCCATTCCTAGAAGTACAACATTGTGGAAACTGGAATGTTAGCATTTCTTAAGTAGTTTAAATTGCTTCTGGCTTGTGTTTTTTATCCAGGTAAAATATCTGTGTTCAAAGAACTGGTTTAGATTTCCGTCTGCGTAGGGACAACTACTTCTGAAAGGTACACTGTTGGCAAGACATTTAGGCATTAGGCATCACTGTGGCATGATTACAGAGAAGAGTACATTCTCTAGGTGAGACCCGAGCTGATACCTTAGAACAAGTCACGTACACAGTTACCTATCGAGTGAATTTAGTTCAAAAGCAATTCTAGCAATTCAAGCTTTGCTACCAACCTGAGGAGGTTCCTCATAACATCTTGCAGATTTCTGACAAGGGCATCAAGATGCACCCTTCTCTATCAGGTCATCGATCACATGTCCAAGAATTTTACAAGACAGAAACCCTAGGGCTGCCCTCCACACTGCTTCTGTGCTGTTTGTGTTTACAGGGGAATTCCACCAAAAGCTTATGCATTATTAAATTAGTATGTAAATAAAGTTATTGAGAGTGGTTTGATGTGAAACGTGCCATTATAGAGACACCTGCCAAGAATTAATTCTTCACAGTGGTTGTGAAAGGAACCAGTCATCCGAAGAGTTTAATGTCTTTAAAAGCTCCTTCACAGAAAGTTATTACGTAAACTTGGTACAAACATGTTTCATGTTGTCTGAGATATTGTTTTCAATAGCTCTGAGATATGCTTTGGCTTAAAACCTTCTTTTTAATCTATTAATGATGGGGAAGTACATGCAGGACACTATTTTTGCCATTATCAACAATACATATAAAACTCAAAAGATAAATATAGTTCATTGGGTGTTTTTAATAGCAAATAAAATGGCTATATTTGCGTCATAGACATTAAACCCCTGGTTTTAATCACCACCACTGTAAAGACATAAGAGTCTATAGGTTTCTCTACAATGAACTATATCACATCAAACCACTCTGAATGACTTTGTTTACATCTTGATGATTAAATTATGCAAATTTATGCAATCACGAGTAATCCGAACCAGCCACAAACCAGGGAGCTAGCTGTATGTCTGGAGAAATTAAGTTGATTTCTTGCGCACAGCTACCAGACACCTAACCAGCCCCTAAAACAATGAACTGACGAAGTTTTATAGCTGGATTGATGTCAAGATTAGGCTCAGCCTACATACGACAAGTAACAGGTGCGACAGACTTGACCATGTAAGGATAAACAGAAAAACAGAAATGTTCTAAATACAATCACAGTACAGACACACACAATACTGAATATTATAATGTATAACACAGCACTAAACACATTACACAACAATAGATTCCTTCAATAAGCAGAATCCCCCTTTGAGAACAAAAGACAACCGAGAGTCTTTTTTGACAATACACAGTCAACAACTGGCAATCATACCACTCAGTAAAGCACTAAAACTATGAGTCAGCTTCATATGAGCTGATATTGGCAGTTATGCAAATGTTTAGCTCCTCAAAATTGGTATTAGTCTCAAAATTACTGTACCAGCTAGTCCCTGTTTAAAAACACATCACGCTTTCTTAAAGTATGCCCTAACAGCTATGCAGGTTGGACCTTCCTCACCCACTCTTGTGAGGTGGACTCCCTCTACAGTGACACCGTTAAGGCTGAATTTACTCTTCATTCACAGCACAGCTCCATTATAGGAAAATGTCTCTCTCCTCTTCTCTCACGCTGCCTGTCACTCTCCATGACATCAGTCCACTCGAGCACCTCTTCACCTCGGCCAGCCCAGCTCACCACCTGCCATTGACAGGAGGGGAGCTCGGGGAGATTACAGTGCTTTTAATACACCACAGATATTCAAGATTAAGTACTAGGGGACACGCTTGACAAAATCCAATTTCCTCTTACTATTCTCTCTCTCTCTCTCTCTCTCTCTTGCTCGCTCTCTCTCTGACAGATTGTGAGTAAAACTTGTAGAAAGGAATGAAGTTGAGATTGTAGGGTGCAAGAGTGGAATTCGCTGCCAAAGAAATAATACAGCTTATAAATATATAGGCATATATGGGCAAACACTGTATGCAGACGGATTTTTTTTAAAGAGAAGTTTTGGCTGTGCTTTAAGATTAAAGCTTACTTACTTATTCTTGGGAAACACAGCCATTTAGCATCACTTTAAACAATACTGTTCATGCTGTCTGGCAAGTATATTGGACTTCTCCTTTCATTTCTGTGCCTCAGTAGTCCAGGACTGGGTGCAGTCGTGGGCTGAAGGTTAGGGACCCAGCCTTGTGACCGGAACGTCGCCGGTTTGATCCACTGAGCAGACAGTATGTGACTGAATTGCCCTTGAGCAAGGCACCTAACCCCCAACTGTTCCCCGAGCGCTGCAGATAGGGCTGCCCACCACCCTGGGCAAGTGTGCTCACTGCCCCCTTGTGCGTGTTCACTAGTGTGTATGTGGTTTTTCACTGCACAGATGGGTTAGATTGCGGAGGTGAAATTTCCCCGTTGTGGGACTAATAAGTGTCACTTAACAATATTTCATATTCCTCACTCCTGCAGCGACTCCTCTGAACTGCAAAGCTGCTTCTTTGGCTGATTTTAAAGCAAGAAAATTACATTTCCACAGTTTTCCGCTTGACTAAAATGAAGTCAATCTGCCAGGACATGTTTGGTGTCTTAAGTTTGCTTCGTTAGTTTTGCACTGGAGCTACGAGACTAATTTAGCTAACGAGCAATGAAAGCTTATGCCCCACCAATTAACACTGTACAAACTGTTTGCCTACACTGTCACATTCTAGCCTAAAATCATGTTGAGCTGTTAAGTAATCGCAAATAGATTAGTCGTTTTATTATGAGAGTCCTCTATAGATTATCTACAGATGCTCAAACTGTGAGCTGACTAGCATTAGGGTTTGGTTTAGGTTTGGGGTTGCCAGAATGTATTACCTTTAATTTATAGCACACAGCCGCATTCAATAGATTAATTTAGTTGCGCTTAAGTTAAAGACAGGCTGGGCATCTACAAAGCACCTAAAGTGGATAGATTCACATATGTGGTTTCTGATACTGTGTAACATTTTGTTACCTTTTAAAATGGGCAAAATTATAATGCATAGCGCAGATTGGTAGCAGATATCTAGAAGCGTGAACTCGATCCATAATTCGGTCAGTTTTTACATATAAAAGAATTGTAATTGTGTCAGAAACAACATAGGAACCTCTATTGGACAACATTTAATAATTCAACACAGCGGTGGGTAGTATGGCAAAAATAAAGCATCACAATACTTCAAGACACATCATACTTCATTATACACAATTTGCATCATATTCCATACGTAGTTCTTCTGAGCCTTGAAAAGAACCAGCAGTTACAAATAATAATATCAAAAACTATAATATCAAAAATAATATAAAAAATAATATCAAAAACTATGAATACAATGACTTTTTTTTTCAGTGTTTCACATACTGTTCTGCACTAAATACAGGCCTAATTATGCTCTCATTGTAATGAAACATGACATTCAGTCAGTTAGTGTTCTTTAAGTGCTAACAATATTCACAATATGCTCAGAAAAGCATACAGTGACAAGCTGACGTCATTCATCACAATAACTAGGAATAAACTGATACAGGAATTGTTGGTCGTGCTGATATCTGATGTTTTTCATGCACATCATCTTTATCTGATGCTGATGCATAAACATTTTATTAATGTATAAATTGGGACTACACTTACCTATATTAGTATTATAGAGAAATGTATCATTTATTATACATTAATGACTGTAACAAAGGGTTAAAAAGGCAGTAAAATGAATAAAATGTAGATGTTTTAGGGCAGCAGCCCAGCATCGAATAAACATTCTGCCGTTTCGGAGTATAATAAATACATCATCAAATATTGTTCAAATCTAAAACATCTTTCTGATGACAGTATTTAAGCAAATACCAATACTGATATGATACCGATGTCATCATGCATCCCTAATAATAACAAACAATATCAATATACTGCCCACCTCTAGTACGGGGTGGGAATGAGATGATTTAGTCATGCAGTTTTGTAGCTCCAGTACTAAACTAAAGAAGTAAACTTCAGACACCAAACATGTCTTAGCTGATCAAGTCCATATGGGCAAAGGACAACATGTGCAAATCAGATTTTCCACCAAACTATCACTTTAAGTAAATACGCTTCAAGTTCTACATCACTGTGTACATTCTACGACAGTCACAACATTCGTGGCTGAGTGTGTGAGGTTAGTGTGCAGATCTCTTGATTACAGGAGGAAACAGCATGGCCTCAGTTACCCCCAGAGAGGAACGTGTACGAGGAGGCCCGTTCGTATTCCACCGACAATAGAGCAGGCAGGCGGGCAGGCAGGGTGGGGATCCACATTCATCCACCCACTGAAGCTTAGCTCTGCTGTGGGGCTTTCCACTGCTCGCTGCTCCGCCAACATACGCACAGACCCTAAACAGCCACTTATGTAAGGAGGCCAAGCCTACCTAACCCAACACCACAGAATGATTAAAGCTTAAAGTGATAGTCTGGTGAAAAACCTAATGTATTCAATTTTCTCCCTTATCCCAAATGTGGTAGATCAGATTATCCTCATTAAAATGGACAAAAGCATGTCACACAGCTAAAAACAGCACTAAAGGATTCCCACTCTATTTTCCAGGACCAATTCCAGGACAATTTCCATGACTTATATAGTCAACATTATGGCCCCTAAAAACATAAATATAGGAAGTGTACATCACATGCTGCAAGAAACCAGCATGTGTTAACGTAGTTCCACTCTAAACATCCCGATAAAGTAGTCATGTAGTTCAATGTTACAACTGTCAGTTTACACCACAACAGACAGAACAAAAGAAACATGGAGGCATTTATTGAGAAAAGTTTTGGGTCTTACAAAAACAATAAAAGTTCTAACTTCTGACTGGTGCTATAACACCTTTGGACGGCAGTGTTGAGTAATGCTGGCTTATTTACAGCCATTAGCTGTGTTGGTCTTTATTTGGGAGCTACTAAGGCCCAATCCCATTTCACCTCTCACCCCTATCACTTAGCCCTACACCTCCGTTTTACACGTTCACACCTAGAGGTAGGGTGTCCTGATTTTTGTTGAGATAGAGGGTTAGGGCGAAGTGTTACGGCTACATCACCCTCCAAATGGAGGTTTTTCAGAGGCTCACTCCAAACAGCGTTATGAGGAAAAAAAGAAAAAACAGCAAGATGGTTGTGCAAGCAACCAAACAAACCCACAAATGTCAGTATTTTCTCTGTTAAAAAAATTACAATAACCACTGTATTACCTTAAAGTCGTTTCAATGTATTATGGTATTTTTCTTTATAACAAGCATAAAAATCACTAGTAGTATGCTGATGTTTTGGTAGCTGGCCACCTAAATTTCCCGTTCCACCTTAAATGGTGCACTGCTGCACCATTTAAGGTGTAACGGAAAATTTGAACAAGAAGTTGGCAAATAACTGACTTCAGCTCCATATCACCAACGAATTAGGGGTGACTTCAGCTCCATATCACCAACGAATTAGGGGTGAGCAATAATAAATAATTGCTGTATCCCACCTCTTTGAATGCAAACGATGCCCTAAATGTAACTAAAGCCCAGCAGTGAGGTTGCTGAACTTTACCCTCCTCTGCTGTCACTGCAGACTGGCAAGGTTGCCTACAGAGCAAGACTAGTAGCCTTAATGAAGTAATCGTCTTTTTATCTGAGGGTCTCATTTTGTAGTGGAAGATTTCGACCACTACCCTTTGTAACTCAGTTCCAAGGGGCAAGGTGACACTCGAAAACAAGGGGTAGGGGTAAAAATAAGAAACAGGACTGGGCCTAAGTATCTTACCTGTTGATAATCAGACAACTTGACCACTTTACCCTTGTATTTTAAAAAATGTGCACAAAGAACAGAAAAAAAAACTGTTAATCACAATTATTTATTTGGCAATTGATTGTCAGCTATGATTTTGTGATTTGATAGGCCTAATATTATCATTACTTTTGTCCATATTTATATATAACAGTATGTTATACAGTGTCAGGAACCATATAGGCAAGTCTAGTTGAGATTACTTGACACAGTTTGAAGCAAGTGTTTGTTTTGCACGCTGCTAACTGCTGTATATAGATTTTCACTGTTTGTTATCTACATTAGCCTTGTAGCTGTAATGCAAAAGTAAAAAATTTCAGACACCAAACATGTTTGGGGTAATGGGGAAACTGTACACATTTCATATTTTGCTGCTATGTATATTTCAGTGAACTCGAGACGAGATTCACTCATAGCCAGTGTTCCAGACGTCTCACACAAGCATACAAGACTGGAGCCAGATTTAGCTGAAGTACTAGATGTCACCGCGATGATGCTGAAGAGGGCACACAGCCACTCCCTGTCTAATTCAAGTGGAGGGAGCAGACTTGCTCAGTCAGAAGAGAATGTCAGCGCGCTGTAAACACTTCCTGTCAGGAAGAGAGCACTTCCTTAATCCTGAAGCAAAACCCTCTTGGCCTTTATTTCCAGCAACTGAAAGCTAAACTACGCCTAGCCTACAGTGTCTGCCTTTGGATCAATCAGGAATGGTTTGGTTTTTTTGTGCATCTGCTTGTTTTTCAGTAAAAGTATACAAACATTTGTACGATAAATCAAGTTTGATTCTTTAGTGTTGCACTGGAGAAATGAGGCTAACATAAAATAGAAACATACCCTCCAATGAGCTTCATGCAAACTGCATGCTTCAATCATTACACATAAAATAGCATTGATGACACCCAAACTGGTTTTAATCTTACAAAAATATATGGTCAGTATCAGAGCCAAGGTGTGACTTTAGTATCATAATGCGTCGTTGTAACAATGTGTAGTCATTTGGGGCTATAAACAGGTTTTATGTGTTAGCTCTGTTATAGCCACAACCCATAACAAGGCATCTGTAAGCTAAAATCAGAGGTCAGGTCCCCCCCCCCACCGAAAAAGCCTTGCCACCCGCATTCACTCCGTCCCAGCACACCAGCGGCTGCCACCTCCAGCATTTGCAGGGCAGGCGGAGATGCACAGGCCAATTACACAAGCAAAGAGGCGTCCGTGTGCTCTCAGACGAGGCCAGGCCCTGTTTCCCCAGTGTAGTGGTTAAAAATACCTCCCATTCCCCATGCTCCACCCGCATCGCTGCCTTTTTTTTTTTCTTTCTTTCTTTCATTTTCCTGCAGTTTTTCCTCTTCCATTCCCTGGATGGAGAAGCACCTCCAGGCTCGATTAGGTTCTTTTTAATCCTGTGCTCAGATCCTTCCCTCTTTCTGTCATGAAGCAGACGCACTGTTGTGTGTGTGTGTTTGTGTGTGTGTGTACATGTGGTCTGTTCACAAGGCACACACTGCCCACAACAGCTTTCTAGACTCAGACCAACTCACACTGACTTGTGGATATTTTAGGCACAGCTACAATTTAGCTCTTATTCGCATGAGTTACGTTTATCTTTGGGTTAACTTGAATCTTTAAAGAACTGCTTATTTCATAACCTAGTTTTATAGAACAGCGGACTTCGCCTCAGATATTAGTTGTTAGCACAAAAGCTTATAACAAAACTACCATGACTCAATGCCTCAGTCATTAGGAAACATTCATAATTTGATGTAACAGCTTTCAATGAGGGAGCTTTTAGAGTCATTAAACTCTTTGAACGTCTGGTTCCTGTCACCACCACTTTGAACAACTCTGATTCAAAGTTTCTCCAGGATAATACATTTCGTGTAAAACGACTCCGAATGACTTTTAAATCTTAACAAGAGCATCTTGTAAAAGAAAAGGTAGAACTTCCCTTTAATTAAATTACACTGCATGGCGGAACAACTGTTTATTACAATTTTTAATTTAAGTATGTCCTGAACATACGTGCACTTTATCATGTTATAATGTTTGTTGTTGTTTTATACAAGGATTAAGCAATGAAAGGCTGTGTTTTAGTGATGTTACCACAGTTAAACTCTGCTTCATGGCTGACTAACACCCCTTAACCGTGGCAAAACCGCTGCAAAACAGCTCATGGCTTACTGCTTTAATTAAGCACTGGATTTATATTTAAGCTTAAGAACAGGACTGGTCCCATCGTAAACTCTCCTGACCTTACCAAAACCACATACACACTACACAATGCTTTCCCAACCTTGACAATGTCTATTAATTTATCTTTAAACTGGGTGGTGTCATCCCACTTCCCTTATGAATGAAGCAGGATTATTTGTGCCAAGAATGTTGCACGTTCCTGCTAAAGCAAACAACCACTGCTCCTGACTCATGGTTACGCAGAGGAGGCTTTTGCTCAACTGACCGCACAGTCTTGCTATGTAACCTCCAGGGAGGACACACATGAACTATGAAAAGAAATCAAAATCATCGCCATTCTGATTATGAATTTGCAGTACGTACCTTCTCCAAAAATGCATGTAGGAGTACATTTAAAGAGAGAAGTATTCAAAAAACATTTTTGAGCGGGGCTGTAATTACAGCTGTCCAGTCTGACAACACTGATATGAATGTTTGGAATTCTTCCGCAAATACATGTAATACCTCAGTCTTCCGGCGAAGGCCAGTACCCATTCAATTACGCCTTACAAGTTCTCACAATGGCAACAAAACTCTCAGTCATAACAGCAAATGTGTGCAAACCGTTGCCATGGCTACTGACACAACTGCCTGCTCAGTGTGAAGCACCATAAAGCCAATTTACAAGGAAAAACACCGCCTCTTCTCTGGCACCTTAAAGGTGAAAATAATTCTAATTGGGTTGAACTGGTTTGCGCATCAACAAAAACAATACAATACAGAAGCTAAAGCTCATTTGGCTGTTAGGCAGCTATGAGATCCAATTTTGATTTGCTTGTCTTGTGTCTTCTTTCACAGTTTTCACACATTATTTTCACACACAACAACTTGCAGTGATACCAAAACTGAGAATATGAATATATTCACTGTGGAAATCGTTAAGGGCATTTTCCAGTTCCATTTTAACCGTGCTGTATGTCTCTGCGCGGCAGATATACTCATGTAAGCCACTGACCCTGCCGTTCTGCGTCAGGAGTCCTGGCTGAGCCACCTCCACTAACTGCATCAGGGGGATGTAGTTGCACTTTGAGGGCAGTTCTTAAAGACTAATGCTGTTTGAGAATCAGCTAGTTTCAGGAATCATAAAGGCCCAGACAAGCTTAATCAATGATACAAAAGGGCAAACAGAGCACACTGAGGAGTGAAGATCTGAACTATCAGGGTTCACATTATCAGCTTTATCAGCTGATATCTTTTTGCTTGGGGTGTACGGATACACACATTTTCAGGTTTGATACATTTTTGGATGCTGAGGTTGAGATTCAATATTATATCTAAACAAAATAAACTCAAAAAATGCAATTCCTAGAATTTATAATAGACTTCAGAAAAAATGTTCAGTCAATTAAGTATGTGCAAAACATCTCCTCTCTGCCCACTTCCCTCCGATAAGATGCACAGTTTTGATCACTGACGGTGGTTTCTGATGGTGGTAAATGGCAGAGATCGAGGAGCGTATTGGCGATATAGTTTCATAGTTATATAGTTATAGTTAAATTTCAATACAATTTCATTTTCTTTTTCAGTTTTTTGATACTGTGTTGAAATCATTACATGAGGCCTGGCCCATAAAGCATTTTACAGGCTTCAAATACTCGTTCGTATTTATTATAAGTACTTGAACACTCATTTTCAAAATCAGTCTTAAAACTAATTATAATAACGGTTCATAGTAAACCATAATTTTAATATATAGGCAGCAATTTATAATAGTGAGGCTGAAGCCCAGCTGTGTGTCTGCCACATGTTCCTATGCTTTTAAGTAATATTTCTATAGCACATTTTTATGAGCCACTTGTATCACTTATAAAGTGTTTATGAGCCACATTTCTAGATAACAGTGGTGTAACAGAGCACAATTACCATTTTATCAGTCACAGTTTTTGTTTGCTTTAGTTAGCTGTTTTTATTTTACATAACTGTTTTATTTGGTTAGTTTGCAGGTCTTTTTTTGTTATAGAAAGCAGCAGTGAGGGCGACATGCAGATCGAGTTGAGCTCAGTCATAGTCGAGCTGCAGCAAGTGAAGCAGAGGATTGAGGTGCTTTTGGAGTTACAGGCCTATCTGAACAAGAGGAGAACCTCCCTGAAAACACCAGGTAGTGGTGCCCTGCTAGGCTCTCTGACCTAGTTCCTGAAAAACAGAGGACACGTTACAAGTCTGGAACAGCTAAAACGTTAAACGCAGCTCTCTGTCCGCAGTGTCAAGGGTCGCTGGCTAGAGTGAGCCACACCAAACTCCTGTGTGTGGGAGGAGACACAACATGACTATATTTTTAATCACTTTCCCAATAGTAACAAATTACTGTACTATTGAAAGGTGACGAAATGTGATTTTCTCTGATAAAATAATGAAAAGTTTGTGCCTTAAAAAAAGACAAAGGCTTCTAAATACAAAGTAAAGAGACGAATGCCAACATTACGAATGAATACTCAAGTTTGTTGTGGGTGATAAAAATATCACAATAAATGAAGACATTTTCACAATTTTCATTATAATATTGTTTTTCTAAAGTTTGACAAGTGGAAACAGGCAAAAAAAAAAGAAAAGGGCCACATTTTTACAAATAATACTACCAATATACTTGCAATGACTGAACATTTCACTGTGCATTAGTAGATCCAGTTAACGAAATGTGCAGTAGGTCAATATCATACTTAAAGTACATGTTCTTTAAGCACTGACTGTGTCCACAATATGCTCAGAATAACACACTGTGACGTAAATCATCACAAGCACTATAAAACATAACCTCCTAACTCAAGTATTCAAATTACTCTGGCCAGCCCTGCATTACACATTTACCTTTTGCTAAGACATTCCTGGAAAACCAGGCACAGGCATTATTTTCCTCGTCCTGCTCTTTTCAGAAAAACACACTCAGGTAAGCTGGATGTGCGCCACTCTTGCTTCAAGGCCATTTAAGGGTGCACAGGGAGAACATAATCCATGAGGGGGGGGAAAAAATGTCACTGCAAATGTCTCAGTAGCATGTCAGGGAGATTATGCGAGTCAGCTCAAATCTATGGGCTTAAAAGCTCCTCTATAAATGGATATTCAAAGTGATATTCAAGCCACAGGACACCTGCAATAGTCCCAGAGGATTGCAATACTTTCTTCATGTTCTGACATAAACACACCTGCAGTCACCTCCCCCCACCCACGAGCTGTCACTGCAAACATAAATGATAAAAAGTCACTGGGGTTTAATTTACTAGTCACACGGATCACCAGATAAGCAGGTAAAACGATTTTATTGACTCCATCACTAATGCAGTGTGTAGGAATGTGTGCCAATTGCATGCAATTCCGAAATATCCTTCCACCTGTGCTGCTCTCTAATAATCTCTTCAGAGCCAAAAGAATGCAGATCAGCTTTAGAGCTCCTAGTTGAAAGTTATCATTTCTATTTTGCTATACTATTCAAATTGAATTATGTAATGACATATGTACACCAACAATAACTGCAACATACAATAGCTAAACCTGACACAAACATATTTGAAAGACCTTATAATTGTTATATTAGTCGTTAAGAATTCTAAGAAGAGATATCAAGGAGAAAATATGCATACAGTGTCTATTATGCCCCCCTGGGAGAGTATCGTCCACTTTTTAGGCAGAGGCAACTTGGCATTTCAGGGGGAATTAATCTTATCAGCAGAAAACACATTTGCGCTACTCTCCAACGAACACAGGCGATGCAGGGATGCTGTGTCATCACTATCGGAATATAAATATTGATCTAAACTCTGATGATAATGCAAATGAAGACTCCACAGCACACAGTTAGCATTACTGGAGTCTCAACACAATCATGAGTTCTGAAACGACATCT
Source organism: Colossoma macropomum (assembly GCF_904425465.1). Lineage (NCBI taxonomy): Eukaryota > Metazoa > Chordata > Actinopteri > Characiformes > Serrasalmidae > Colossoma > Colossoma macropomum. The sequence goes on along the minus strand of NW_023494798.1, from coordinate 27,237,598 downwards.
CTGGCAAAATGTCACTGTGGAACAGAAGACAGTGAATGCCTCATCGACTGGCCTGTCCAGGCTCCGCCCACAAATGCTCTTTCATAGTGACTGTTGCGAGGTTGGACAAGTTGTGCAGAACACCAGCAGAAATCCTAAATGAAGTGGACTAACAACTGGGGAAGCAGAGGGGGTGGACAGGGGCCTCATAGATACTAATACAATTGATGCACCAAAAGATCCAGTTTCTTAACAACACACCTTGCCAGTTTGCTTCCATCTAGAAACCCGCTGACATCTGTTTATCTTCCTCTTATACATAGTGCAGCCCATCCAAACAGACCCTTCACAACTCATAGCATGATATATTATTGATCTGCTGAATGCAGATCTGCTTTAGAGCTCTTAGTTGAGAGGTGTTATTTCTATTTTGCTATACTATTCAAATTGAATTATGTAATGACATATGTACACCAACAATAACTGCATCATCCAATAGCTAAACCTGACACAAACATATTTAAAAGACCTTATAATTGTTATATTTACAATGGTAAATATATATTATTTACCATTGTAAAACCTTGAATAAGTAGTCTAACAAAGAATTGAGCTTTAGACACTTAACGTTAACATTAACATTAATGTTAGATGGGTGCAGTAGCTTGCCTTAATAAATGGTTCAGCAAAAAATTCTCATTTACAGTATTTCCACTTACAGATCAGTGATCAGCGAGACAGGTTTGGAGCCCACATGGTGTTTTTTTTTTCTTCTATTTATAAACATACATATTAAAGTTCAAAAGTTCACGATTAACAGTTATTTATTAATACAAACAAATAATTGAAACAAAAAACGCAAAATTTGGAGTCCTGCATATACATGTGTCCATGCCAAGTGGGATTGGAAATTGGCACAAAACTTGTAAATAGCTGCCTAAAGCATTTCGTTCATTTTTATAGTTTACAGTAAGTCATACTGTGTCCTAAATCACATCAACAAGTCCGAGTGATCTTAAAGAACATCTGGATGCGGTTTGAGTGGGTTGAGAGAAGTTTTGGGGATATATTTACGGAAAAGATCTGGGCGACTATTGACTTCTACTGCTTGTCAGCAATGTTAGCCTTGTAGCTCCAGCACTAAAATAAAGAAGCAAAACGTGGACTCCAAACATGGAAAATTTCTCCAAACTTCAGCATCAACTTGTTTGAGACATAAAAACACATACAAGTAAATTCTATTGGCATTTTTTTACGGTTTTTTTTTTTTATTTAGTTTTCATATGGAGGCCAACGAACTTTTTTGTACTGGGGTCAATAATATCCTAGTTAAATATAAATCAGGTGCAGATTTTTTTTGGCATGTAATCAAGCTAATGTTAGCATGGTGGCAGATTAATCATTGTTTTCAACTTGTTAAGTTTTATTACCTACAACAACATGATTAAGCTCGGTGACATGTCCTCTTTAAACTGTAAACTCAACGTTACGTAGCAAATCTAAGTCCAATCTAAACTGACTGAGCTGAATGGAATTTCTGCCACTGTTCTGTAAAGCCACGAAAGAACACATTGTGGTGTGGACCATGGACAGGTCAATTATGTGATTCTCTAGAAGAGAATGAGTAACTTATTCTACACGTTTGGCTCACGTCTAAATCCGCTACATTGTTTCTTCTTCTCCACATGATAAGGCTGCCTGGAAATCAAGGTTAGCTCTATTGCGAGGCGAAATGAGGCAGAAAGCACGGCTGCTACTGAGAGAAAAAATGTAAACTAAGAGGCGGGAACGTGCAAGGTCAGAGCAGCGCGGCGTGTGTGCGTGCGTGTGTGCATGTACGAGTTTGTGTGTGTGTGAGGTTTGTTTGCTTCCATTATCGGCTGTTTATCTTCTATTAATTCACTTTGAGGAGTCCTTGAGCACTTTTTGTGCTGAGAATGGAGAAAGCGGTGTGTGGAGGGGGGTGTGGGTGGGGGGTGCACTGTTAATTAGCACTACAGCAAGATGATAATTGATAATCTACCAAAATTCATTCATTCATGAAGGTCTAATCGTTATAAACAAAAACACATTAAGAGTAATAATGCCACGAGCTAACACCTTCACCTGTGACGCGTATTCAGCCTGCTTGCCATGTCATGCGTTTTACAAGCTAATGATGCCAGTAACAGTCCTATATAGCTTTACTTCCACCCCAAATCCTGCCACTGCAGTAACGGCCCCATAGGTTTACTTTTGCATGAGTCACTCACCTGCCGTCTAAATTATTTGCTGTTGTTTCAAATCTGGAGCTTAAACAAAAACACTTGACACAGCTATTGGCATTCTGAGCATTAGGTAAGCGGTTATATAATTAGCCCCCACTAGCCGAGTAATTAAAACATCAATTGGCCTTTCTGCAGTACCAGGAGGACCGCGGCATGTCAGTCTCCGGTGGTCAAAGTGCTGCAGTTCTGCAGTTCATTCCAGCTTGGCCAGTGAAATCTGGCAGCCTTTTTACTGTAAGGCATGACATCACCATCCACTTCATACTGGAGAACAAATCTATGACTATAACCTCTGTAATATCCCAGAAAGCGCTAATGGGCTCTTCGAAATTAATGCGGCAATAACTAAAAACTTACTGCACGTTATGAAAAAAGCTTCCACTGGGAATATATTCAAGTACCAATGCAGGCTGAGCACATTTTGAAAGATCTATAATAATAATGGACGAAAGTACAGATGAAAAATCCAGTCTTTGAGATGCTGCTACTACTGCTTTTAGCTACATGACAAATTATTATAGATAAGAGAGACTCATACAGTGTCAGAAATCACATAAGCAAGTTTATTTGAGATTACTCAACAACTCAACACAGTCTGAAGCAAGTGTAGTGATATAGACATGCTGTTTACAAGGCTAACTGCTGTAATAGCGTCATAACTTCACAGCTCCAGTGCAAAGTTAAAGAAGTAAACTTCAGACACTGAACATGTCCTGGCATAAGGGGAAAATTATGCAAATTAGACTTGTGCCCAATGACTGTTCGTAAGTCACCTGAACTGTCAGTAGCCAAGCTAAGAAAAGCTAACTTTGCTAGCTAAATGATCTTAACATTGTTCTGTAAGGTTGTTTACTGTCAGACATCATATTAAAATGGATGTTAGCGAATACAGAAACTCGGATAAAGTTTACTGCCACTGTCGTTCTCACTGCAGGTTTGGTCTGAGGAGTTTTTTTTTTACATTCACTTGTCGGAAGTAGCAGTGCTCAGTTGTTAAGCAGTGATTGGCTGAGCATTGTGTCAATCATTATTTTGTGAACAATCAATTCCAGTCCACAAGATTGCCCTGTGGGCCATATTCTTTTTTCAACCCCTGTTTTAGGACATCATAAAAGTACAGTGTCAGGTTTCAGACATCAGACAAAACAGCTTCAGATCTCAGGATGTCTCAGTACAACTGGACATCAGGACAGCATTGGACAACATCACATAGTCAGGTAAGAGGCCACAGATCAAACAGCCTCAGACAGTAAAGTTCATGTGATATTTGTAATTCTGCTCTTTCTACATTAATTACAGTTCTGTGTCCAAATTAAAGACAACAAAATACTACAGCCATAAGTGAGCTACTTCAATGTGATGTCCTATTACAAAAGTATCTGAAAAAATGCAGGTATTATTATTATTATTATTATTATTATTATTATATTTATGCAAAGGCTTTACAGAAGTAAAAAGAGTAAAAGAAACTCAATTTAACTGCACTTTTTTCCCCCCACAGTTACCCAAATAAGACCAATTCTGTTACCAATAAAGGTCTAGCATTAATATGATTTTTCAAGAAGCTTGTCCTTAAATAAGCAACATAAACTGGATACCTGCAGTCTGCGTCATTCCTTTACCTCATACTGTTTTCCTGCGTATGTCCATCATTCAACAACATATAATTCACCGTTCTGGGTAAACTTGCCTCTCCAGTTCAACTTTTAACTGTTAATAACAGTGTATACCAGCACATACTACATTCTTTAACTTGTTTCAAATGTCGTGATTTCCTTACTGCTGCAGTCAAAAGACTGACGAGTATTGAGACAGAAGCAGCATGCAGCTTTTTAATTAGAGAGAACAGCCGCTGCATTGTCTAAAGGGACAGATAAGTCAGTTAGCCCACTGTCACTGCTCTGATAGGCATTTCTGGAGCATGTCGATTGGAAAGGATTAAAATCCTGCCTGTCCGTCATCAGATTGAGGGATAGATTAAACTGCAGAACATGTGAGTCTGAGGGAATCAGACATGAACGCTACACAAAGGCCACACAAGCTTAGCCATTACAAGCCCAATAGTCATTCTACCCTTAATGAGGCAACAGGGTTTAGCCTGGCTATTGATTAACCATTTCCAACCTTAGCGACAACAGACAACGTCAGGGCATGGTAGCAGTGGAAGAACTGGCAAAAATAGAGCATCATGATGCATGAAGACTTTGACAAATGACATATTACAATATGTAGTTTTTCTGAAGTTTGAGAATAGTGTGGAAGGGACACTTACAAGACTACCAAGAAAAGAACTTTTTATATTCAACCACCAATGGTCGTCTCGTTGTTAAGACAACGATGCAATGTTTTAAACCGTAAATGTTATTTGGAAAGTAAACAATGTGGCCGCGAGTAATAGTTATTTGCTTCTCCGTTCCAACTCCAGTAATGATACCAGTCAACGTGCATTTCGTTACAGAACATGTTACAGCTCAGCTCATAACATGAAGTAAGAAGGCTTTTGGCATTAACATTAGCTAACTAGCTAGCACAGCTAACTCTCCGTGATGAATGTTCTTCAACTTGAATAAATGAAAAAAAGCATATTTATATATATATATATATATATATATATATATATATATATATATATATATATATATATATATATATATATATATACACACACACACACACACACACACACACACACAGTAGGGGTGCAACGACTTAGTCGACTAAAGCTGACTACCAAATGAGGTGGCAACTAATTTAACAGTCAATTAGTTGGTGATGCCACAACGCGTGTTTCATTCTAAGATGCTCCAACATGGAGGATGTGCTTCTGTGCCAACTAAAGTCAGCTTTACAAATAGCACAGCTGACAGCCTTTTCTTTCTGAGTTTAGCTCCCACACTTGAGGATTTTGTTTTTGAGGCTGCCATCGCACTTTTGTTAACTCTCCAGTATGCGGCAATGTCAAAAAAGTGAGCGTGAGAAACTCAGCGTGATGACGTCACCAACTAATCGACTATTAAATTAGCTGCCAATTAATTTGGTCTCCAATTTTAGTTGACTATGTCGAATAATCATTACACCCCTAGTTTATAACGCAGCTGTCCAAAGAAAAACAAGTATCTCCAAAATGGTAACTTTACAGGAGAAGGAAAAAACATACTCTACTCTTAATGTAAATCAATGGAACCAGAATTTTTTCCAAGTAAATTTGGGCCATTTCTTTGAGTCCATTCATCATGAAATTTAAACACAATGTAAAGGTCAACAGGCATTTTCGAAATATGTCAAAAACTGAAAAACGACAAAAATGGAGATACAAGGTTTTGTTCCAACTACAGTGATATGATGGGTGGAGGGGGTTCAGTGGGTGGGGAGGGGGTTCAGTGGGTGGGGAGGGGGGCAGTGGGTCTACGGTAGCAAAGCTCTAGAACGTTCTACCTAAAAACCAGATTCTTTTTAAAATAATCTTAATCTTTTACATTGCAATTAAACACAATCCGCACCTACAGTTACACTTCACTGTCTTTTAATCTTTCAGTTAAAGAAAAAAAACCGAGATACAAGATTTTGTTCCAACAACAGCAGCATGTGTTTTTTTATTTATTCAAGCTTAGTATATTTTATTTGTGAAAAGTTTGAAAAGTGTAATTATATACATCTCTGAATTTATAGGAACCAATCAAGCAGTCTTGTTAAATAGAGTCAGTATCGGTATATGTGTCAGAGGGCAAAAAGTGGTGCATCCCCTCTATATTTACTATGTTTTGCCAAAGTTAAGGTTAGGTTGCTGTTTAGAGACTCTATAGTTGGTCTACATCTGTTTTTTTAAGATACAGCATATGTTCTGAAAAGCTTACTAAGACGCAATTAAACACGATAATGATAACATGTCATCCCACTGCCCGCCTCTAGTGCATGGTGAGAAGGGGAAGGAATTAAAAACTTGCATCATCTTTCATTCCATGTGTAAAAGAGAGGCTTTACAATCCTAAAAACACAGTTAAACTGACCTGAGGACAAAAACTGCAGGTGAGCAATATTTACTCTCCATTGCCACAAGCATTTACAGCCTCTCAGTCTTTGTGAGTAGAATAAGCCCACTCACCAGCAAGTCTAGCTGTGTATGTGTGCGCCACACCCTAGAGAGGTGCGGCAGGTATGAGCGAGAGGAAGTATGGGATCAGGAACATGGCTTACACACCTGAAACGATCCTGGCTGCTCTCCAGACACAGCAAACCAAACTACTACACTCTGACATAACTCACTTCAACAAAAACAACATGTGTGCACGTTATTCTGGGTGTTGACGTTGGATTAGTTGGACAACCACCGTTGAGCAATTTCAGTGATTCATGACCAGAGGAACTGTGAGGTGATGAGAATGGAGAGCACTGTTCTTCATTATCCTCACTATAATTATAATCAGGCTATCAGACATGATATATTATGCATTAGATTGCTCTGTTATCTTTATTATTATTTCTCAACATATTATTTATTAGCAGCAGTGTTGCACAACTTGCAGTCTACGGAGATAAATATATAAGAAAGAATGAATTATTAAACACTTATTATTTGATTAACTAGTTACTTATAATGTGGGTTTATTAGTTTAGGATATTGCAGCACCCAGGAAAAGTTTATATGAGCTTCCATCCATAAGATTTAACAAATCTAACCCAATCTGTCTGAGCATAATCTGAAGAAATGTTCCTAATCAATAAAACCATATGGCTAAAAAAAGTCAATTTAGTGCTTATTTTTTCATTATACACAGTCATTTGCTCACAAGGGGCTACTGACTTTAACAAAACAACAGAACATTCTAATTTGTGAAAAAAGTATGAAAATGATATGTAACCTAACCTGTACACTCTTAAAAAAAAAAGATATGGTTCTTTAGGGGTTCTTTAGTAAAGGGGAGGGTTTTCTTTAGAATCATGAGTTCTATATAGAACCATTTCATGCTTAAATGGCTCTCTGCATGGTCCACAAACTGATGGAGAATGTGTTGTACATGGTTCTATACAGGAGTTTTTTGAAAATGGTTCTATAAAGCACCAAAAAGGGTTCTCCTACTGTTACAAGCTTAACATTGGAACAGTAGAAGAATCCATTTTGGTGCTATACGGAACCACAACACATGCTCCATCAATCTGTAGAACCATTTCACCATGCAAAGAAGCATGAAATGGTTCTATATAGAACTTGTGGTTCTAAACAGAATCATTTCATTTACTAAAGAACCTTTAAAGAACCACAAGTTCTATATAGAACCATTTCATGCCTCTTTACATTGTGAAATCGTTCTTCATATTGGTGGAGAATGTGCTGTATATGGCTCTATATAGCACCAAAAAGGGTTCACCATGCAAAGAAGCATGAAATGGTTCTATATAGAATGCATGGTTCTAAACAGAATCATTCCTTTTACTAAAGAACCCTTAAAGAACCACAAGTTCTATGTAAAACGAGTTCATGCTTCTTTGCATGGTGAAATGGTTGTTCATATTGATGGAGAATGTGTTGTATATGGCTCTATATAGCACCAAAATGGGTTCACCATGCAAAGAAGCATGAAATGGTTCTATATAGAAATCATGGTTCTAAAGAGAACAATTCTCTTTAAGAGCTCTTGAAGAACCACTTTATTTTTAGAGTGTATACAAAATTACACCATTCAGATCAACTTGTTTGGAATTTTTCCTCATCATATAACAGTCAGCTGTTGGACAGGAATGTGTTAAAGTTGTTTAACACAGGTTTAACTCAACACGAGCGCACTAGTCCGACAGGACAGGACCACCTGCAGTGTAACATCTCAAGATTTCCCAATAAGAGGGAAGCTCAGACCCAACGACCCGTTTTACAGGTTTGGAACACGTGGAGAGCTCAGCCAACAGTGCTGAGGAGGAGAAATGAACTCCGGCTTTGAGTTAAAAAAACACATCAATAACCTAAAAATGTCAAAATTAAAAATGTTGAATGAACTGAAACACAAACAACGAGTTTACAAAGGAAAAACGCACATCAGGACATGATCTTCCCACTGGTGTATCTAAGCTAACTAACTTGACAGAATACAAATCTGACTGAAGTCCACATCTCCGCTTGCGGTTGTTTACGAAGAGTCATTCGTGTTGTGGGAAACAACAAAACACTACAAAACGCCACAAAACGCGAAACTGATGCGATATTTACTTCGTCCTGGCCGGCGAGCCCCACCTGAGCAGCCTAAAAGTAGCCGTGAGCTTCGCTTACCTTCTCCTGCTTACTCTCCGCCTCGGCCGGAGGGGACGTGGGGGACTTGCTGCTGCTGCCGGCTGCGGGTGCCTGCCCCCCGGTCACAGCGACAGCAGCAGCCGCTGCCTGGGGCACCGCGGTGCTCCTCTCCACCGTCTCCACCTTAATGAGCCGGTGTTTGGGCGAAACATACTTGACGTCTGGCGAGGAGCCCACGGAGCTCGATCCTCCTCCAGAGAAGGGAATGCTTCCTCCGGCCGTGTACGGGTCCTCGAAGTCCAGCTCCTTCTGGAGCTTGTAGGCGGCGAGAATGTCCGGCTGCGCGGCGCTCTGGTAGCCGGGCTGGTGGTGGTGGTGGTAGCCGGGTGCCCCTGATACAGCGCCGGCGTGGCAGTGACGGTAGTCCGGCTTCGGCGGCGCCGGTGGCGAGGCTTTGGTGCTTTTGAATCCCAGGTGCTCCTTGAACCATCTGGCCATGCTGCCAGCAGCGCATCGCTCAAAACTCAGAATTTTGTTTCTTTTTTGTGGTCCCTCTGTGTTGTGTTGTGTGTGTTGTGTTATTATTCCTTGTTTTAAATCCGAAATGTTTCAGTCTTCGGAGTTGCTTCTCACTTTCTGTTGAGTCAAACTCCAGCGTGCGTGCTCTCGGCGAGGCTGATAACTGAGCTCTGCCCACGCTTTCACTCCGAGCTTGTTTCTTTTCCCACCTGTATTTGGACAAGCCCCGCCCTCCTGCGCTGCGATTGGCTTATAGTTTATTCTTACGGGCAGTGAACCCTGTGCATTGATTTAACCAAAGCTTTTAATACCCGCGAACAGGACTGTGTCTGTTCTCACATAATAAACATTGCACTGAAATCTAGACAGATCCAGATCCAGTAAAAAAGTCATTTTTACTGAATTTGGTATCTAGTCTACCATTTATAAACAGTTTCTAATACCATAAATAGACTGTGAGTAAAGTATATCGACACTTTGATCCAGTAAGTCCATTTATTATTTATCATGACTATATAAGTAAAGCTGTGCTGATATAGGACTGATTAATGGCTCATATGGCCGATCTTACCGGGGTAGGCGTGTTTTGCCGGAATATGGGTGGGAAATGAATAACACTGCGCGCTGTGCACCGCTTATCTGTCTTTCTCTACATTGCCACCTATTGGTTTGATAACGCTACACAAAATGCCTCACATTGAGGACTTTGTGTCCACGTTTGTATTCCTGTCTTTGTGGGGTATTAAGGTTGCATTTTGTATGACAGTAGTCAAGTGCTGCTGTGCTACACCTAACCCAGCCTTATCCTTAATGGGGAATTGCACCGAGTTTCAAAATTTCTGCATAATTTAGTTGTTAAGTAAATAAAGCTATTCAGAGTAATCTTATGTTCACTGATTCATTGCAGAGAAAGTTAGGGCCGGTTACACCTTGCGTTAACATCCGTTTTCATTGATCAGATCATGTTCAGATTTGATTGCATAAAAAAGCCAGGTGTAAACACACACCCAGCATGCATCACCCTGCAGGATCACTCGTTCAGTGGTGCTCATAGACAGATCTTGACCACATTTAACACAAGTGTAAATGGGAAGCATTTTCATCATCCGTATACAATTACATGAATGGAAATGCGCCTGATGAGCTCTAACTAGCAGATGAGAGAATAAACAATGAAATGAAAGATGAGGCTGAAGTTAATCCCATAAACCAAAAGCTTTCCTGCACACTGGGCCGATGAAATGGAAATCCAGCCTAAGTTTATCCAGATACGATTCGGGCACGAATCACATGTTAATGCAAGGTGTAAACAGGCTCTCAGTATAGGCCAAAACCTTCTCTAAACCACCTTAACACAGTCTCAGGTACAAGACAGATTATTTGTAACCATTTGATGCACTGTCAGAAATAAAAGTTCTGTACAGGTACTTTTTTCATTCATCAAGGTACAAAAATGTAAATGTATCCTCAAAGGTACAACAGTGGTTTTAAGGTCCAATCGTGTACCTTAAATAAGTGTTTCCTGGTGAAAAATACAGATTTCTACCTTTTCATAACCAAATTTTTTTAAGCCTGGAGTCAATGTGTGTCACATTGTTGTATTGACTCCACACTGACAATGTGTGTCAGTGTGGAGTCACTACAACTTAGCAAATATAATTTCAGTGGATTATGGTACAATTATGTTCCCTGACTAAAGGTACTGTGATGTATTCTTGAGGGTACCACCCCAGTGACAAGAGGGGTACTGCCCCTGTGACAGTTTCGTACCTTTATTTCTGGGAGTGTGTATTAACCTTCTGTAAGGGAGCTTTCAGAGTCTTTAAATTCTTCAGACGTCTGGTTCCTATCACCACCACTGTGAACAATTCTGACTCTGTAAGTTTCTCTAAAGTGGAGCATTTCAGACTTTGAATGACTTTGTTTGCTTTGCTTTCTTAACCATTTATATGCAGAATTTCTGACAAACACTCAAGATAGTTGCACCAGTCATATCATATTCAAATGGTTTACTTTGGATGCACATTTGATGAGTGTCAGTTCCGTTGTTTATACTTCATAAGCAATTGCCAAACCAGTTTCAGTTAACTAAATATTTTTTTTTAATTTCAGGCTGCTTAGTTTCAGATTGTGCTACAAACGAAAACACATTATCAGTTAAATGTTTCATAATAGAAAAGAAAACACGAAGGTAACCCACAAGAGAGATGAGCAACAAGTACATCAGAAGTTGGCTCTATTGTTTTCTGTATGGGTATGAAGGGCTGTCTTTCCCTCGGAGGAGAATAAATGTGTCAGTAGAAGCTTTTCATTTTCGTAAACAGCATTTGATTAAAGAAGCCCCTGTGCTTATTTTACAAATCCCTGCAGCAAGGCCCCAGCACACCTTAATTCATCACAATGTGACCTGACAGCCTCTCTGAAACTTTTTAGAAATGCACACTGCTGCAGAAGTAAAAGGAAAAAAAGTGAAAAATATGTCCCTGAATACAGGTGTTCATCTTAAGAGCTGTCAACATACGGCATACAATACAAACTCCTTTCATAATAGAGAACATAACGCGTCATTTCCTTTTACACAGAAAACACACAAGCACAAATACACATACCAAGACACACACCACATACATGTAGTAACAGTTGGGGACTGATTTTATGAAGCAATATTTCTTTTTAATAACCTGACTTCCTCCAGGCGAAGATCACAGTGCTCAGTGTGTTTAACCCAGCAGAGTCTTTCAGAGCATTTCTCACCTGCTTTTATTCACAGTCAAACTGCTACTGCTGCTGCTATGAACAATAACACTGGAATTTAATTTGGTAGTTTTGGCAAATATTTGCTTAAAAAAATGACCAGTATTGGACAAATGTTTAGATTTACATTCACACATTTGGCAAACACTCCTATCCAGAGCAACTTACAATTTTGTCACGCTACAGACGCAGGTGAATGTAGCATTAGGAGTCTTGTCTAAGGACTTCTTTTGTCATTTATTGTACATGGAAGTGCTGGGCTACTGTGCTAAAATGGCTTTTTTTATTTATTTTGCTGCATTTTAAATCCTCCCAAAAAAAAAACTATACTCTTCTCTGTGATCTTGAACATGATAGAACATAAAATTTCTGCATTTTATAAACGTTTAGATATCAGTATCAGCAGATGTACATTAAAAATATCAGATATTGGCAGCGGCCCAGAATTCCCACATCGATGCTTCCATGTAATAATACATTATATTTATGAAGCAAAACACAAAGTGCTATAAAAACAAACATAATACATAATGCTGATGAAATATGAAAAATAGAGGCTTAAAAACCTAAATAAAATGTAAATAGAGACATGATAATTTGGTAAAATAGAAAGAAAGAAAAGCAAAAATGAGAAATGTGAAAAAATATCAAGATTAACTGAAAGATAAATGACAGTAAAGTGTAACTGTAGGTGCTGATTGTGTTTATTTGCAATATAAAAGATTGATTATTTTAAAAAGAACATTTTTAGGTAGAACATTCCAGAGCCTTGCTGCCGTACTCCATCTCCATTTTTCACGTTTTTCAGTTTTTGACATAATTTGAAAATGCTTGTTACCCTTTACATTGTACATAAATTTCATGGTGAATGGATTAAATTAAATGACCCAAAATGACTTGGAAATAAGTCTGGTTTCATAGATTTACCTTAAAAGTTAAGCATGTTTTTCCCTTCTCCTGTAAAGTTACCATTTTGGAGATACGAGGTTTTGTTCCGACAACAGCGATATGCATCCCTTAGTTTGATTGCCTGCACCTAGAGAGGTGCTGCAGTTTAAGTGATTAGCAATGAGTTTAAACATGATTTTAATCTGGTATATATCTGCAGAGTGCGTAGTTTTTACAGTCTGACAGTAATAATTGTGGAGTGGTTTTAATCCAGTATGAATCTGCAGTAAATCTCTGTAGTTTTTAGTGGAGTGGTTTTAATCTGGTATGAATCTGCAGTGAATCTCTGTATTTTTAGTGGAGTGGTTTGAGCGCCTGGTGGCCGGGCAGCCCACGTAACCCGGCCGGGCTCAGCCCGAAGAGGCAACGTGGGGGGACCATGTGGGCCCACCACCCGCAAGGTCCAGCATGGGGGAGTGGTGCAGTGCCGTACAGGCAGTGGGAGATTGCAGGGGGGCCCTTGGTGGCCTAGGCCCCTGCGGCAGAAACTGTCTCTTGGTACGTGGAACGTAACCTCACTGGGGGGGAAGGAGCCGGAGCTTGTGCGGGAGGTTGAGAGGTACCAACTAGATATAGTTGGGCTCACCTCCACCCACAGTATCGGCTCTGGAACCAAACTCCTGGATAGGGGTTGGTCCCTCTCCTACTCCGGGGTTGCACAAGGTGAGAGGCGCCGGGCGGGTGTGGGGATACTCACGAGTCCCCGGCTGGCGGCAGTACAGTTGGAGTTTGTCCCGGTGGACGAGAGGGTCGCCTCAATGCGTATTAAAATCGCAGAGAGGAAAACTCTGACTGTTGTGTGTGCTTATGCACCAAACAACAGGTCGGAGTATTCGGCCTTCTTGGAGCAAGTGGGCGGGGTTCTGGAAAGGGTCCCAACTACAGACTCCATAGTCTTACTGGGAGACTTCAATGCTCATGTTGGCAATGACTGGGAGACCTGGAGAGGCGTGATTGGGAAGAACGGCCTGCCCGATCTAAACCCGAATGGTGAATTGTTATTGGACTTCTGTGCCAGGCATGGATTGTCCATAACGAACACCAAGTTCGAACACAAGGATGTTCATAAGTGTACATGGTACCAGAGCTCCTTGGGTCAAAGGTCAATGATCGACTTTGTTGTCGTTTCATCTGACTTGGGGCCATATGTTCTGGACACTCGGGTGAAGAGAGGTGCTGAGCTGTCAACTGATCACCATCTGGTGGTGAGTTGGATCAGATGGCAGGGAAGACTGAGGGTTAGACCCGGTAGGCCCAAGCGAATAGTGAGGGTGTGCTGGGAACGACTGTCGGAGGCCCCTGTTCGGAATGATTTTAACTCCCACCTCCGGGAGAGCTTTTCTCATGTCCCGGAGGAGGTAGGGGACATAGAGTCTGAATGGACCCTGTTCAAAACCTCCATTGTGGAAGCTGCCAGGCGCAGCTGTGGCCAAAAGCTTGTCGGTGCCTGTCATGGCGGTAACCCAAGAACCCCCTGGTGGACACCGGTGGTGAGGGAGGCCGTCAAGCTGAAGAAAGAGGCCTTTAGGGACTGGATGGCCCGAAGGACTCCCGATTCAGCAGATAGGTACCGACATGCAAAAAAGGTGGCAGCTGCAACTGTGGCAGAAGCAAAATCCAGGGCGTGGGAGGAGTTTGGTGAGGCCATGGAAAAAGACTTTCGGTCGGCCTCGAGGAGGTTCTGGACAACTGTCCGGCGACTCAGGAGTGGTCGGGGTGACTGCGCCCAGGCTGTATTCAGCAGGGGTGGAGAAACTCTGACTTCAAATGAGGATATTGTCGGTCGGTGGAAAGAGCACTTTGAGGAACTCCTTAATCCGGGTGACATGCCTCCCTCACGGGAGTCAGGGCCAGAGGCCTCTGGCGTGTCAAGCTCCATTTCCCTGGTGGAGGTCACTGAGGTAGTTGGCAAGCTCTTCAGTGGCAAGGCACCGGGGGTGGATGAGATTCGTCCGGAGATGCTTAAGGCTCTGGATATTGTGGGGCTGTCGTGGCTGACACGCCTCTGCAATAGTGCATGGACCTCGGGAACAGTACCCTTGGACTGGCAGACCGGGGTGGTGGTCCCTATTTTCAAGAAAGGGGACCGGAGGGTGTGTGCCAACTATCGGGGTATCACACTGCTCAGCCTCCCTGGGAAAGTCTATGCCAAGGTGCTGGAAAGGAGACTTCGGCCGATAGTTGAACCTCAGATTGAGGAGGAACAATGCGGATTCCGTCCCGGCTGTGGAACAATGGACCAGCTTTTCACCCTCTCACGGATTGTTGAGGGGGCATGGGAGTTTGCCAACCCAGTCTACATGTGTTTTGTGGATTTGGAGAAGGCTTACGACCGTGTTCCCGGAGATATCTTGTGGGAGGTCCTCCGGGAGTATGGGGTGCCGGGGTTACTACTCCGGGCCATTCAATCTCTGTACGCCCGGAGTGAGAGCTGTGTTCGTATACGCGGCATTAAGTCGGACTCTTTCAGTGTTAGCGTTGGACTCCGCCAGGGTTGTGCCCTGTCTCCACTCCTGTTTGTGATATTCATGGACAGGGTGTCAAGGCGTAGCCGGGGTCAGGAGGGCATTATGTGTGGAGGCCGGAGGGTGGCGTCTCTGCTATTTGCAGATGATGTTGTTCTTTTGGCTGGATCACATGGATGCCTCCAGCGCACACTGGAGCGGTTTGCAGCTGAGTGTGAAGCGGTTGGTATGCGGATCAGCACCTCCAAGTCTGAGTCCATGGTCTTAGCCCGGAAAAGGATGGTATGCCCACTCCAGATAGGGGGAAAGGACCTGCCCCAGGTGGAGGAGTTTAAGTATCTCGGGGTCTTGTTCACGAGTGATGGGAAGAAGGATCGTGAGATCGACCGCAGGCTGGGACAAGCGGCAGCAGTAATGCGGTCGCTGTACCGGACTGTAGTGGTGAAGAGGGAGCTGAGCCGTAAGGCGAAGCTCTCTGTTTACCGATCGGTCTACATCCCGACCCTCACCTATGGTCATGAGCTGTGGGTAATGACCGAAAGAATGAGATCGCGAATACAAGCGGCAGAAATGAGCTTTCTTCGCAGGGTGGCGGGCTACACTCTATTTGATAGGGTGAGGAGCTCGGCCATCCGGGAGGAGCTCGGAGTAGAGCCGCTACTCCTCCGCATTGAGAGGAGCCAGCTGAGGTGGTTCGGGCATCTGATCCGGATGCCCCCGGGACGCCTCCCGGTGGGGGTGTACCAGGCACGGCCTACCGGAATAAGACCCCGGGGTCATCCTAGGACCCGCTGGAGGGATTATATCTCCAAGTTGGCCTGGGAGCGGCTTGGGGTCCCCGGGAATGAGCTGGAGGAAGTTGCGGGGGACAGGGTCACCTGGGATTCTCTGCTCTCCCAACTGCTACCGCGACCCTATCTGGACTAAGCGGTTAACGATGATGATGATGATGATGATGGTTTTAATCTGGTATGAATCTGCAGTGAATCTCTGTATTTTTAGTGGAGTGGTTTTAATCTGGTATGAATCTGCAGTGAATCTCTGTATTTTTAGTGGAGTGGCTTTAATCTGGTATGAATCTGCAGTGAATCTCTGTAGTTTTTAGTGGAGTGGTTTTAATCTGGTATGAATCTGCAGTGAATCTCTGTATTTTTAGTGGAGTGGCTTTAATCTGGTATGAATCTGCAGTGAATCTCTGTATTTTTAGTGGAGTGGCTTTAATCTGGTATGAATCTGCAGTGAATCTCTGTATTTTTAGTGGAGTGGCTTTAATCTGGTATGAATCTGCAGTGAATCTCTGTATTTTTAGTGGAGTGGTTTTAATCTGGTATGAATCTGCAGTATTCACGGCTGTGTGGTTATTCTTATTGAGTGTGACAGCACTTGCCCGTGAACACTGACTTGGGAACATGAAGAAAATACACAGATACTTTATCCTGT
This sequence comes from Colossoma macropomum, assembly GCF_904425465.1. Lineage (NCBI taxonomy): Eukaryota > Metazoa > Chordata > Actinopteri > Characiformes > Serrasalmidae > Colossoma > Colossoma macropomum. The sequence goes on along the minus strand of NW_023494798.1, from coordinate 27,221,006 downwards.
ACCAAACTTAAAACTAATCCAGCTCTAGTTACACAGGTATCATTATTGTGATATGAATCAGATCAGTGACATGTTCACTGTAAACTGTTCATTATGAATGGTCAGCCCTGACCACTCTCTCTTCCTGCTTTTTCCCTAGTCAGTGAAGAACAAGAGTAAGAGCCCTATCTCCAGAACATAAACACCTACTACCTCTCTCTCTTGCGTCCAGTTGTACATGATGCATTTAAAGCATGCAGGAGAAAAACCCCTCTGGTTCCCTCAAGAACCATGTTTGAAAAAGAGATATGAGCATGTGAAGAACTTTCACATAATGTAAATTCAACAGTTCTTTCTACAAACTTTACATTACATTGAGGCTCTTTAAAGCTGCACTACATGAGATTTCTTTAATTGAAGAAATAAAAGCTTAATCCTGAAGTAGTAATTTAAAAATCAGAGGTGATTTTCTGGGTCCGTTTTTCTGGGAGTTTTTCGGACCACTTCCTTCATCTTTACATGTTATTGCAACATGTACAGACTCAGAAAGAACATCTGGCTCAATGTTCAGATCTCAAATGCAAAATCAACATTAGACTCAGGGCTATATTAAGATCCTTTTTAATAATAATTAATAATTTTGCTGAAAATATATTTAGATGGAATTTCTTACAATATAGCTGGTTCATCTTGGCAAGGCCTTAGCTGAAGACTCTTATTTTGTAATAAGTTAACTCTCCAGCTAAGGCCTTGTCAAGATCAGTTGGGTATGCCAATGAAAGGGCATCAGCTCACTTGCAAAGATAATTTAATGCCACAATGCACATTAAATAAGATGCCAAAGCAAAAGCAAACCCACATAAACATCACTGTCTGACAATGATAATGCGTTTTAAAAACACTTATAGCTGGAGTACTAGACTGACTGTATGTGATGTGTGAATAGATATAAAGTAAACTGAATGTTCTAAACCACTAAATAATCAGATCACTACAATCATTTAAAATGTGCACTTTTTTGCAGTAACCTTTTGGTCCTCCTGGTGGTTCTGGGCAGTCAACCAGATCACCTATATATTAGATGTGACCATGATTATACAGATGAAGATGTGATGACAATAGTAGACATGTCCTTCACTAAGTTCTCTTTGAATACTTTTAAAAACCTCACACACAATCAGATTTATTTACTCGAAGAAAGGGTCCGAAGTACAAATGACATTGAAAAGTGTTCTTCCACACAATGCATGCTATTACACATTTCCACCAGAGAGGTCTCCAGAGCTCCAAATCTTACACAGTGTAGCTTTAAACTGTTCATGGCATCACACAAAGAAACCTTTTTGGGAACTTTATTTTTAAAAGTGTACATGATGTATTGACAGCATAAGGGCATTTTATACATTGACTCTTAAACTTCAGTTTTTGTTTATTTTGTTTTGTTGTTCATGATTTGTAAACATCAGCTGGTCTTTAAACAGTGTGGCCAGTTAAAGATGAAGGAACCAATACAAAGTACACTAAAAGTCAAGAGCATTTTATTCCACTCCTAAAAAGTCACTGTTTCAGGGGTTCGAGGTTTAGTTACAATTAAGATGTAGCTTATTTTAATTACATTTTTATTGGCACCTGCACTTCTTGATCTTGGAGAAAAAAAAAGATATTTTTGATTCTGATTCAAACTTGAGCTCCAGCTGCCGACAGGGCTCCAGCCGCCTGTTACGTGCTGCAGTGATGGCTTTTCTGGAACTGAAATAACTTGGAAATAGGTTAAAACCTGAACTGATGCAATGGACAATTGCACTGCTATTACAGCAGCCCAAATCCAACATGCTCCCTAATGAATGCTCAGAGAAGAATTCATTGGCTTTAAAGGATCCATCACCACATAATTGCAGTTTATGTGCTGAAACACTCTCTAGTGTGTTTCTGTAATATTTCAAAGTGCACACACACTTCCACAAATCACTTATTAGTGCTGAGTAAATCACCTGGTTCAGTGAAACTCATACAGAGTTAAGTACAGTGTACTGCCTTTTTAATTCTGTAGGAGTAAATTCATCATCGGTGCAGTACTCACTGCTTTATTTCAGATGATTTCAACACTTAAAGTGGTAGTCAGATAAAAAATGAAACGTTCACATTTATCCCCTAAAACCAAGGGGGAACTCCACCAAAATTTCTGCATAATCATATTGGTAAAGTGTTAATAACGTAGTTTAGAGTGGATTGATGTGAAATGCTCCATTCTAGAGATTCTTACCAAGTTAGAATTCTTCACAGTGGTGGTGATATTAGACATCTGAAGTGTTTAAAGCCTCTAAAAACACCCCCACAGAAAGTCATTAAATAAAGTGGCTACAAATACGCTGCCTGATGTCTGACACATTGTTTATGATAGATTTTAGATAACATTTTGACCAAAAAAAGCTAGTTTTATTCTAATAAATGTAGAGAAAACAAAGAAAGCGACACGTTTTGTGATATATTTTCAAGCAGGCTAATCAGAAGCAGTTTTTAATTAGGAGGCTCAAAGGCTTTGGAGTGAATAAATATATACTTGAAAATGCCTACATTAGTTTGATGAAAAGTATTCTTGTTGTTATCATTAAAACTTGGTTTGAGAACTGCCAAAGATAAAGGCAAGCTTGCCGAGCCCATCAGAATGGCTGGCACGCTTACAGTCAGGCAGTAGAAGGAGCTGGATGAGCTGTAGGGCTGCTGTATGGAGGAAGGCTCTTGCTATAGTGTATGATCCAAGCTATCCCCTTCACAGTCCTCTGGACAACACTTTAGGATGCCCCAAACTAAGGAGAACCTCTAGAAGAAATATTTCATTTTATTTTAATATTTTATTCAGCCTTCCATAGCCAAGTCACGACTGTGCTGTTAATGGAATAATCTTTCACTTTAAGGCTACTCACACTGACCACCATGTATATTGATAAAGGAGGTAAGAATCCGGTTTTGTTTAAACCTTTAAGAGGCCATGGGACCGCCAGCAGGCCCAAAGTTTCATTGCACCTTTCTAGAACCTAAGAATAGCTAAACAAGTTTGCAATGAAGTCCATGTAGTTACTAAGAAGTAAGAATAATAAGCCTCTGTATGTAATAAACCTGGAATTTTAAGGGGTTAATCTGAGGGGCTGATCACTTATTTTCGTAGAGGGAAACTCCAATGATTTTTCAAATATTCTACATAATTAAATGGTTGTGATGGAAACAAAGCCAATCATTTTCATTCAATTCATTTCATTCATTCATTCCAGTGTTGATTTGGTGCGAAATGTTCCATTCTAGAGAAACTTACAGAGTCACAGTTGTTCACAGTGGTGGTGATAGGAACCAGACGTCTGAAGAGTTTAATGCCTCTGAAAGCTCCCTCGCAGAAAGTTATTGCAAGAAATGGTTATGGATATGCTGCCTGACGATCGAGACATTGCTTTGCACTAGTTTTGTTATAACCCTCCTAGTATCTTTGGGATCAATTTAACACCATTCACTGTTTAACATCTCTAAATAAAAGATTGACATCTGCTTTACATTTAATGACTTTTTGTAAATTAAAGGGCTACAGCTAGTTAAACATAAAATTATCATGATGAGATGTTTTCAACGTCCTGTACACATTTTGCATGCATTGGTGTTTTTGGGGTCAGCTGTTGTGGCTGTATAAAATATACAAAATGTCAACATTTCAGGGATACATGCAGGCCACTGTAAATCAAAATAGCCCCCAAAGAAACCTTTCTTTTCGGATTTACCACCATTTTAACATCATCAGTGTTACATACAAAACTCAGAAAACGTACAGTTTCACTGGTGGTTTTGGATAGTAATTAAAATGGCTATATTTGAGTTGTAGACATGATGACCCCTGGTTCCTATCACCACCACTGCAAAGACCTGAGTCTCTATGTTTCTCTGCAATTAATCATTTTACATCAAACCACTCTGAGTGACTTTGTTTACATCTCAACGGCTGAAACTTTGAAAAAAAATTGCACTTCAACTAGAACTAGGCTGCTCGTTTAGCTAACAGGCTAAAAGATATCTACCAGGCTAAACAGTTTCCTCCATCAATATCACAGTACTTACTGTATGATTCACTGTAAAACTACATTTTAAAAAACATGTTACTTGAATGTCTTACATGCTTTACATGCCAGTGTTTTAGTAAGACCTGCCTTAAGCAGCATTAAACCTGGGCTGAATCTCGAAATGGCTACCTACTCACCATATAGTGTACTACGTAAGTTCTGAAATTAAGTTGTGCATTATTTGTCCAGTATGGAATTGTGCACATCTGGTTAAATCCCAAGTGGCTCTTTGATAGACATATTACACACTGTTTGGGTGCAGGAGCCAGTACGCAGAGAGCAGAGAGCCATTTAAGACTAAGCCCACTGTGTGAAAAGGGACATACAACACTGTTTGCTTGATAGTCTATATTCTATAATACTTGAAATTGCATAGAAGCACTAATAGCATTGTCATCACTGTGGAAATGTGGTGAGAAAAAGCTACTTAGAAAGAGAAGGTTTTGCATTAGACAGTGCTGCATGATGATACTTTCATTATTATATGAAAAAAAAGTTAAAATGTTCATGAAATTACTGCAATAAGCAATGATGGCCCTGCAGAAAAAAAAATCATAGAAGCCATTGAAAGTTTCTGTGGTTCCCATGGTGTCCAACACTAATGGTCTTTTGTGTTTTCCTGATGGGTTGATATCACAGTTTAAAAGACTCTAATGGTTTAAAGGGTGTTCTGGGACTGATACCAGAATCATTTGCTCGTTTCCTAATGAGATCTAAAGGTGTCCTACAGGAAACTAGGGGCCTTTAATGGTAACCATTAGGCTGATTTCCATTTGAAAGCAATATCATCAGGTTTTAATCATTATGGTTCTAATGGTCATTTTTCAGTAGGATGGCCAATGAATGTTCTTGTTCTTTTTCAGCAGTCCATGGTTGCTTGGCAACAATAACAAACACGTACTTTATTTCTGGGGAATAATTGTTTATTGCAACTATTTGTTATGGTGAATTATTTATCCTCTTTGCACACTGTTACCCATGTTAAAGTCACTGTAAAGCACAGGCTAATAACACTGTTACTCATGTCAAAGTCACTGTAAAGCACAGGCTAACAACACTGTTACCCATGTTAAAGTCACTGTAAAGCACAGGCTAACAACACTATTACCCATGTTAAAGTCACTGTAAAGCACAGGCTAACAACACTATTACCCATGTTAAAGTCACTGTAAAGCACAGGCTAATAACACTGTTACCCATGTTAAAATCACTATAAAGCACAGGCTAATAACACTGTTACCCATGTTAAAATCATTGTAAAGCACAGGCTAACAACACTATTACCCATGTTAAAGTCACTGCAAAGCACAGGCTAATAACACTGTTACCCATGTTAAAATCATTGTAAAGCACAGGCTAACAACACTATTACCCATGTTAAAGTCACTGTAAAGCACAGGCTAATAACACTGTTACCCATGTTAAAATCACTGTAAAGCACAGGCTAATAACATTGTTACCCATGTTAAGTCACTGTAAAGCACAGACTAACAACACTGTTACCCATGTTAAAGTCACTGTAAAGCACAGTCTAATAGCACTGCTACCCATGTTAAAGTCACTGTAAAGCACAGTCTAATAACACTGTTACCCATGTTAAAGTCACTGTAAAGCACAGACTAACAACACTATTACCCATGTTAAAGTCACTGTAAAGCACAGGCTAACAACACTGTTACCCATGTTAAAGTCACTGTAAAGCACAGTCTAATAGCACTGTTACCCATGTTAAAATCACTGTAAAGCACAGGCTAATAACACTGTTACCCATGTTAAAGTCACTGTAAAGCACAGACTAACAACACTATTACCCATGCTGAAATCACTGTAAAGCACAGCCTCTCATGGCTTACTTCTTTATTTTATTCTATTCTACAATGTTGACCTGGCATCTTTTCCCATTACATTGTTACTTACATTTACCTCATAACACCAGAGTAAAGCTAAAGAAGCGATTTTCACACACCAGAGATGTTTTGGATGATGGTCAACATTTGGGGTACATTTGGGGATTTTCCACCAAACCTTAGCTTTACAGGGTTTAGACCAAGGGTAACCCTCAGGGCCTTCTTGGCCTTCCAAGAAGGCCTAGGCCTAGGAGTCAGCAAGTCCCGTTTTGATTTCTAATAGGTGGGACCAATTTTGTAAGAACAAAAGTCACTCCAGACCTTCTGGAAGTCCTAGATGTGTCACTGACTGTGAAAACCAGCTTTAGTTAGCCTAATCAGTGGCTTTTTGGAAATAAAAAACAGTATCAGAAGCTCTAAACCAGAGCTCAGTACTGAAAGTCACTGGAAAATTGCAAGGTCAAAAATAGTGTAATATGTCTATAAAAAGCTTCATGTAAAAATGTAATATATTTTAGAAGGTTCAGCTGTCTGTGTTCAGTCTAGAATGGTTTAGGCCAAACATCAAAGTACACAAAGCAGAAGTTTTTCGCTTTGATTTTGACCTTTATGGCTCAAACTGAAGGCCTAGCTCTAATAGTGACAGTTCGCCACTGGCTTTATGTCGTATGATTTAAGTTGTGCATGTAACATCAGTAATATTTTTTATTCTAGATTACTGATGATTAATCCACAAGTGCTGCATCCATTTAAAATAACGCAGAAATACTGTGAGAGTAATCAAACTTACAGACCCTGATTGTTCACAAACTATCACTCTAATGCAAACTGCATCTTTCCTTTCCAAATCCTTTCCTCTTTTCACCTGTGCACCAAGTTATTAGAGGATGCATTCTGTTGTTCAAAGCCAGGTGGGAAACTTCTGTTAAACCGCAGATGGAGTCTGGCACCTGCACCTATTCATTACAGCCAGGCAGGATCTGAGATGAACAGAGAGCATTGTGGGTATTACCTGACCTTTAAAAGTATCCATGAATAGACATATTAATCAGATTTTGGCTTCACCAGCTGTGCTTTGGGGGCAAAAACAATATTGTTTGTAAGATTGACCTGTACACAGTTTGATCCAGTTAATGATATAAATAACAGTCACCTCCTTGTTTTGACTCACTTTTCACTACCTGCATGAGCTTCACTGCAGATGCATAGGAAAAAAAAGATGCGTATGGATCTGGTATATTTATTTCACTTATTCATTTTTCACTTATTTCATTTATTTAGAAATTAATCATTTATTTATTTGTACTTTGTTGTCATTTGAATGCTATAATGACCCAAATGTCTTTGAATTAGGCTACATTTTAAAGGGGACATATTATATTTTTTTGTTCTTTTAAAATAAAGATTTTAATGTAGCATGTAAACATTGTTAGAGTTTCACAATGTACTATTCACTCCACTGTCCATACAATCAATATATGAAAAATGAACTGGAAAAGGCATGTTTTTTGAATTCATTGTTTTTGTGATGTCACAAAAACCAGTTCATTGACATATATACAGCTTACAGTAGGTTTGCCTATTCAAAATGATGTTATAAGGAATGTTTTTGCCTTGAGAGCGACATGAATTAGGCACTATACAGGGCAGCCAATCAGAATAGAAAACATTTAAATGTATCAATATTAAAGGGACCATTTTATGGAGAGTTTAATGTATCATGTAAACATTGTTAAAATTTCAAAAACTCCCCAGACCATACAGTCCATATATGAAAACTAAGCTGCAAAAACCTGTTGTGAATTAATTGTTTATGTGATATCATGAAAAAAACTAATCATTTACATATATCTTCCAATATCTGTTTGGTTCTGTCCATTCAAGGAAATCTTCAGCACTGTTTGATTTTTGAATACAGGACAGCCAAGTAAAACAAATGCTATGTACATATAACAATCTTAAAGGTACAGTAACAAAAACAGCCTGTTTAATTTTAAGGGATAAAGAGAGGTTGGAAAATGGTAATGTAAAATAAACTAAGACTGTTTTTCATACATAAGACCACACAAATGTTATAAGTAGACCTTAGGAGAAAAAAAATTTAATACCGGATATTGTATGATATGGACCTGTTAAAGGCACAGTAACAAAAACAGCCTATTTAATTCTAAGGAATATAGAGAGGTTGGAAAATATTGATTTGAACATGAACTTAAATAAATAAATATATAAATATTTTTTTTATAAATCTAAACAACCTTAATAAGTGGACCTCAGACACATGGAAAAAAAAATAAAATAAAATCAAGAAAGATGTAGCATATTTCCCCTAATAAAGATGAAGTCTTTTCCAATGTGACAGGACTTTTGGGGCAGTATAGCATTCGACTGACAGCAAAGAGAAGAAATTAAATTGGACTGGATTTGTCAGTTAAATATTAGAACTTCTGATCTGACTTTAAAGCCTTCAGTGATTATTGCTGTCAGATATGATTCCAGAGTCTGTGTCATTCTACAAAAGCTGCTATGCAAGATGCAGTTATTCCCCTCTGTGCTGTTTATCCATCCTCTCATCTGCGAAATTATTCAAATATCTACTTTTTGAATTGATAATCCCAAATGAAGGCCCAACAGGAAGCAGGAAGCAGCATGGATTGGCTACCTACTGGGCTGGTCCACTCTTCCTCAAGGGCACCAGGGCGCTACCTAAATAAATTCCAGTTAACAACATATGAACAGCACAGAAGAGCAGTGGAAATATATAAGCCTTCATTTTTTAAAGGAACAGTTGAATGAAAAAGCAAAATCAGACAATTTCCCCCCCCAGCTCAAATGTAACTGTTCAGCCGGGACATAGTTGCTTCTTTAGTGCTGCACTGGAGCTGTGACTAGTGGTGATTGGGCTCAGCAGGCCTATGCTCATCTGCCTTTATCATTAGCCCACTCAAAATGACTGTTCAGACTTAATTCCAATAAAAAAAATCTTATGAATAAACAACAAAAAAATGGGAAAACAATAAAAATGCACTCACTGAATATAATGACGCTTGAAATTCCATTTTTGACATCAACCACTGAATCTAAAAACCAATCATAACTATGAAGCATTGCTCTCTACTGAGCCACCAACACTCTCTCAAACTCCCAGCTACAGCTTTCAGCATTAAATGAGGAGCATCTTATCAAGCTGCTGCAAAAATTATGAGTTTACTGAGTCCTGCATTAATGCTAGTGCTGTCAGCTTTGGAGATAAACGTAGGGAAGGAATGTTAAGTGGATTTAAGGATTAGAAGTGGAAGAACATGGCTTGTTGTAAGCAAAAAAATAGTTGATCACACCACACAGCATTAGATAAACTCAGTAAACACAGTTATCCAACTCTGAACATGACACAATCATCAAACAGTTCCTTAATCATAAATAATATTAATACCAACACTTAATATCAAAGTTATTTTGGTCATTATTGCTCTTGTGTGCAAAGCAAGAGATCCAAGTTATTTTGCTCCTATTATTGATTTTATATGCCCCCATTCATGGTGGGGAGATTCAGCCCACCCACAAATGTATTGTACTTACACAAAATGTCCTGGTGCTGCTACTCACTACAAGGCTAATGCAGCTAATGAACAAAGTTTATATCCACTAACTTATATCATGCAAATTTCATGCTAGATAATCACAAATAATCCCAAAATGGCTTGCTTATGTGCTTTCTGGTACTGTATGACACACTGTCATATATAAATATGGACACAAGTAGCTAAAATAGCTAAAAACAGTAGCAGCTATCCTGAAAATTAGCTTTCATCAATTTTGGAGACAACAGAATATCATACAGTGTCTGAAACCACATAAAGCAAGTCTATGAGATTTGACTGAACTGGATTTGAGGCAGGTTTGTGATGATTTAGGCATACAGCTAGCACAGTGCTAATCGCTGGGGTATATGCTTTCATTACTTGTTAGCTATTTATATGTAGCTATTTCCAGACACTAAATATGTCTTCTCTGATTGACTACATTCACAATAAGCAGAAAATTGTGTGATTTTGTTTCTAAACTGTCCCTTTAACAGGGCATTTTAGGACGACTCATTTGCCGCCAGTGTTGTTTGTTTACATGATGCTGAGGTCACACACTCCCTGTGAGAATGCTAAAGCTGTACCACACTGTACTCTCTCATTTCATGCCTGCCTCTTCCCATCTATTTCACACTCTCCCACCTTCTCATTTTCTTTTTATCTTTCTCTAATTCACAGGCCCTTCCCCTCTCTCTTTTTCCTGTTCCTTCTGTCTCTTTTACGCATACCTAAACTCAGTGTCCTCACACATTCCTTTTCTTAAACTCACACTGATTCAGTTTCTTTTCAGGCACTTGTGTAAAGATCAGGGTACACGTGTGCTAGCAGGAACCGCCATGGAGCTGAAAAAGCTGAGCAGTGATGTGGAAAATCCTACACAGGCCTACTGTACGTGACTGTAAAATGAACCTTATTATTGCCCAACACCCTCATCACCCCTTCACGGCAGGTAAGATTACTGAATAGCTTAAAAACTGCCTGCTGAATTTGCATCAGATGGTATGAATGGATAGGAACCACAGCTGAATAAATATGGTGTTAACACAATTTACATCCATAGTTTCTGCTTGTGTGTCAGCTTCACTAATCTATCTATCTATCTATCTATCTATCTATCTATCTATCTAAAATGATGTAGCTTTTTACTTAAAAATGTAAATAAACCTGCTTAACTGCTTTACCTTTTTTGCATGTAAAAGTTCAGTGAAACTAAAATCTGTCTGTCTGTCTGTCTATCTAAAAATAAAGGCTGCTAAATGGTTCTTGGCTTGGATGTATGTTTGAATGAAAAACATTCTGTTGGTATAGAACGTTTACATTACATGGATGTTCTTTAAACTATAAAAAGCTTCTTTACTCTCACGTGTTATATTTATAAAAACAATAATTCTTTAAAGAACTGTCCATTAAACGATTCTCTGAAGAACCAACAGTGGTTCCTCCATGGCAGTGGCTCCAAACTCGGTCTTTAATGTTCCCTCAGACTGTCCAAAGTTTTCCTCCAACCCAACCTGCCACACATAGACATGAAGAAAAAATGTGGACCATCTGGGAGGCCCTGATGATCAGGTTGGAAACTATTGTTCTATGGCATCACTCCAAGGAACCCTTTTTGGAACCCCTTTTTTAACATTTTTAAAATGTATACACAGATATGAACAAAGGTTTTGTGTGCCTCCCTTATAAAACTTAATGCTTTTTAAAGTGAAAACAAGTTTAAATGAACATTTACTGTTTATTTGCTGAATTTAATATATTGAGGAAAAAAGCACAAAAATGGGGCCTGTACCAAAAGTATGGCACATTTTACATTTTATGTCTTATTTTTTGAGCAAAGAAATACAAATTGTACACTACAATTGCAGAAAATATCCTATTTAAGTGTGTTTTTTGTAGAGAATGTATTAATTTACTTTCACTTAGTAAATCAACTAAGCATATATTTTGACTGGGTGTGTTTAGACTTTTACATATCCTTGCTGTCCAATGAAAAATATGTATCTCCATTTTTTGCTTTTTTTTTACATCTCTGCATCATTTGAGCTCAATAGCCATCCTTTACATTGTGTGACAATTCCATGATGACTGGACCAATAGAAATGCTCCAAAATTGCTTAGAATAAAAACGCTGTCCATGAACTTACAATAGAAGCAATTAATGTTTTTCGCCCTCTCCTGTAAAGTTACTATTTTGGAGATACTTGCTTTGGACAGTGACGATATGACTGTATGTATGTATGCATGTATGTATGTATGTATGTATGAATGCATGTATGTATGTATGTGTGTGTGTATGTATGTATGTATGTGTGTGTGTATGTATGTATGTATGTATGTATGTGTGTATGTGTGTATGTATGTATGTGTGTACAGTACTGTGCAGAAGTCATTTATTAAAAATCACTTATTTGCACTAACATTGGAATAAATAAAAAAAATACAATAAATCGTGATTTTATGTATGACAATGTGCTCATTTAACCATTTCCAAACCTCTCCTCATGAAGCTCAGTATTAAGTGTAGTTGTCAACCTATCTTTGTTTGGCTAGTCAGTTCTCCAAGTTAAATCATGTGTGCTGGTGATGGAGAAGGTATTTTGACATGTTCTATTTATACTTAGTTCAGGTTGTTTAGAAACACCAAGAACATATTCAATGATAAAAAACATTTTTTTATTATCTACTTGTAATATCTATCTATCTATCTATCTATCTATCTATCTATCTATCTATCTATCTGTCTGTCTGTCTGTCTGTCTGTTTTTCTCTGTCTCTGTTTGCAGTCTCTCTCTGTATCTCTATTTGTCACCAAACCTTGCTTCTTTTTCCTCCTGCTGGACATTCTCTCCTGCTCAGCCTCTTTACATGTCTGACAGCACGCTATCACAGTGTGCAGCCTATTATTCATGAGATGTATTTCAGCCTTCTCTGACCTCAAATCCTTCCTCATGTCTTTTTTCGGTGAAAAGCCAAGGGCAGCCTTCTAATAACGTTCTCTTCATCTGATGTGGTCCCGTAACTGACCTTCCTTACTGTGGAAGCATGCAGATTTCAGTCAAGGTGAGATAAAAGTGGGCTGAGTAAAGAGAGTAAAGAGAAGAGAATGAGGTCGAAACTGCAGACTGTCTAGTAGTTAGAACCCCCTTTATTGCACTGTGTTTTTGGGGTCTTTAATGTTCCGCAAATGAATGATTATTGAAGCCAAATTGTTTGGCTGAAAGACTAAGGAGGTCTTTTATTACTGCAACTCCTTAACGAGCAGATGGCTGCATGTTGGGGTGCTTTCCTAATTATAATTTAACAATTATTATTTCCTGGGATGTTATGATTGGTCTGTTTGTATTATGTCTGTTTTGTGTTGTATTCTTGCGTTCAGTGGGCAGCGGCAAATGAGTTTCCCCAATCGGCAATAATACAACTAGATAGGTAGCCATCTGTTTGTTTATCCATCCATTCTTCAACCCACCCACTGACCCATCCATCCATCCATCTATCCACTGATCTATCCATCCATCCATCCCAGCTTCAGTGTGATTCAGGCGAGCGGTTGGGCTGTGTAATGCAGTGCAGGTCAAGAGATTAGCTTCTATCTTTTATTTTAACCCTTTTATGTTTGGGTGTTTTGTCAACCATTTGTACATACGTGAAATCATTAGTGACCCAGCAGTTATAATAAACTACCATAATAGTTTATATAATAGTAAAAATCTATCAAAACATTTATTTGATGAAAAAACTAAATAATGAGACCTACATAGGGACCAAGTACTGCCTTAGAAAAGTGTCAAAACCAGGTGCCTTGGCTAAAAATTTAACATTCAAAAATTAAAACTGGCAATCATAAATCATAATGTTTAAGATTTATATCCTTTGTGAACCCAGTTACCCTTCACTTTAGTTAAACATGCAAACTTAATCTTTAAGATTGTGATCCATGGGTGTGGATTTTCTCTCTTCTTTAATTTTTCAAAAACAAATACAGTCAATTGTGTTTATTTATATTTATTTGAAGAGACATATTAAAGAAATATTAGCAAACAAATAAAGATAAAAACAATGATGTGAATTAAATAAACTAATTAAACATAAAAAAGCAACACACACTTGAACCACAGAAGGCGAATAAAGCAGGACAGACAAGTGAAACAATGCTACAGATCTTAAACAGACTCTATTAAAAGAATAAAAAAAAATAATAAAAGTGAACACATCCTCTACAGTGAACACACTTTAGCACATTCTAATGCACCAATTACTGTTTATTTGCTGAATTTATTATATAAAAAAAAAGTTATGGCACATTTGATATTTTATGTCTTTCCCCAAAATGTTAAACTAAACAAATACACACACACACACAAACACACACACACACACACACACACACACACACATTGTCTAAGCCGCTTATCCTTCTGGGTCGCGGGGGGGGAGGAGCTGGAGCCTATCCCAGCAGTCATTGGGTGGAAGGCAGGATATACCCTGGACAGGTCACCAGTCCATCGCAGGGCAGACAGACAGACATACACATTCACACACACACTCACACCTAGGGGCAACTTAGCATGTCCAGTTAGCCTGACTGCAAGTCTTTGGACTGTGACTAAACAAATAGATAGAAAGTAACTAAAATTAGTAGAAAACACCACATTTAGGTGTGTTCTCTGTAGAGGATGTCTTACACTCAAAAAAAAAATGAACAAACCTTCTAATTTGATCAGGGATGTTCAAACCTTTGCGTACACTTGTAACTGAGTAAATGTAAAAACTAAGTTCTATCCACCCCTGGATCAAAGGAATGCGTTTAAAGGTTAAAATAACACAGTAACTATAACCTGTTTAGGCTTTCAGGGCATAACATTTGAATTATTTATGCTGCTTGTCTGTTCTCTCATGTTTTACTATGTTATCTCCTTAGTTTCCTCACTGCTGCTCCAGCATGTTGTAGGTCTAGAACCATTCCAGCTCTGTAGCTGTGTGTGTGTGTGTGTGTGTGTGTGTGTGTGTGTGTGTGTGTGTGTGTGTGTGCGCGTGTTTTGATTTAGATGTATGAGTGTTTCAGGCTCGACAGCTCAGCCTTCACACAAAATGCCATACTCAATAACCATTTTCTCTCTCTCTCTCTCTCTGTCTCTCTCTCTCTCTCTCTCTCTATCTCTACATACACATCGCTGCTGTTGGAAGAAAACCTTGCATCTCCATTTTTGTTGTTTTTCAGTTTTTGACATAATTTGAAAATGCCTGTTGCTCTTTACATTGTGTGTAAATTTCATGATGAATGGACAAAAACAGGCCAAAATGACTTGGAAAAAAGTCTGGGTCCACAGACTTACATTAAAAGTTATTATTTTCTTCTAACAACAGTGATATATATATACACACAACATACATTCAACAATATAACATGCAAAATTGTAGTTCGTCAAAATACCTCAATATAGAGTGTGTTATTATTTTAAAATGACATTTATATTGCGTGCATGTGAAAGGTCACAATCTTAGGAAAGATCCAGTGTCTTTTTTTTTTCTTTTTTTTGTCATGTAATCAAAGATTTTAAGGATTTGGTTCGATAACTTACCCAGCTAGAAACCTTACAACAGCTAAATGTGGTGAACAGTCCATCAATAAAATGTAAAAACATCAGATTTGACACAGAACTACACCTAGTTGATCCTAAACATGTGACATTTCAAACACATACAAAATAAACATGGTTTGAAAATTGTTTGTTTAATGCAATTTAAATGTAAGTTTATTTACAAGTAATGAGTGAGCACTACAGTTTCTCATTAGGTTGAATGGGATTTATGTTAGCTTTCTATAAAGGTTGTCCAATTTTAGAAGAGAAAAACATCTGTGAGCAGAACATTGATAGTTCAATTGTACAAGTTTGTACAATTCAGTGATTGATTTCCTGTGGCTGAGATGTTTTTTAACATCAATGTTCTAAGCCTGTTACAGGGAAATTACAGGACAAATATGATCTCGTCTTGACTTCAGCATCATGCCAGAAAAGGCTAGCATCACTATCTTGTTTTCTCTCCTCTCTGCACAGTTCAGAGAGTTTTTGTTCGTGCTAATACGGCATTTCATTATACTGAAGGGTGATTATCTAGCTCAACTGCTCTTAGATCACTATTGATCACAGTGTCCACAACATACATACAAACCTCTTTCTAAAGCTCTACTCGCATGGAACGCTTCTCTCTTCCAGTCAGTCTTCACAAAAAAAGCTGGGATGTGATCCTAAAGGGTATGAACAGGTATTTGGACATTTGTCTCATACTTAAAAAGTTCATTGTGTTAGGAACCAAAATGTCAAGCCAAGTGGCTTTTATAGTGAGTAGAACATTTACAATAAAGTTTTTAGTGCAGTCTGGTTGGGCAAATTTACAAATGTTTTGCACCATCGCAAACTCAACATTTTAACATCAAAAGTGTCTGTTGTTATGTACTAAATAGGTACAATGGTCCTTTAGCACCTGTAATAATACTGAAGGGGCCATCACTTAAAATTTCTCCAATTCCTGCTTTGAAAAAGCTACTCTTTACTTCATTATTGATAAATTTGACTTTGTCAAATAAGTCTATATATATAGCAATGGAGACACATTCTGTGGAGTGATGAATCACGCTCCTCTATCTGACAGTCTGATGGATGAGTCTGAGTTTGGCGGTTGCCAGAAGAACATTACCTGCCTGACTGCACTGTGCCAACTGTAAAGTTTGGTGGAGGAGGGATAATGCTATGTGGTTGTTTTCAGGGGTTGGCCTAGACCCCCTTAGTTCCAGTGAATGGAAATCTTAATGCTTCAGCAGACCAAGACATTTTGGACAATTGTATGCTTCCAACTTTGTGAGGAACAGTTTGGGGGAAGGTCCTTTTCTGTTCCAGCATGATTGAGCCCCAGTGCACAAAGGAAGGTCCACAAATGCATGGCTGGGTGAGTTTGGTGTGTAAGAACTTGACTGACCCTGCACAGAGCCCTGACCTCAACCCCATCAAACACCTTTGGGATGAACTAGGTTGGAGATTGCGAGGCAGGCCCTCTCATCCAACATCAGTGTCTGACCTCACAAAGGGTCTTCTAGATTAATAGGCAAAAATTCCCACACATACAAAATGTGTAGGTGTCCCAATACTTTTTTCCATATAGTGTACTTGCAAGTTCCTAGTAGATAACCTGCTAAATTGGCTGCCCCCACCAGCGCAAAATGTTAATAGACTGTCGGTAATTAGCACCTCTCTTAATAAATCTGCCCCAAAAAGTCTTCCCCTAAGTTTGATGTTGTGCATTTTGTTAAACATTTAATGAACCATCCTAAAGAACCTCTTTAAGGTTTACCAATGGTTAATTGGTTAAAGCGTCCAAACACTTTTTGGGATTTGATTAGAATGTGGTATCTACAGGCTTTGTAAAGAACCTACTAAGTCTAGAAACATCGTTATAATGTGCTTTGTTTGTTCACACTGTAGGTGCGTGTGTATGTGTGTGTGGGTGTGTGTGTGTGTGTGTGTGTGTGTGTGTGTGTTTTGGTAAAGCTTTTTTCCTAAGAAAATCAGCTTAACAGCCATGCTGTGCTAATGCTGGGGATGAGCGCTGTAATGCAGGGTGTGTGTCTGAGGCATTAGGCCTCTTTCTCATGGTAATAAAGCATTTGGCTGTGACTTTTGTCTGCATGTTCTGCAGAAGCTGGCACAGAGAGACGGAGCTCGACGTGCGCTCATCAGAGCCAAGTCCCCTCAGGAGTGTGCCAGCATTGTGACGATGCAATCCAGCTCGTGTATGTTTCATTATTCTCACTGTAGGTTCAATGGAATTTTAAATGGATGTGGCATTTCTTGGCTAATCCTCAGCAATCTAGAATAAAACTCTTGATATTTCATAAAGAACAACATAGTCTAAATTCTTTAAAGCAATAGTTCAGTCAAATTCTCACAGTTTCCCCCAAAACAGCAGCCAAGACATGTTTGGTGAAATTTACATCTATGTAAGTTTTGCACTGGAGTTATGAGACTAATATAGCATATGAAAGTGAAGCTTATACCCCACCAATTAGCATCAAGCACACTTCATACTGCAATCTTTACACACTCCAAACAAAACTTCAAACATCAAATAGTGATACATATAAACGAGCAGCACTGCTCCTGCACTCCAGTTTGAGTATATAACTATATGCATTTTTTTCATATATATATATATATTATGCAAAGCTTTTGGGTTAAACCTGTTAAACTGCCCTGAACACACACACACACACACACACACACACACTTCCTATGGTTATCCTCCTTGGTTGCAGGGGATGCCTTTTGTCCAGCACTCACTAGGCAGAAGGCAGGAAAAACCCCAGACACCAGGTCACCAGTTCTTCACCAGGAAGACACACAGACGTACACATGAACACTTAGGGCCAATTTAGCATCTCCAAATCGACTGCATGTCTTTGGACTGTGAGAGGAAACTGACGCAGACACAGGGAGAACATGCAAACTCCACATAGAAAGGACCCTGTTTGCCCATTGTGAGGCCACAGTGCCCACATATATTTTCAAAGTCAAAACACTAAGACAAATTGTAAAAGGGCATATTGCATTTGTTTACCCTCAGCACTTTTCAGACTTGTGATTGGTCTGTTGTTTTAAGCTTAAAGATCCACTTAAATGTGAATGATGCACAACATGTTTAACTAGTATTTTGTGTGATAATGACCAAGAATTTCGGAATTCGCATTTTGACGTTTGTTTTTCAGTGGGATTTATAGTTTATCTCATTGCATTTTGCTGCATGGTGCCTACTGGACGTTGCACAGCTGCACCACTTCTGTGCTGGGTCGGTAACTGTTTGCCACTCTGCTCGTGCATGGACACCAAAAATGAAAACAAGCCAGTTCACATTGCTCAGTCCACGCAGAGATGCGAGAGGGCTTGAAAATTGCACTGACGAAGCAGAGGCTATTATGCATGGATAACATAAGATGCTGAGGTGATTTGGGGGCCTCCCAAAGCACAGGCCCATAAGCCAGTGCATACCATGTATACACAGATGCACCACTGATTATATGCATTCTCAGCATGACATTTAGAACAAGCTGCATAACTGGCAGTAATTATAATTTCAATTAGCTTCAGAGACAACATCAGTCATGAAGTAGTTTCAGTGTACCAACCTTTTTTTTTTACCATGTTGCTAGTTGCACAGCTAGCTGTGTTTTTCTAAAGGGTAGCTTTTTCTACTATTTTTCCCCAAATTTTCACTTAAAAAAACTCTCTTCAAGAGTTTTTGTATTACATATTCACTGGCAATGATGAGTAATAACAGAACAGAGTGGAAAATAAGCAAAGCTTAGACATTTTAAAACTTACCACTTTACCAGTCATGTGTATCACTGCTACCACAGCAGAGGTTCTATTGGTGATTTCCATTGTGCGTGAAAGGGACACAAACCATGAAGTACAAGATTGCAATATATGTGGCAAAGGAGCAGAGCACATTTAGCCTGTAGTCTCATAATATTATGTATCGACTCCTTGCTTGTGTTTTAATGTGTTGCCCCGCCGGCTTGCAGGAATCTTTAGGCTGTATCAATACCTTGTTTGTCTTTTAATTGTGTATTGATTCCTGTTTATTAAGGCTGGTATTTATTTGTTTGGGTGTGTGTGTTTGTGGGGGGGGGGTGAATGCACAGAATACCTAAAAGACAGCAATCTTTATTTGCTCTGTAAACTTTATAAAGAGAAAATCTAGCCAGAGCTGTAGGATTTAAGAGGCCCAAAGGAGCTCCTTCGTGTTTATTTGTGGAGTGATATCCACATCTGCTTCTTTAAGATGTTTATTTTAAAGAGAAGCAAATTGGTCTTAAATTGCTTCAAACAGCAGACTGTAGGCTGCTGTTTTATCAGCAGGGATTTGACCACAGTAGTTATGTGTGTCAGGAAAAATGCCTATTTGTAAGGAGCAGTTTGTCCAGAATATCGTCCGGCTAGCAAAAACATTTTTTTCAAATGGATGGAGCCAGTTCCATTTGCAAGGTTTTAATTGTTCATTGCACTTTGCAGGCAGGTGACAACCGGATCTGGTTCATTGTCTAAAGTTATAGTAGATTACAGAGTAACTGCTTTTTAGTTCTGCTTTGGTCTTAGTAACACATGCAAATCAGGGTGCTGTAGCTGCTAATCTGACACCAAATTGGTTCACCATCTCTAATTTTGGGGGGCCATTCACTGTTTGGCTCATAGAGAATGTGCCTGGATGACATATTTCTGAGCACATCCTACTTACAAGCACAGACAAGGGAACAGACCAACAACATGAGTAGCTTGGTGTTAAGTGTCTTGCTCAAGGGCACAGCACTCAGTGGACAAAGAGCTTACAAACTGCAGCCCTTTTGGGACTGAACCAGCCACACTCTAGCAACTAGCTTTTAAATCTAAACACAGATGTACCTACTGGATCCCATGTGTCAAACATAAGGCCTGTGGGCCATGTCAGGCCCATGGCACAATCCTATCTGGCCTGCGAAAATATTTGAATTTTCCATTAATATTAGCCTGTTTCTCAATGTGCTGCACTACAATCCTCAGCATGCACTGCAAAGTAATGTGTGCTCCGAAACCCCCCCGCAACACGAGATAGCAGTTACACCACAAAAAAGAAAAGATTCCAGGGGTGTAATTTAAGCAAATAGGCAGGTTTAAAAACCTACCTCCTGTGGACATTTAAAGAGGTTAAATGTTTAACAGTTGAATGTAGCTAATACACATGTACATATAATATTTTAGGAAATTATATAAAATTACTTTTGAATAGTTCAAGAATTTATCCAATGTTTCAAGGTCTACCTCAAATGCTTATATTGTGCTGTTGCAGTTTTGCATATTTAAAAAAAAAAACAATGGCCAGTTCAGGTCATAGGAAAATGACCCATGGATTTGTTGAGATTTCTTAATATGGACCTTCTAGTGGTTGAGTTTGATACAGTGGTGTGAAAAAGTGTTTGCCCCCTTCCTGATTTCTTATTCTTTTGCATGTTTGTCACACTTAAATGTTTCAGATCACCAAACAAATTTAAATGTTAGACAAAGATAACACAAGTAAACACAACATGCAGTTTATAAATGAAGGTCTTTATTATTAAGGGAAAAAGAAATCCAAACCTACAGAGCCCTCTGTGAAAAAGTGATTGCCCCCTAAACCTATTAACTGGTTGGGCCACCCTCAGCAGCAACAACTGTAATCAAGCGTTTGCGATAACTGGCAATGAGTCTTTTACAGCGCTGTGGAGGAATTTGGGCCACTCATCTTTGCAGAATTGTTGTAATTCAGCCACACTGGAGGGTTTCCAAGCATGAACCGACTTTTTAAGGTCATGCCACAGCATCTCAATCAGATTCAGGTCAGGACTTTGACTAGGCCACTCCACTCTTAATTTTCTTTTTCTTAAGCCATTCAGAGGTGGGCTTGCTGGTGTGTTTTGGATCATTGTCCTGCTGCAGAACCCAAGTGCGCTTCAGCTTGAGGTCGCGAACAGATGGCCGGACATTCTTCTTCAGGATTTTTTGGTAGAGAGCAGAATTCATGGTTCCATTTACCATGGCAAGTCCTCCAGCTCCTGAAGCAGCAAAACAGCCCCAGACCATCACACTACCACCACCATATTTTACTGTTGGTATGATGTTCCTTTTCTGAAATGCTGTGTTACTTCTATGCCAGATGTAATGGAACATACACCTTCCAAAAAGTTAAACTTTTGTCTTGTCAGTCCACAGAGTATTCTCCCAAAAGTCTTGGGGATCATCAAGATGTTTTCTGGCAAAACTGAAATGAGCTCTGGAACTCTGCCATGCTGGCAATTTTTGTCTAGTCCCTTTCTTATGGTGGAGTCATGAACACTGACCTTAACTGAGGCAAGTGAGGCCTGCAGTTCTTTGGATGTTGTTGTGGGGTCGTTTGTGACCTCTTGGAAGAGTCGTCGCTGCGCTCTTGGGGTAATTTTGGTCGGCCGGCCACTCCTGGGAAGGTTCACCACTGTTCCATGTTTTCACCATTTGTGGATAATGGCTCTCACTGTGGTTCTCTGGAGTCCCAAAGCTTTAGAAATGGCTTTATAACCTTTTCCAGACTGATAGATCTCAATTACTTTGTTTTTCATTTGTTCCTGAATTTCTTTGGATCACAGCATGATGTCTAGCTTTTGAGGATCTTTTGGTCTACTTCACTTTGTCAGGCAGGTCCTGTTTAAGTGATTTCTTGATTGAGAACAGGTGTGGCAATAATCAGGCCTGGGTGTGGCTAGGAAAATTGAACTCAGCTTTCCGAAGATGTCATAAACCACAGTTAATTTATGTTTTAACGGGGGGGGGGCGATCACTTTTTCACACAGGGCCCTATATTATTTTCCCTTAATAATAAAGACCTTCATTTATAAACTGCATTTTGTGTTTACTTGTGTTATCTTTGTCTAATATTTAAATTTGTTTGGTGATCTGAAACATTTAAGTGTGACAAACATGCAAAAGAATAAGAAATCAGGAAGGGGGCAAACACTTTTTCACACCACTGTACCTCTGTACCAGATCCTGGGTTGGTGGCATCACTCTGGTCTTCAAAGACCAATGTTCAGTGACGCTCGGGTCTTGAAGTGAAGACTGCAGCCGATATACACTGTTATAAATAAAGGTACAAACAATGTAAATGTAGCCCACAAAGGTACAACAGTGGTTTTAAGGTCTAATTGTGCACCTTAAATAAGTTTTTTTTTCCAGGTGAAAAGTACATAATTTTACATTTTCATAACCTAATTTTTTAAAGCAGATAAAAAATAAAAAGCCTGGAGATGAGACGGGGTATGTGGAGTCAATACAACTTAGACAATATAATTTCAATGGATTATGGTACAAATATGTTCCCTGACTAAATGTACTGAGATGTACCCTTGAGGATACCACTCCAGTGACAAGAGGGGTACTGCCCCAGTGACAGTTTAGTACCTTTTTTCTGAGAGTGTAGGAGGGACCTTGCTAGCACTGGAATATGAAGGTTCCTTTTTAGTACTCACCTATACATATTCAATCAAATCAAAATTTACATTTCATAAAAAATGCCACAGCATATTGCCACCCAAAGCTGCTCGCATCATTTGACAAATTATTTTGTGCTGTGCATGAAGGATTGTAGGTGACTGAAGGTCTTGAATTATAAACCAGTTGAATGCTTAAGTGCCTCAGAAATGAGGGGCGAATTTATTAGCAGCATTTGAAGAATCAAACAAAACAGGATCACCTTCAGAGACGTTACAGCCGAGAAATGCAGTTTAATGATTTCTCTGCTCTAACACACCTTCTAAACCCACCTCCTAAAGACTATCCTAGAGAACAGAAATGGTGCCCTAATCACTATTTCCTTAACTACATCTACTGTATGCTAAACTAACTACAACTATCAAAAGTCTGCCAGTTCTATTCTGATTGGCTTTTAGCACCATTTTTTATTTGCCCAAAAAGAAACATACTTTTGTAAACTGTGACAACAAACAATTGGAGCAAAATATCCCAACACTGAAAAACATTCAATAAGTACACAGTGTAACATCTTCAACAGTTATTGTGGAGACCTTGAGCCCTGTATGGTTCTCCAGCTCATTTGCATGTCTTGTGAGCCCTCATGGAATTCCCCTGTTAGGGTGTAAACCTGTACATCTTACCATTGTTTGGCAGGTTTGTTTACATTATCATTTACAGGGAGCTTGTGAGTTTTGTTACCCCCTGTCAGCCCAGTTAGCTTCAGCTAGTTCTATAGCTAACGACCAGTAAGTTGTCAAGTAAAAGAGCATTCCATTTGTTCTCCATGCCTCCTGGACCCACCTCTTCCTTGACAACATTGTATTATTCAAGGGTTTTTCTGAAGCTTTCAGCAGCTAGTAACTTGGATATCCTTGTGTGGTTATGATGCATACCACTTACCCATATACATATGTGTGTGTGTGTGTGTATAAATATATATACATACATCCATCATCTAAACCGCTTATCCTTCTGGGACGCGGTGGGGTGCTGGAGCCTATCCCAGCTGTCATTGGGCGGAAGGCAGGATACACCCTGGACAGGTCGCCAGTCCATCGCAGGGCAGACAGACAGACATACACACTCACACCTAGGGGCACTTTAGCACGTCCAATTGGCCTGACTGCATGTTTTTGGATTGTGGGAGGAAACCGGACCCTGGTGTATATATATATATCACTCTGTCACATTCCATGACATTCCATGACATACACAATGCAATGTACATTAGGTAGTGTGGTGACTGTGGGATTGTAAAAGTGCACTGGATATTCTCCAATATACTTTCAATCACTACTTAATAGTGCACGCTATGAACAGAGCATATTTTTAGACATAGCGTCTACACAAACATAGACCTTCTGCTCACACCCCCTCCTGAGACCCAGAAAAATTAAAATTTCAATAAGTTTAAGATAAATTAAGTCTATTGGCTGAAAGAAACTTGTCACAGAGATTTTTTTTTTCAAAAACACTTGCATGATTGCATAGTAATTATGTTGTCATATTACTTGTTTCCTATACTGCATCAGACCAAAACCCTGCTGCAACATCAGCCACAACTTCAAAAACCTTGTCATCAATACTCATAGTCTTTATGATCAATGTACTGCTGAAAGTAATTCCATGGTGTCCAGTCAGTACGGCTTTGGGTGATGTCATTTAGCAGCCAACTGTTCCATGATAGGGTTGAATCTTATGTATGAATGGAGAGGGAAGAGAAATGTTCCATTTTTAAATGTACAATTGTGTAAAAGGAGTTATTTTAATAAATCAGAAAATCCATTTAGCAGTAAGAGTATAACTTACTTAATAAAATACTGGCGATACAAAAAATGAAGACTGAAAAGAAAAAAAATAGAAACAGTAATATCACAGTAATGTATTTAACTGGTAAGCTAACATGTTGTTGCCTCTAACCCTAACTGGATCAAGAGGGGTGCGATCATCCTTTAATTCTCTCTGCCTCAGTCACCTGTGACACCATTAGTTTCATGTAAAAATAGATTTAGTAAGTTCCAACATCCACCAGGACATCAAAAAAGTATACTGTTAGGTGGTTAAACATTTATACATACCAATAAAAAATGCTTTGAAAATTAGTTACAGCATTTTTCTACCGAAACTTTATCAACTATAAGCTTTAGAAACATCATAAATGCATATTTTGCAACTACTTACTTCACTTGCACCCATACAATGTGGTTGATGAGATGGCAGCCATTCTGAAAAGGCAGAACTCCTGTTGGTAATAATACACCCCGACAATTCATACATCACTGGAAAGGCCAGAATGTCCTTTACAGCACTGTAGCTTATATGGTTTTTGAAATATCCTTTGGGGACTCATTTCCCCCACAGAGGACAAAAATGAATTACCAGGTCTTATGAGGATATACTGAACTGACCATTATAGTACAAAGCCTCACATTAGGGCACACTGCTAGATACTGGCTCTGACCAAAACAAAGTCAGACACAATCTTATCCTTTGTTATTACCCAAGGCATGTCTTATATTGTGGTTATAACTGCTTATGTATCTTTTCCAGATTAAAAATTTCCTGTAGATCTCAGGCAAACCTTTCTACACACCACTCCAACATCACCGTCAATCAAAACCCACTGAAATCAACCTCAATGGCTCTGCTGAGAGGAGAAATTACCATGACAACGTGCCATAGAAAGAGAATATTTCTATTTTCCGTGCAGCCAGACAAAAAAAGAGGGTTCTTCAACAACCGTTTAAGACGTGCCGCTCTGCAATCAGCAGCCCGTGAATGATAAAGAAGTAATTTCCTCGCTGGCTTGTCAAGGAGCAGGAGCGGATCCGGCCAACCCGATAGAAGTGCTGCTGTCGGAAGGATGATTAGATGCTGAAGATGATGGATGATGGAGGCGAAGACTCTGCAACCGGAGACGCTTTTGGAGGCTGCGGACCAACTGGCGGTCAGCCACCGAGAACGCCACCCAGGGCGGCCTCATTAACCCAGCCGCACTGGCTGAACTATTTATTTTCTGCCACACGTGGATGCTAGGTGATTTGACTCAGCCTGCTCAATTTAACTGCAACTCCCTTCCAACTAAATAGCCTTGCCAGTGGCTCATTTTCTCTGAAGACATTACATGCTCGATTGCCGGATCTGGTGGAGGTAGCTAATATGCAAGTTTCATGCATGGCCTGCTAGATGTATATCAGATAGGCAGACGTGTTATGGAATTTGAATCGGGCCGTAGCGAGATAACTACAGTTTATGAACAGAGTGGAAAGGATTTAAAAGCTAGAACATATTGCTGTACATTGCACACTACTCATAAAGTCTCCCTCTAATCTCTCTTTTCTCTCTCTCTCTCTTACAGACACATACAGTCTGTTTTGCAGTCCAGAAGGACAGGCAGCAGTGTTGTCATGGTCTGGTCCTCCTCTCTGTCCTGTCTGACTGAACATAATTAGCACTCAGTGATCAAATGAGCCCTCGGAGACTTGTTCCAGCATCATATATTTAATTGAACTAAATGACAGAGAGCAATAAATCAGACAGCAGTCGCATTGAGCAGCTGAGTGAAACCATCAGATATGAGCACGCAAGCAACAAGGACCACACTGGACCACACTGACAAAAAGTGATGCACTGAATTTAGTTGGTTCAATGCATATTACATATTTCCCATATCAATAAAATACAGTACTGTGCAAAAGACCACACTTCCTTTTTTTAATTTCCAGTCAAAATGGCAACTGAGTACAAGTAATTAATTTTTCAAGGGATATTTCTGAGGACATATAAGATAATCCGCTTGCATAGGGTAGGGGAAAGCCAAAGGAAAACAAGTGCAGGACAGAGCAAGAGAGACCTGGTAGACCCCCAAAACTGTCCCCATCAGATAAACAAGCTCCACTGTTGCTTCAGATCTGATAAACTCCACAGGTGTTTCTGTCCATCCTTCCACTGTGAGAAGACAACTCAACACTATGGGTCTGAAAGGATGTGTAGCTGTCAAGAAGCCTGACTGAGAATAGAAAATACACAAAAAGATGTAAATTTGCACATTTTCAGAAGGACTGTGCTCACCAGAGTCCGTAAACATCATTGAATGTGTTTGGGATTCCTTGTAACGTGAGAAGCAGAAAATGCAACCAACTTCTACGACTGAACTTCGGAGGCGTGGAAAAATATCCCTGCAGATTCCTCTAAAGCAAGACTCTTGAATGGAACAGAATGGAAGCTGTGATAAAGGTCCACAAAACACTGAACAATTTGGTGTTATATTTAGTAATTCCCTGTTAAATATATGTTTCTGTTTTTTTTGACATTTTAAATGAAGTTGAATAACTTGCACTTAATGGCAACATAACAATAACATTTTCTTTCAGTTTACTTACTTTTGGCACGGATTGTGTTGACGTAATATATTTTATTGATGTGGAAATGATGTGCACGTTTGAATTGAGTACTTTCTAAGCACTTTTTTCAGGACAGAAAAGAAAAATTGAGATAGAAAGAGAGACAGAGAGAGAGAGAGATGTTAATGTTCTCATGGTCGTGACTAACCCCTTCATGCTGCAATGTGCTGAGCTCTGGCTTTGACAGGCTATGATAAAGGGCACGGCCTTCAGGGACAGGGCAGCAGGAGTATAATCACACTGACTGGTGGCATGGCAGCACCTGTCACACTGCACCTGTGTCTTTTTCCATTACGTACTCATGCATATACACAGTTGGGTGGGCAGTGTTTTCTGCAAATTTATAAAAAGCGTGTAATTAAATGACAAAATCATTTTGTGTAAAATAGAACCTATTATTTAGTATACAGAGCAAAATATATAATACTAATGCAAGTTTATCATAGAAGTCTGAGAATGAGTTGTCACTGTAAGCCCTTGCTCTTTTTTTTTTTTCTTTCGGAAAAGCAAATGGCTTTTTCAACACAGCCCCTGTGGTGCGCTGTGGTTAATGGAGTTCCAAAGCCCATAAATTTAGTCCTCCGTACACTTTTTTTTCTCTAAAATTCTCTAATATATCATTTGAATTATATTACCATTAAGTAGTCGAAATAATACTCCTGCACATTGAATTGACATCATAAGCCTGGCAACCTTACCAAAGCAGTCAGTTAAGTTAGTTACGAAACTTGAGCTGAAAAAGGGCTGGCTTCTACAGCAGGACAATGATCCTACACATACCTCAATCCACCATAAACTACCTGAAGAAACACAAGCTGAAGATTTTGGAATGGCTCTCACAGTCTTTTGACTTGTGGGTAGACTGTAGACATGCTGTGCATGCAAGACGGCCTAAGAATATCACAGAACTAGACGTGTCCTGCAAGGAAGAGTGGGTAAAAATACCTAAAACAAGGACAGAAAGATCCACAGCTGGCTCCAAAAAGCACTTGCTTTAGTATATTTGATACTTAATAGTAACATCCCTATTGACAGATATCTAAGGGGATGTGTCCAAACATTTGAACATACTACAATTACTATTTTATTTATTTTTTCTACTTTTAAAGTCAATCCAATGTAAAGTAACTTGACAAAATGTTTTGTTTACAACAAAATGTGGAATTTGGCCAATGGTGCCCAAACTTTTGCATGCAACTGTATGCACACTTTGATGCAGGAGCAACTTTGTATGAACACACACTGCCAGTGATGCGCTGACGTCCCTCCTGCTCTAAATTCACACATACACTCTAATGTACTTGTGAAAAGTTGTGGATCGAGTGCATTCGGTTCATTTCAGACTCACAGAAGTTCCTCAGCCTGTCCTTCTCTCACTCACACCTTCAATCTATCTCTGTCTCTCTCTGTCCCTCTCTCTCTCTAACTCTTTCTCTCTCTCTCTCTCTCTCTCTCTCTCTTATTTTTCACTCTCATACTCACCACTCACCTTTTTCACCTCCTGTCTCACCATTTCTTATCTTCATCTCTCTTCTCTCGCCCTCCTTCCTCCCTAGCTTTTTCTCTTTTCCTCTCATTTTCTCTTTTTCTCTCTCACTCTCTCTTCATCACTTCCCTCCTTCTTTTTCCCTTCTCTCCTTTTCTTTACTTCCCTGTCTCCCTCTCTCTCTCTCACCCTCTTTCTCTCTCTTCCTCTTTCTTTCCCTCCCCCACTTACTTTGTCTTTCTAGTCCTCCTCTCTCTCTCATTTCCCTCTTTCTTTTTGTCCTTTCTCTCTCTCATTCTCTTTCTCATTTTCCTTTTCCCGTTGTTTCTTTTCTCTTTTTTACTCTCCTTTTTTACCTTCCGCTCTATTTTTCTGTCTCTCACTTTCTCTTCCTCCTTCCCTTTTCCTCTCCATCTCTCTCTCTTGCCCTCCATCTCTTTTTCTCTTACTCTTCCTCCTTACCTTTTCTCCTATTCTCTGTTTCTCTCTCTAACTCAACACAACTTCTCTCTCCCTCCTGTACTCTCTCTCCCATCTGAGTTTCTTCCCATCTCTCTCTCTCTCTCTCTCTCTCTCTCTCTCTCCTTCTCCTTTGTGTCAGATGATCTCCTGAGGATATAACAGCAGGTATCCTGCCCTGCTTTCACCTCTTACACCACACACCTCTCTCCAAGCCAGCAGTCTCTCACCTTGTCTCTAACAGACAGGGACCTCTCTCTCCCTCTCCCTCTCTCTCTCTCTCTCTCTCTCTCTCTTACACACACACACACACACACACACACATGTGTAAGACTCTAACTGTGGACAGTTCATCTGCAGTGACTAGCTCTTTCCTCTATTCCTGACTTAGTCATTTCCCATTCCCAGTGCAGCCATCTCTTCCCTGCCACGCTTAATCACTCCAGCAGTCTGAGAGCTGAAGACTGCACACATGTCCTCAGGAGTAAATCTTATACCTGCCAGTAAATCTTTAGGAAACCTGCTGAGCACCTCGACACACTCAGAGTAGAGCGATAAGCACTGGAACCCACGGCTACCCAAATGACTTATGCTGATCTATGCTGCACCCACAAATGTGTTCGAGCCACTGCTGTTGGAGAGGTCAGACAAGCTTTATAGAAGATCGGCAGAAATCCTGTTCAACCTAAAGCTGGGTGTCCACTACATGACTTCTAAAATCCCAGTGGGAATCTTCAGTGCTTTCTTGGTCTTCAGAGAAGGTCTAATAAATTCAGTGCAACAACAAAATACATGTTTGTAAATTTTGTGGTTCTTGTTTGAACCTTTTTTATTATAATCTTAACACTGATGTGAACGTCTAACCCAGGGGTCTCAACCCAAATAGTAAGAAGAGCCATGTAGTGCTTTCAACAAAACCAAAGCACCTTGGGAGCCACAATATTTTATGTCCATTTTACCATCTTGGCTGTAAATATGTCTCTGTAAGTAGGTGCTAATATGCTAGTATAGGCTAAATATATAAACTCAAACGAAAACGCAGACTTACTGTGCTCTGCTTTAAGCCTTAGCTCAGCTATAGTCGCTTTTCCCGCATCTCCAGCAGGAAACTTTTCCACAAAAGTAGAACAGTTTCTTGTAAAATGTCTCTCAATGTCCTACTTTTTACGAGGCTGAAGTCGCTTCTCATTCACCAGCTTCTTGTTTGAATTTTCCAGTTTCACCTTAAATGATGCCTGAGGTGCCAGAATGAAACTGCTGCACCATTTAAGGTTGAATGTGAGAAAACGAACAAGAACCTGACTTCAGCTTCGTGACTTTTTAGTGTTTGACAGTTTCTCATTACAGATTATAAAAGCAAATAATTCCATTTGTCTCTAAATCATCGATGTTTGTCTTAAATCTTTCTCTTTGCCTTGTCATTAGCTAATGTTATTAGCTAGGCAAGATTGTTATCTGCATTGCTATATGACCAGCAGTCTGCACACCAACCTTCAGAGTTAAAGTTTGGTGAATTAGCAGTTATAGGTTACATTAACTGCAACGTTTAAGACCATGTATTGTTAAAACTGCATTAGAACAATCAGCAGAGCTTTATATTACTGCACAATTTAAGGCTGAATGGGAAAATTCAAACAAGGTGAGATTGTTATATGCGTTACTATGTGACCAACAGTCTGTGCACGAACCTTCAGAGTTAAATGTTGGTGAATTAGCAGATATAGGCTACAGTAACTGCAACGTTTAAGACCATTTATTGTTAAAACTGTGTTGAACGATCGGCAGAGCTTTATTTTACTGCAAAGGAGGATTATTTTATTTCTTACCTAAAAATCTAATTCTGCTGTAGAGCTGCAACAGGGCAGCATGTTGCCGACCCCTGGTCTAGGCTATGACGTCTGGGATTTTTAGGGTATTTTTGGAATATTTTACAGATACTGTGTCCAGTAGTATCCAGTAGTAGATATCTGTAGTCCAGCTTGAACAGAGCTTTAGTTAGACTAGCAGTCTTAGTCAGGCTAACACAAAACAACTGGTGTGCATATAAACCTATTTAGAAAGAATACACAACAGACAGCAAAGAGCACAGCTCAGGATTGATGACGTACCACCTGACAGACTTGATTTGCCCCTGAATTACTGACCCAAATCATTAAAACACACTCATACAGAGAGTCCGCTGAGAAATAGAGTTGTGAGTAATGGTTCTCATGACTGTTAGAATGTTCCCTCATTTCTCTGTGTAGTTCACATTCCTCCTGTCAAACTCCTATCTACAGCACAGATAAAGCTGATAAACGCAACACGGCTCCAGTCATCCTCCAACAGTCTTCTCCTTCTGTGTCACGGAAAAAAGTGACTCGAATGTTGTGTGTTTGATATCAGCACCTCCAAAACCTTCTACCATCTCTCTCACACAAAGACATCAGTGTGAGAGGAATACAAATGGTTGTCCCTGAAACTAAAAGCCCTGACGGCTGCCAAAACGCCCCACCCTCTCCTATCACTGCCTGTGTTCTGTCTGCGTGTGTGTGTATGTGTGTATGTGTGTGTGTGTGTGTGTGTGTGTGTGTGTGTACGTCTTCCATTCTTCCAAGGACAGCCAAAGACATCGCCTCTGGTGAGAAGAGACTGATTTCCACGCCTTGGAACAAGATGGTGGAGGATTGAGTGACTACAGCGAGAGAGAGAGAGAGAGAGAGAGAGAGAGAGAGAGAGAGAGAGAGAGATGAGAAAGAAATAGAGTAGAGAAACAGAGAAGAACATAAACATAGAAAGACAATAAAGAGAGAGAGATAGAAAGGTGCAGAGAGAGAATAGAAAAAGTGAGATGAGGAAAGAGTGAGTCAGAAAAGAGATAGACTAAAAAAGAGAGGATGGAAGTCATGAAGAGGTAATAAGAGGAGAGAAAAGAGAGAGAGGCAAGAGAGAAACAGGCAAAAAGAAAACAGAAAACAGGAGAGAGAGAGAGAGAGAGAGAGAAAAGAAAGAGAGTGAAGAGAGAGAGAAAGAAGCAGAGAGAGAATAGAAAAAGGAAGAGGAGGAGGAGAGAGAGAGAGGGATACAGAGACTAAGAAGGAGAGAGAAATAGAAGACATAAAGAGGCAGCGTGAGGAGAGAAAAAGGAAATAGAGAAGAAAGAAAGAGGGTAAAAAGAGAGAGAGAGAAGAGATACAGAAAGATAGAAAGAGAATAAAGAGAGAGAGAAAGATATAGAAAATAGAATAGAAAAAGGGAGAGGAGGAGAGTCAGAAAGAGGAGAGAGAATAAAAAAGAGAAGAGAAAACAGAAATAAAGAGAGAAACAGGCAAAAAGAGAATAGAAAATGGGAGAGAGAGAGTCAGATAGAGAAGAGGAGAAAGAGGGGCTAAAAAGAGAGAAAGCGAAGACTTAAAGAGGCAAAAATAGGAGGAAAAGAGAGAGATAAACAGGCAGAAAGAATAGAAAAATGGAGTGAGAGAAAGAGAGAAACAAGACAGAAAAAGAGAGAAAGTGGAAAGAGAGGGTGAGAGAGACCAAAGAAAAAGAAAGAGAAAAGGAAAAAGAGATAGAGAAAGTGCATAGAAAATGGGGAGAGA
Organism: Colossoma macropomum; assembly: GCF_904425465.1. Lineage (NCBI taxonomy): Eukaryota > Metazoa > Chordata > Actinopteri > Characiformes > Serrasalmidae > Colossoma > Colossoma macropomum. The sequence continues at coordinate 27,188,503 of NW_023494798.1, read as the reverse complement.
GAGAGTAAGAGAGAGAGAGAGGAGGAGAGAGATGTGGGAATGGATAAAGAGGCTGAGTGATGGGAATGAAAGCGAGTGTCTGTTTGACTGGTTAAAAGCTGTTGGGACTGGAGGGGGAGCGGCTGTCAGATGGTACACACACACACACACACACACACACACAGTGGCGGCGTGTATGTCTGTCTGTCTGTCTGTCATGAAAAGCAGAGAGGAGACAAAACTGCTGGTTTACTTAACAGTGAAGCTGAGTCTGACTGAGATGAAGAGTATGAGCAGAACATGAAGAGAAAGACTGTGTGTGTGAACAGGGCATGTGCATGTATGACTGTGTGTGTGATTATGTGAATGTGTGTGTGTGTGTGTGTGTGTGTGTGTGTGTGTGTGTGTGTGTGAAACAGGGGTTTATGAAGTCATGTTGGAGCAGCTGGAAGAGGCTATCATACTGTGATTAAACAGTGGAATGGAATGTCAGACTGAATGGATACAGAGCAGTAGGACACAGTCTGTATGATAGAGAGAGAGAGAGAGAGAGAGAGAGAGGATGTGATGGTAGATGTTATGGTATTGGAATTATAGTGCCAATTGTGGTGCCAATTTCTGTGTAATGTATATGGACCATTCTACCAAATCAGCCTTACAGTCTTACTGCTATTCTTAAAAGATTTTTTGATTTATTTTTTTAAGCTGTGTTGAAACAATTAAATTTATCAAGAGTTTAATTTTTACGTGTAAAATAAGTCACTACTAAAACACAGTTATACTCCATAGGCAGAGCCTTATTTTAGCCACATCCCTGCATTCCAGAGCAGGAAGTAAGACTGCATCACTGTCCCTCATGGCCACATGGTGAGCAGTTAGATCTCATTGTTTTGAGGTAAGTGCATCCAAAAGTCTGAGAATCAGAGTGGAACATTAAGAATTGTCACTACTGAAACACATATTTTCTGCAATTTAGCATCGTTTTTTTGTTTTAATGAAAATATCATGATTTTATGTGTGTACAACTGTTCAAAGCTGTGTTAGCTGTGTGAATTATACTCAAAATTAGCTACAATTGTGTCAGTGCTGAAAATTCTGGTGAAATTTCAGTGGTGATCTTATTGTTTCGGTAGTGACAAAATGGAATGCAACTCATTTATTTTAATAAAATAAACATAATTAAAGTATGGGGACTCCCAAAGCAAAAGGATTTTAGTTGAAAATCCAAGGCAGTTCAAAGCTAAATAGGGACTTGGAACCAGTTCAGTAGAATAATCTATATGCAGTACTGTGTGAAGGTTAGAGGCCATTCTTCATTTATCTAATTTCCAGTCAAGATAGCTACTATATACAGTATACAACACTGTGCAAAAGTCTTAGGCTTACTGCTTTATCATGGCAGTGAGTGTGTTTTTCCTTAATAAAACACTATATAACCACTATATAACACTAGAATAAATGCAATCAAACATTAGAGAAAACTAACAAGAATTTGTTGTTTCCAAAAAAGGTAGCTGTGAGTTAGTACAAAGTTTTAGGTCAAAGGTATGAAGGTGAGTGGTGTAAAGCACACCGCCACTAGACTAGATGAAACACGCTTCTCTATCTGACAGTCTGATGGACGAGTCTGGGTTTGGCGAATACTAGGAGAACATTACCTGCATAACTGCATTGTGCCAACTGTAAAGTTTGGTGGAGGAGGGATAATGCTATGGGGTTGTTTTTCAGGGGTTGGTCTAGACCCCCTTAGTTCCAGTGAAGGGAAACCTTAATGCTTCAGCAGACCAAGACATTTTGTCAGTTGGATGCTTCCAACTTTGTGGGAACAGTTTGGGGAAGACATGACTGCCTTAGCGCACAAAGCAAGGTCCATAAAGGTATGACTGGGTGAGTTTGGTGTGGAAGAACTAGACTGGCCCGCACGGAGCCCTGACCTCAACTCCATCAGACACCTTTGGGATGAGCTAGAATGGAGATTGTGAGCCAGGCCCTCTCCAACATCAGTGTCTGACCTCACAAATGCTCCTCTGGATGAATGAGCAGAAAATCCCACACACCCCAAAATCTTGTAGAAAGCTTCCCAGAAGAGTGGAAGCTGTTATTGCTGCAAGATGTTTTCAAAGCCATGTGTATACACAGATTTCAATGCTTTTGGCAAAATGAGGGAGGCGCAAACAGAGAGGAACGACGGTGAGAGAACGGAGCAGAAAGAAACACAGGCTGAGAGCAGGGCAGCACTAGCAGCTGAATAAGAGCAGCTCACACATCAGCAGCTTCTCTGTGTGGAGTTAAGTGAAGCTGACAGAGCCCTGAGCCCACACTGCCCGCACCAGCTTTCTCCACTCTAAACCCTTCAGAAAGCTCGGAGAACGCCTCTTAATACACTCCAATATCACTTACTCTATTACAAACCCCATTCACACATCAGAAAACGCTCGTGGGCGGAAGGGCCGCAACAATTAGGTGTCGATTAGTCATCACTGATACAGATTATGGGAAGAAAGTCAACAAGGCAATGTGTTGTTTATGTAAAATTATGAACTCTGGACTTTTATAAAACCAATTCGTGCACTATTTCTCATTTGGTTGAATGTGATTTATACCAGCATTCTGTAAAGTGTGTCCAGCCTGAACGCACGTCCTATGAGGCAACACATTTGTGGGCGGAGCCTGCATAGGTCAATTAGGAGTGCCCTCCACAGCTGTAGATTCATATAGAAAGCCACTTCTTAGTGAAGTGCCAGAGATGATGGTTAAGTTGAAGAGCGTCAAGGTGAGTGAGTGAGTACATGAATGAGTGAGTGAGTGAGCGAAAGAGCAAATGAGTGAGTTAATAAGGGAGTTAGCAAATAAGTGAGTGAGAATGAATGAGCGAGTGAATGAGCGAGTGAGCAAATGAGTAAGTGAATGGGAGAGTAAGTGAATGGGAGAGGAGGTGAATGAATTAGTGAATGAGTGAGTATTTGAGTAAGTGAATGAAAGAATGAGTGCAAGAGTGAGTAAATGAGCGAATGAACAAATTGCTTAGTGAATCAATTAGCGCATGAGTGAGTGAATGAATGCGTGAGTGAATGAACGAATTAACAATTACTTGAATGAGTGAGTGAATGAGTGTGTAAAAAATGCATGAGTGGGTGGGTGAATGAGTGAGTGAATGAGTTAGTGAGCGGTTAAGGAGTACGTGAGTGAGTGAATGAGTTAATGAGCGGCTACAAAGTAAGTGAGTGAACGAGTGAATGTGAGTGAGTGAGTGAGCGAGCGGCTTAGTGAGTGTGCAAACGAGTGAACAAGTGAGTGAGTGAATGGGTGAGTGAGTTAAAAGCCAGGTCCCTGAGGTTGTTCACATCTGAAAAGAATAAAAACAGAGCTGACCTCCTTTGCCATCCCTCCATCTTTTTTCTTCCTGTCTGTCTGTCATGTCTCTAGCAGTCGTTTCTCCTAATCTGTCAGTGTTGTGGCTTTGTTGGGTCAGTTGAATGAAAACAATATTGCAATATTGTGTGATTTAGCCAAAGACTGTACAGAACATTAGAGACTAATAGAAACATATTGAACAGAAATAAGGATGAAAGAAAAAAACAATTATGTAAATAGACTACTGGCCATTTGTGTAGGATGCAGTATATAAACACAGTGTATGACTCTTTGTGCTGGGCTATTAGGGAGAGTTTATACAGTCTGCTCATCCACATGAGCTTTCCCAGCTCTATTCAGACCACATTATAATTCAGAACTGCGCTCACTCGTTCTCTCCCCTCTACCTCTCTCTCTCCCTCTCTCTCATTCCCTCTTGCTTGCCTCTCTCCTTCTCCCCTCCTCTCTCTCTCTTACTCTCTCTCTCTGTCATCTTTCTACTGCCTCTTTCTGTCTTGCTCGCCTCCACTCCTCTCTTGCTCCCTCTCTTTCTCCTTTGCTCCCTTTCTGTTTCTCTCTCCTACTCTACTCCCTTGCTCCCCCTCTCTCTTCCTATTTCCCTATCTCTCTCTCGCTCTCCCTTTCTCTCTCTCTGTCTGTCTCTCTCTCTCTCTCCCCCTTTCTCTCTTGTTCCCCCTCTTTCTATCCTCTTTTTATCTTTTCTATATTTCTGTCTCTCACTCTCTCTACACTCTTTCTCCCTACCTTCCCCCTTTCTCTCGCTCTCTTCCTCTTGCTCTCTCTCTCTCTCTCTCTCTCTCTCCATCTCTCTTCCTCCTGCATCCATTTCCTCATCTCTGTCCCCGTTGGCTGCACACAGGTAAGCAGGCGCATTAAGTAGGTCAACAGCACAATCGATGAGGTGAGGCAGGACTGCAGGCCCTGCGGCCCAGCTCAGCGCTTTAAACTGTCTTAACTATGTCTTCACCTCCAGAGAGAGAAAGAGAGAGAGAGAGAGAGAGAGAAAACTTCTCAACCTTGTTGCTGTAACTCATGACATACGGCCCCGTCCCCCTCCAGGACACAGCAAAGTCACACCGCAGCACTTTCACAATCAATTTAGAGTCGTAGGCCTGGTTTCCCCATGTTGCTAATCCCAAAGTGACTTTTAAGATTATACTGCGAGGAGAGTAATCAATTTTATATGGCTGGAGGACGACATGGGAAAGTTACGAGAGACGGTGCTCTCATAACTCAGCAGAAGGAGGAAGAGTGGAGGAAGTGAATGGAACTCTTTTCTTCAAAGAAGCAACAGGACAACACACAAAACTGACCATTAACCTGTTTTGTTTTGAGGTAAAAGATATGATGATGATATTGTTGAGTCTCCTTGACTTTGCCCATGAACAACCTAGCATCATCTTGCTGCTTCTAATGAAGGTGAACAGAGGGATATGAGAGAAGGGAAGGTGTGTGTGTTGACAAACCCACTAAATACAGAAAAAAAAAAAACAATTATCAGTGTGTAAATATAAATAAAGGAACAAGAGATGCGCCTCTTCTCTCAGACTGGTAGGAGGACAATGGGGATACACTATTGAATCAAAGTGATTCAGCCAAGGGCACCAGAGGCATTTATTGATTGGTCAGGGAGAAGCTTTATTACCACAGATGGTGTGTGTGTGTGTGTGTGTGTGTGTGTGTGTGTGTGAGTGAGATAGAAAGGGTGTAATATATGTCTTGGCAGGTTTTGTGGCCAATTGTTACTGTTCATTTCTCAGAGCCAGTTGCTTTTTCTCATCATACAGGTCCTGTCAGCATTAACGCTCAGCCAAACCCAAACTATCATGACATCAGGCTTTTTAATCCGGCATAAAAGCCCACTGAAACGACATCAGTCTGCCAGCATGATGCCATTAGAACCTGCAGAGGACAGAAAGGCCTTATTCCAGTAGGCATTATAAAATTATTACCTTCATTTACTGTCATAGATCAATAGAGATGCAGTTTTATCCAGAGATGAGACACATTTGGCAGCAGCAGCTTTGCAAGCACCTATTTTCGAAAGAGTGAGCTCAAGCAGAGATTATAGAGGTCAAACAGAGAGAGAGAGAGAGAGAGGGAGAGAGAGAGAGAGAGAGAGAGAGAGAGAGATAATGTTATCCAGAATTACTTCCCCTTCAGATCACATTTTCAGCCAAAATTTTCAACAAAATAAACAAAAAACATAATAAATGAATAATTACAAAGATTACAAAGAGAGAGAGTCATTCAAATGATACAACTAAGGAATTGAGGAAACTAGAAAGCAAACAACCACTTTTATTATACATGGAGTTTCTTAGCTGTTTTTACAATAGCCTCCTGAACACATTTACAGACCGCTAGGGAGGGTGTTACCATGGAGACCGGGTGGGAAGACCCTTCTGCACCGCAACTTTCCATTGGCCTAAATACAGTGGCGTAAAGTTTTCATTTTATTTATAACTAAAAAACAATTCATACCACCTGAACCATCTTTTAGTAATTATTGGCATTAAGGATAATATCCTGTTAAACAATTATTCACTATGCAAAATACTTTTACCCTGAACACTTCAGAAGTCCTATAATTATATTTAAACAAATATGTTAAACTGTCAATCTATCAATATAATGCAGCATCATGACAGTGTTGTGTAATAACTTGATTAACATAATATATATGAAACATATGCATATATTGTACAGTATAATCTACTGTTTGTTTTGAAAATGTGCATAACTACTTGTTGAGCTTGTTCATTTTCTTCAGGTTGATTCCTTCACACTTTGCCTTTAACATGCAAAAAAAAAAAAAAATTCTAATATATAGACTTTCTTTTCCTCATTTTTGTTTACACATACAGACCTCTGATCTCTCTAACACAGATCAGTGTAGCTGTTACCTGCTGAGAGAGAAGGGCAATGACAGAGCAAGAACGGCACTTTATCCACTTCAACAGTTTGAAAGACATTTAAAGTGTGACTCAGCTGGACATTTTAACATCTGTTTGGCAGTTCCAACTGCCCACCATATAACAGAACTCAAAACCAAACTCTCCAGTCCAAAACTGGACACCTGGCCATCTTAGTTAAACATACATAGGTGTCACCTAGACAGAGAAATACACTTTTATATGTAGAAGCAGCTTTTTCTAGGTTTAACAAAGTAAAGCTGTCTGTTGCTAACAAGCTAGGCTACAGTATTAGTGGTTAATCCAGAGGGGAGCTACAGCTGGCGGTAGACAGAAAGTACCCTGTTTGGTTTACCTCAGTTTAAAACATTCTCGACAGTCTTGAAATCTGGAGCTGGCTTAGTGTGCTACAGTAAAAGAACATGGAAGATGCTAACTGTATACGGACTGCATTTCCCATGAGTCTGTGTGTGGGGATGTGAAGATGTGATGGACATTATAGATTTAAACCTCTCTGTTTAAGCCATAGGTGTTTAAAAGGATGTGATTTATGTATATTTAGTCAAATTTAACAACCACAACATTCCTAACACCCTGTTAAAAAGCAAATTCTTTGGCTAATGAGGTGCTTTGAACACCATTTCGGTTGATGCACATGCAACACAACTATGTGCAATTTTTTCCTAAAAAAAACAGTAGTCTAGGTTTCAGGATTTATAGATCTGACCCAGAATACCATTCCATCCACTTCCCAAACAGACTTCTGGTGGGTTCCGGCTAATTTCCACCCCTGACTGTAAGTCACTAAGTCAAACGTTAGTGCTGGAAGAAAGCGAGATGCTAATGACTGGCTCAAAAATCTATACTACCACCATATTTTACAGCTGCCTGCTGCTCAGTTCAACACGCTTAGAGGAGAACACTAACTGCACAACTGTGTATATGTTAGCCTACAGACAGACACATGTGACTGGCTAGCCCTACCTGATTGGTGACAGTGTACGACAGAGGAAAAGACAATATAAAGAAAGACACTAGAAGCCGTACCTACACGCATCACTGCATACATATAAACATGCACCCAAACATGCCAGTTATCCTCTGTCTGAGCTAGTTTCTCCACCCTGGCTGTGCCCTGGAGGCCACTGACAGATGCTATGACAGTGTCTTCATAGTAGGTGTGTGTGGTGTGAATTTGTCAACCCCCCAGTTATTTATTCATCACACACACACACACACACACACACACACACACACACTTCGCTACACATATACAGACTTCTCTGGTCCTGATGCAAAGTGACATGTGAAATATAGCTAATTGAAAGGCCTGCTGTCGTCTAATTCTCTCCGACAGCAAATCTGCTTTTCAATACTGCTTTTTTTTTGTCCACTGCCTGAAGTATGACTCATAAATGCTGAACCAAAATATTTCCACCAAACAAGGCAGAAGGTGCTTGCGGATCAATCCACTTTCACATGATAATGCACTGGGATACATTTTTTTTTCCCACTCCACATCTGCTCCAAGCAGAAGACGTTTCTATTTTGAGAACACGGCAGGTGCTCACAGGAGTTTGGATAGAAATGTTTGCTGGCATTTCATAGTTAAAACAGCTTATGCAACATGACACAGGATATGTCAAAGAATAAAAGCCTAGAAAGTGTCATGTTGGTAATGAAAGAGTCTGGCAGTAGTATAATGTTCTGAGAATGCTTTAGGCCTTGAATGCTAAAACTAGATTTGTTCCAATCCTACACTCTCAGAAATAAAGGTAGTAAACTGTCACTGGGGCAGTACCCCTCTTGTCACTGGGGTGGTACACGTAAGAGTACATCTCAGTACCTTTAGTCAGGGAACATAATTGAACCATAATCCATTGAAATTATATTTATAGTTGTATTGACTCCACACACCCCGTCTCGTCTCCAGGCTTTTTATTTTATTGTTCTGTTTTAAAATATTAGGTTATGAAAAGGTACAAATACATACTTTTCAAAAAAGTGGAAAAACTTATTTAAGGTACACAATTGGACCTTAAAATCACTGTTGTACCTTTGAGGGAACATTTACATTGTTTGTACCTTGATGAGCGAAAAATGTACCTGCACAGTAACTTTCTTTCTAACAATGTAATCTTACAAAACCCAGTCCTTATAGTTTGATTCCTCATCAGGCAAGTTGATTAGGGCTAGTATGGCACAAAGTATCAAAAATTAAATGCTTCTTCTATTCAATACTATTCAAAACTCTAGCGTTTTAACTATTGAATCAAGTATGCTAATGCTGCGTGGACACTGTATTCTATCTATTGGCGAATTAAACTGGCAATAGTGAAGGGCCAGATTCCTGCACAGTTTGGTGATTTTTGGTGTATTTTCCTGCTCACCTCATTGAACTCAGTTAATTAACAGCAGAGAAAACATCAAACTGTGCTGGACTCTGGCCCTCAGTAACCTTGATCTACTGGATAAAGCAGATATAGAGAAAAGCATGGAGCATGGAGGGAAGATGGAGAGGAAGAGAGAAGAGGCTAGAATTAATGAGTCACGACTTATGGTCCAGGTCAAAACAGCACAGATTTTTTTTTGTGTTGTTCAATTAGCACTTCTGGAGACCAGTTAAGCTTTAAGCCTAAACTTGTACTAATTTACACTATCAGTGAGGAGGCACCTTTTAAGCTGCAGGACTGTTTAATTTAAAACGTACTTTAAATGTATACAGAAGCCAAATCATTCTGTTCTTCCAGCTCGTCCAGCCTTGCAGATAAAGCCTTTCGTCTTTGTGCTGTCAGTCAGTAGTAATGGAAAGGAAGTATGTATGAGAGAGAGAGAGAGACTGAAAAATGGACAGACAAATGCAAAGAAAGTGCTTAAAGAATGTATGTGCACTGCAAAAAATCCTATTCTGGCACGTTAAACTATCTAGTAAGTATATTGTTGCTGACAGAACAAAACCTTGCACCTTCATTTTTATAGGTTTTTGGTTCAAAAGACTTTTAAAATCCTGTCTGCTGTACACACTGTGTTAAAAATCTGCCAATAGAACCAAAATGACTTACAATGCATTAGCTTACATTGTAAATTCAGAACATCTTGTCCCTCTCCTGTAAAGTTACTTTTTTTTGGAGATTAGGATTTTGTTCAGACAGCGATGTTGTGTAATACTGCTCACTATACGACTGTTGCAAGAATATTTTCAAATTATTCTACCAATTTCTAGAGTTTTTTACTTAATTTTAAGTGATTTCATCCAGTGAAATTGTTTTATACCACTGCTTGCATTATGTCTGCATTAAAACATGTACAGTTGTATGCATAAGTTTAAACACGCTGATCAAATGACATGTTTTCTTGAGTGAAAATAAGTGAACACATCCTCTACAAGGAAAAAAGTTTAACATCGCATTTTTTTTGCACATTTTTAATATTATGAAAAAAGTAAACATAAAATGTGCCATAACATTTGTACAGGCCACATTTTATGTTTTAATCTTTTCCCCAATATGTTAAATTCTGTGAATCAACAGATAAAGAGTGATCGTGTACTAAAATGTGCAGAAGTGAGGTTGTGTATTTATTTCCATTAAGAAAACCAGTGACACTTTATTTTAAATGGTACTTTTTTAGATGAAACAAACACTCAACAGACTCTCAGTAACATGTCACAAACATATGAGGGTTAGGATTACGTTTTGGGTTCAGATTAGTGTTAAGGTTAGGATTACAGCCAGGGTGAGGGTTAGGATTAGGTTTTGGGTTGAGGTTAAGGTTAGGGTTAGGATTATGGCCAGGGTTAGGATTGGGTTTTGGGTGAGGTTGGGTAAGGTTAGGTTTTGCGTAATGGAAGTATCATATTAACAACACATCTACTTAATGTAAGTAATGTATCAACAGAACATCTAGAAGATATTTATTTCAATGTATTCAGATGCTTCACTACTGCTACTTCACTGATATGTCGCTGATGTGTTACTGATAATCTGTTAAGAGTTTATTAATCATCTACAAAGGACCACTCCAAATAAAGTGTTACCAGAAAACTAATAAAAGATAAGTTAAAGGTTGATTAAAGTTGAAATAGGTTCAATAATCAAAATATTCTAAAAACAATATCATCGTAAAAAATATTACATATATTTACTAGATTTGAGATGATCTCACTTGAAGATATCATTTTTTTTACACTGTGAGAGAAGAAAGACACTGAGGCTATTTGAGGATCCATAATGAGGGAGGAGAGAGAAAAAGTGGTCTGATGTGTTGTGATGAAGCACTAGAGGAGCAGAATTGGGAGTTGAGAGTCTAATCTGTCTTGATGAAGTCAGCCTCTGGATGGCAGCCCGGCAGATGGGGGTTTCTCCTTTGCTTCAAGCTAGTGGAAATGTGAGGAAAAGTGAGGAGAGGGAGAAAAGTGCAGGGAGTAAGAGTACAAACGTCTGAACAGCTTCGGTTTCTACTGTATATTTCCATCAGTGTGTTGTATTGCTCATCTAACATTATGGCCATTTCACCTACACTACAGGCCAACACTAACCAAAAAAAAAAAATCATGATCATTTTATTTTGCCTAGAGATAATAAAGAGTAATAATTATTATTATAATAATATTATTATAATTAATTATATATTATATAATATTATTATAATGAATTATTAATTAATATAAAACAAACAGGTCTGACCTAATGTCTGCAGTATGTACAACTGATTCTGCAGTTGTTTGGCATCTGGGGCTGGGGACATCAACAGATCTCAACTAAGACCGTGGTATCTGAGACCAGTTGCACCAACCAAAGTTACACCTTGGTGCAACTGAGCCTGACTTTGCACGTATAAAGTTTCATGCAACTAGGTGCATGTTGTGAGTTGCCTGCAATACAATTTCATCACGCCTTTAGTTAGACAAAGAAATTCAAAATCAAAGTTGCATTGGATTACTCCACTAGATACTCCAAAAAATAGCAGCCCATATTTTTTAATACTCTATGGCGTTCTTGCTACAAAGTCAAGGTGTGCATTTTTATCATCTTTGTATATTTTCCAGCTGTCACAGCCGTTCTGTTTTCTAAATCTATAAATTTGTCTAGCCCACTTTAGTATAAATCATAGCTTTTATCTGTTATGTGCAGGTTGGAAATTGAATGTTTAGAACGTTGGCCATTAAAATTTTAGCCAGCTTGATGTCTCACTCATACTCTCCCAGAACAGAAACAAGTTCATCATGAACCACATCTGCTCCATGTGATCATGTGATATATGATGTGAAGTTGAGAAACTTGCAACTTTTGCAGGTAAGTTTCACATAAGGACAGTGTACATTATGCAAGTCGGGTGCAATTTAGTTTCATGTAGGATTCAAGTTGCATGAAAGTGTAAAGCCAGCCTGAGACCAGTCTTAGAGATGTGTGTTCATCTGAAAACATGTTACAGTGACAGTTGCTAAGAAATTTAGGTTACTATCAAAACTGATGCGCGTGTACTTTCTACTGACAACTTGACACTACCTAAAATAAAAAATGCTGAAGTACTTTCACCAACACTAAATAGCCACTGTTAAAACCACTGTAACACATGACATCAAGTGACTTTTTGCTTTTATAAAATGGCAACAACATGCAATATAATAAAATGCAAAAATGTTCAATAAATAATTGTATTTATTATCAATAGTCAAGGCAATAAACAATTCTTCCACCAAGAAATGTAACTTATTTAGAGAAGGCGATCATCGCCAAGCAACAGAAACGTTATTTTTTTCCACACTGAGTTTAATACCATCGTGTAGCAGATCTATGAACAACACAGATACTTGAAGCTTGTTAGCTATATTCAAGTAAAATGTTCTTTATTTGTTCGTTACGGTTTCACACTGAAACTTGAGTTGAGTCTCAAGTCTTTGGAAGAGAATTTCATTCCTGTTATTAGCTGCACGTCTCCATTTAAACACAAAATTACAGAAATACCTTCAGTCTAAAGGACAGAACTGACGTGCTACATACAATAAACATCATGCTTAAAATAGAGGGGCGAAAAACTTGAAATGATTTGGTAGTCTGTACTCTGTAAGTCTGCTAGCTAACTAATCAGCTCAGTTTATACATTTATAGGAATGTGATCTATAGCTATGCTAAAGCTTCAGATAGATTAGCTGATGACTAAAGCCAGATTAGCTACTGCTAGTTTTGTATCTTTCCTTTAAACACCATATTTACTGCATGTAAAGCTCGGCTCCGTCGCTCAGGCTGAAAACTTTTCTATGATGAAAGTTTCGTTATTTGAAGCCATATCAAACCTCACGCCACTGCGAACCGCGAGGAGAACGGCATTGAAGTAATTACTGTTGTTTACCTTTTCTGATTTCTGCCTCCAGGCCACGGCTGCAATGAACTGGTCTCAGAGCCTGAATGAGTTTAATTTTCTGGCGGCTCTGATTAATACCCACGTTTAAGTGCTTTCCCATTTCCAACAGGATGAGCTGGAATGTCAATGAAGTATTTGGCCTTTATCGCAGATAATTCATTATTTAAAAAGTAAAAGAGAAGTGCCTATAAGAAAAAGAAAGCAATTTGCATCGCAGCAGATGGTAATGGGCAAGGTAATAACATAAATTCATTACAAAATCCATGATGCAATGCCCTCAAACCCCAACACTCTGCATGACTATGGTAAAACTGAAAGGGAATTTCACAAGGTGATTTTCACATAAGGTTGGAAACATAAAGGTATTATTTTTTCCCACATTAAAATTGGTGGTGCTAAATCATTGTTTTAGTTTTTTTCTTAGTTGAAATTTTTAGAGTCTTAAGTCTCAACTCTGATTCAAATCACAAGTCTGTTAAACATGTGTCCAAATCAGGTCAACATGCAATTCAAGCCCAGATCTCTCTTGGCAACTAAAAGGCATATTATCACTGAATTCAAATGTGGTGAGGTGGTCACTCTTATGCACATATCAATTACTTTTCAGACCAGAACTGGCCGTTTCCTTAAAAAAGGATTAAAAACTGATTTGTGAGAGAAAAGTGTGAAAACAATTCCAATATAATATATTAGAATAAGGGTACAGCAGTGCAAACCAATAGAACACTCTGGAAAACGTGTTTGGTTAAACTAGATGGCAATAAACAAGTTGTATTGTTTTACTGTTGGCAAACTGACTTAATAATCATACATTGTTATATCACTGCTTTTGATTTGTAGTGTAAATAGGTTCTGAAGTCATTCCCACCAAATTAATAACACTATATATTTACATATTAGGTGAACTACTGACAACATCTAACAATAGTTTTCGCTTCCATGGGGCAGGTTGTACACACTGAGCTAGACAAATGCAAGATTGCATTTTCTTGCACTCTAGTCAATTGTGAGGGATCCGTGTGGAGTGCGTGAGGCTAAAGGCTAACAGCACACAAGCCATGAGATAAGACTCCAGGACATCATGCCATGATAAGCATCTTATCAGTACAGAAGAGTTTGTGTGCGTGCGTATGTGTGGTGGCGTCCTCTGGGCAGCTGTTGAATTGTTGAATACAACAATCAAATTGAATACTGGCTGTACTGGTACTGGTTTTGTAATGCTCCTGTCTTACGTGACACTATACTACAAAACACATGTTATATAATAACTAAAACATGTGCCTAGAAGAGGCTACAGTAACCTAAAACTATACTCAAGAAAAATTAACATCTTATTATCTCTAATCTGACAATGTACTTTAGATCTATTACAAAATCTGTTACATCTCTGTGAACACCATTTCCATTATTTTTTTGATCAACATGTAAAAACACTATTCACAAATGCATGATGTTGTTACTTCAGTGAAATAATGATTTAAATAGTAGAAGTAGCTAAGAAATGAACATCAGAAGGACCAAATTATTATCATGGCAAAAATTCAGGTAATACAGTGGAACATCCAGCCTCTATCAGTATAGGAACTGAAGCTGAGTAGAACGTTGCAGGCCAGGTGCTCAACCAACACAGCAGACTAAAATTAACCCCCAAATAGGAATTAGGAACTAAATGTGAGCAACTAAAGTGTAACTGAGTAAAATGTAATTATTTTTCTTAAAAAGTAAATAAGAAGTACAAATCCATCAAAAATTCACTGAATTACTATGTTGCTATCAGCGGTGTAAAATATTTAAGTAATTGCACTTTGCTACTATAACTAAGAAGACTTGTGCTTTATTTGAGCACAATGAATTTGAATAGTTGTACTTTTGCTCAATTATATTTCCAAAAGAAAAACAAACTTTAGACTTTCATTCTGGTTAGAGGTTGACGGGGCCAGCTAGCATGTATAGAGACACTGCTCACTAGCCAACTGTAGATAAACTGTAAAAATATTCACCTCATTATCATAATAAGAGGGAAAATGGCATTTTTAATGTTAAACTCATAACACTGTTGCTGACCTCTAATGTTAGTTAGTATAACAGCTGAGAGCTGATGCCACAGCTAGTAAAGGCTAACTGACCCGAGGTCTTTCACAGTACTGGGAGTAGATGTTTAGAATGAATAGTTGAAGATTACAATATTCTTGTTGCTTTTTCTTTATCATGATCAACTACTACAACATACAACCTTGGATAAACAGCCTATAGGAACGAGCACAGCTCAGTTAGAGTAAAAAAGTGAGGCCAGCTAATGTTGTGTTTACATGCTACATGACTTTGTATGAAATAGTCATCTTTCTATGCCATGTTGCATGACCGGTGGCGACATGTAGTGTGTAAACACTGCCATGGTGATAGCATCTGCCAAAAATGTGTGATAATGGAGAGCTTTGATAGTCTCTTTATTCATTTAAGATAGAAAAATGGCATGAGGATGCAATACCTCAGCGTCTTTACTATGATGACCTTACATTTTATAATACTTTCACTGGCATTGGAGAGTTTTTTCTCGTCAAGATATCTTCCCCGCCCACTCCACCATTTTTTCATGATTTTTTCCACATCATTAAATGATTGAGATGTAGAGTCATTCAGAGTGGTTTGGTGTGAAATGCTTTGTTCTAGAAAGACTTACAGAGTCAGTGGTGGGGATAGGAACCAGACGTCCACCTCTAAAAGCTCCTTCACAGAAAGTTATTACACAAAATGGTTATAAATATGAGACACTGTTTAACGATAGTTTTGTGATAAAGTTTTGAAACAGTTAATCCATTTATTTGAATCCATTCATGGTGGAGTGGCACACGCAGGGCATTGTGAGGCAAAATAGTCCCCCAAAAACATATTTTTTCAGATTTAAAAAGTAAGAAGACACATGTAGGTTTACTGGTGGTTTTGGAAAGTAAATGAAATGGCTATATTTGTGTTGTAGTCATGGTGAGTCTGTAAGTTTCTTTACAAATAAACAATTTCACAACAAACCTGAATGACTTTGTTTATATCTCAACCACTGAATTATGCAGACATTTTGAAAAATCAGTGGAGTTCCCCTTTAAGTATAAGTATAGTTTTGCCTCCATACATCTACTTTTCAATGACGAAGTAAGTACAATTTCTCTGGTACTTCTTCCACCCCAGTCACTATCTATTCTTCTTTATAACTGAAATATTTTGATTATCATTAAACATCGGTGAAAACAATGCTTTGTCATTCATGCTATTCTTTCCCCAGTGAGACCAGCGAGACGTAGCAGTGAAAGATGAATGATTACTTTCCCCAGTTTAATGGCAGAACAAATAACTTCAAGAAATAACACGTCACATCAAACGCACCAGGCAATCTGTAACTTCCTTGTTAAAATATTCACCTTGGTTGAACCCTTGCCGGATCTTATCTCTTTTTTCCCCTTTCCTCATTCCTTTACACTGAGAGCACCTACCCTGGAGCAAGGCCAAGGGTCACACACAACCTTTCATTGCGTGTACTCTCTTAAATGATGATAGTTTTCTCTGTGTTTTCTTCTTGTATGTCATATTTCCTATTAGGTTTCCTCACCGCTGCCTGGCAGAGACAGCTAATTTCCACATACATATGAATTATGCCTTCAGACTGACTTGCCAGAAGGCATCCGGAGAGCTATGAGGTCCGGGTGCCTTTAGATCATCAATCAGTGACTTCATTCACCTCACAAAGGGAGGTTTTTTGACCTTCTTCTCAGCTGAGGATGGCTGATAGAGCATCGGCCCTGCAATCCTATTAAGCATAGACCCCTCATCCTGGGCCCCCCCACAATAGGGTTCATCAGCAAGAAGCACAAGAGCTATCTATCTCTCCATGGGAGGGAGCACTGCAGGCTATTTCTCTCTCTCATTCACTATCTCTCTCTCTCTCAACATATATATCTTCAGTAGGGTGGAAGACAGGATTCTCCTCCATGCATGGGATATGGAAGCTCCAGTTGGGACAGTGAGTGAAAGGGAAAAGGCATGCTGTGCCGGAGCATGCCGGGGGATTTGACTGTGCTTCTGTGAGTGGTGTGTAATTAAGGTTAATTTGTTGCTGATTCCAGATTTACTAAGAGCACTGTAGCCTTAATTGTGTTTTGTTTGGTATGTGCTTAAAAAATTTACTATTGCTGTCATGTGAAAACCTCATAACTGCATTGTAAATTTTGATTACGCCATTTAGAAACACCATCTGCCTTTTAGACTGTGTGAACGAGTCGATGAATGGGCCAACAAAAAATTTTGAAAAGCTCACCTTTCAAGATTTTATCATTATGAGATACTAAGTTGAAGGAATACGTCAGCGTTTTTCTTCCTAATCTCTATCAGCTGAATCTGTAGTAATGGTCGATTAACACTGACAATAATTTTGTCACATTTCCGTGTATGGAGCAAAGAACACATTTACAATAGAAGTCTATGAGCACCTGCTTCAGCACCTGCCCACTGGCTTCTATTATGAGCCACAAATGTCTTTTTGTCCATCTCCTGTGAAGTTGCTGTTTCATTCATCTCTTTTGTGGGAATTTTGAAAATGTATTAAAAATCCTGGACCGAAAAGCCAGAAATTAAAAATAAAACAGGTGAAAAAGCTGGATCCAGGGCGAAGCTACTGGGGGGGTTGCAGTGGGTGTGGTCTAAGAGTCCTTGGCCCTTTCACTTGGAAGCCAGGAAGCATGTGATGTCATCATAACAATACACTCGCTGAGCACTTTATTAGCTACCACAGAGCAATTATTATTCGAGTGGTGGATCATTCTCAGCACTGCAGTGACACTAATGTGGTGGTGATGTGTTAGTGTGTGTTGCGCTGGTCTGAGTGGATCAGACACAGCAGTGCTCCTGGAGTTTTTAAACACCTCAGTGTCACTGCTGGACTGAGAATAGTCCACCAACCAAAAACTGTACAGCAGCAGATGAGCTATCGTCTCTGACTTTACATCTACAAGGTGGACTGACAAGGTCGGAGTGTCTAACAGAGTGGACAGTGAGTGGACACAGTGTTTAAAAACTCCAGCAACGCTGCTGTGTCTGATCCACTCGTACCAGCACAGCACGCACTAACACGCCACCACCATGTTAGTGTAACTGCAGTGCTGAGAATGATCCACCACCCAAATAGTACCTACTCTGTGGTGGTACAGTTGGGGTCCTGACCAGTAAAGAACAGAGAGAAAGGGGGCTAACAAAGTATGCAAAGCAACTGATGGACTATAGTCTGTGATTGTAGAACTTCAAATTGCCCCTGTTTTGAAAGAGTGTAGTGTTTTTGCAGACTGTTCTTAATCTTGTATTTACAACAGCTGACACATCATAAAGCAGAGGGGCTTACAGTAAGCTGACTTTAAAGTAGTGGCAGAGAGAGCCAAGCCACTGTGATACACTGCTGTGCATGCATTCATAATCATAATCAATCATAATGCCTATAAATAAGCCTTAAAAAAGCAAAATTGTTGCTGATCCCTGTCATTTTTCAGGCCCTCCGTTCTGGGAAATGATTCAGGACAATTAGCATGACCACAAGACACACAGACAGCTTCTTCCCCCAAACGCTCTCTCTTAACAATCAACTCTGCACATTTTACATAGACCACTGGTGTCTACTGCACTAGATAAATGGACACAATGCTCTCTACTGTGTTCAAGAGCACATAAGTGATTGCACATGTACACTTCCTATTTATTTTTTTGTGCACACAGTTTACTACAGTCTAATTTTTGCAAAATGATAATGTTCCTAATTTTTAATGTAAGTTATTATAGCAAGATTTTATTCCATGTTGTTTTGGATCATTTCAACTGATAGTATTCTGATGACGTCACAATTGCGCTGCCACCGTTTTGGATGGCAACTCATTCAGCAGTGCTGCGGCTATGCGTAATGAGACAACAAAGCCATAACCGACCCAGCAAAGGCAGTAAAACACGTTTATAAACCTTTTTAAATGTATAAAGCACCTTAACCAGTGTATTTGAGTGTACTGACTTAATTTCATTTGATTTGTGGGTGACAAACGAAAACTATAATCTAAACAGCTGAGATTTCCCACTGCATTATTACTGTCACGTTCCAATCTGCATACTAGCACACTAAATAGTATGCAAAAAATAGCGCATATACCATTAGATATGCACTCATTAGTGTAGTAGGTAAAGTACAGAAGTGTGCGGTTTGGGACGCGGCATTAGATCAGCCAGTGAGACGCGATCAGCAGCTACAATGGCTAATTAGCCTTGCAGTGCTGCTGGTTAGCAACAAAAATAGTAAGTAACAGTTAAACATCTCCAAGCAAAAGTATGAGGTATTTGTTGATTAAGTATCATTTGTTGAGGTAAATTGATGTATTTATTGAGGTAAGCCGATGTATTCGCCAACTTTCATTCTACATTTAAGGTGCCTCAGTGTAACTGCAGCATCATTTAAGGTGGAATGGAAAATTCAAATGAGAAGCTGACAAATAAGAAGCTGACTTGAGCTTAATATTTATGTTTATTTTTTAAGAGCTTTGGCAGATTTGGTAGCCACTTTTATTAGTTTTTTATAAAATATCATGCCCTGGAATGTTCTGAACTCTGGGGAAATGCAGGTTATATGGATCCAGTCCACCAATCTAGCAAAGCTTCTCATTGTAGCGTTTTCTGGAGATGCATCTAAAGCGCCTACATCTTTAAATCTTTTTTAGTGGTCGTTCTGGTCTATATTGCTTGGTTTTTATCCGCTTGCAGGGCTGCAAATGCAGTAAGGGTGATGAGTCAAGCTCTATCAGAGCACAGTCAAAGTCACAGCTTGCCTTCCAAAATGGTGACGTGGTCTTCTTAATGACATCATACCATGAGTTGGACCTTTTCTTTGGAATGTAATGGAAATGATACAATTATACAATATTAATGGCATATTTCAAATGTTATATACTTTTATATAGACAGACAGATGATAAATAAAATGAGAAATTAACACAAAGTGTCTTAGGAGGCTGCCAGAACAGCTTCAGTACACCTTATTACAGATTCTAAAAGTCTCTGTCACTGTAGCAGAGGGATCAAACCCTACTCTTCCAAAAGCTATCTTTTTGTTGGTGTTTTGATGATGATGGTGATGGAGAGCGCCATCTAACATGTCAGTCCAAAACCTCCTATAGGTGTTCAACTGGGTGGAGATCTGGTGACTGCAATGGCCAGAGCATATGGTTTATCATTTTCATCCTCATCAAACTATTCAGTGATATCACAGAAAAAAGTTGGTCTGTCAGAATAACTTTGAATTGATTTGCAGTGACCCCTCCCTCTAAGGGAAAAACCATGTCAGCAAAATGCCCCCACAGCATAACACAGCCACAAGCATTCAGGCCTGTACTGTTCTCTTGGTGTATATCACACATGCACTCTCTCACTTGTGGAGAATATGGTGGAGGACGACTCATCTGACCATCATCACTCTAGACCTTTTCACACCACTTAACTCTCAAATGTGCATTCTTCTCTGTAATGAGGGCGTATGCACTGCAGCTCTACTATAATATCCCTCTGTATGTAGTTGCGGACAGACTGTTCTGACACAGTCTGATCACGTCCTGCAGTGACATTCTCAGTCACTGGAGGAACAGTTGTTCTTAGACCGGCATATTTATTTGATATGCTGCAGTGATATCAGCCAGGCAGAACTCTCAGATCATTAGGTAGGGGAGAGCGCGGCACAACCTAACACATTTTGGTTTTTGCAAAATGATTTTAAAAATATAAGTTGGAATAATCATGTTTTCATACAATCAACACATACATCTCTGCTACAAATGAGCATTTGGACTTTATTTGTAACAATTCCACTGGAAAAGATGGGAAGTGCAATATTACAGATAACCCCATGGGTGGGTTAACTGTAAGAGACAGAGGGTTAGTTGTAACACTTGCTGGAAAAGTCTGATGAATTAGTGCAAAGTTAATCCAATATAATTCTACATTATAAGAAACAAATATATTTTCCAAACATACTGCATCATATATTATCTGCCTATAAGACAGACAGACAGCTCAGTTGATAGATACCCCCCCCCACACACACACACACACAAAATTATATATGAAAACTGACATGAGACTGTGTGTCAAACAATGACAAATTATTTTTTAGTCCAGTGAAGGACAGCAAATAAAAAGCATCACACATCAGTAAAATATGGAACATTGTTCCTGAATAACTACAGCTTTACCAGCTTTTAATGTCAATTTCATTAATATACTTATTTAAAACCAAAACACTAACATCTGAAAGATGCTAATAAAGTAGAAGAGAGTTTGATTTTCATTTTTTCTTTTTAAAATCTGTATAAACATGTAAAAAAATTAAAAAATGTAACTTTATTTGTCTTTGTTTACTAAAGATGGCTTAGTTGTGTGTAACAACTAACCCCGCAGTACAGAGGTTGTACTTAACCCTAGCTAGCACTTGCTGTGAGCTTGTCAACTGCCTCAAAATGGTGCTTCATTGTCGGCAACAAGACAGTGATTAAAGTAATATAAGGTTGGGTTTTGTGATTTGCACAAAAGGCTCAGTGTGCCCTGAAAGCACTCTTTGGCACAGATCTCTTTAAATTTCTGACAAATCACTCTTAATTTTGGCAGGCAACCGTAGCTAGGAAATGTGGTAATGTGGCCAGAACCACACTCTGCTTGACCCTGTCTAACAACATAAAAAGTCAGTGTTAAATTGTGCCCTGCCTTAGGTTGTTCCCCACGCTCCAGCACTAGTCAGTTAGTCCTGCCTATGGCAAAGACTACGCTGCTCTTAAAAGGAACCAGTTAACAGAGAGCATTAGAAGAGCCCCGACACTGGATACCTTTAAATCCGACCTGAATACATTCATATTTGAGCAGCTTTCTGCTCAGTTTAAAACACTGTTAGCTCTACTGCACCTCTATCCTGTAATGCCAATCTATTATCTTAATTGAAATTTTAAGTTTCATTTCTTCTCCTTTAAATCTGTTATTTTGAATCATGTTTTAATCATGTTTTTAAATTCTATATCTTACCTATTTTAAATTTGAATTATCTTTGTATTTTTTCATTCGTAAAGCACTTTGAATGACTGCAGTTACTGCATGTGTTTTCACAATTTCCCAGCTCTATTCACTGACGTGTTTCCCATAGACCTAAATGCAGATTTCATTTCCGTCACTGTTTCTACTGAAACATGATCTAGCTGAGCAGGTCTTGCGACTTAAGTTCCTGCCATCTATGCCCCAATAATGAAATTTTAGGTCAAAATTTAGGTCAACTGCATTTCATACAAACCACAGAGCAAGGTATGTTAATTTCTTATTTGCATCATGCAGTACACCTGTCTGAAAGAATATAGTTATTTTCCATTTTTATTGCATTTAGAATGAGCACTCGCCAGAATAAATTCTGAATGTGACAACATACTTGACTAGTAAATGAGCCTGAAAAGAGTACAAAAAAATCCTCAGAACATGATTAACTGCTAGATAAAATCATATCCATATTGTAACCCAAAGAGCCTGAAAAGGCAACACTTTCATGATAATGCAGCAGGAATGTGCAGTTCATGCCTTCATTCTCTCCAGCTGAAAAATATGCACAGAGGACGACTCTGTCCCCCTGGAGGCTTCTTTGCTTTTGTCTGCGTCCCGTCGGCTCGACGAGGCTTAAGTGATCAGCTCTCCGTGTCGTAATATCCAGGCATCCGTGGCACTAATATGAGCATCAAGCTGCGGTTTCTACGACAACAGGCAGATGTCAAAGAGAAGCTCTTGACAGCAGGAGGTTTTTAAGTACCTTGCTTTGACGGGGCATGCCGGTGCAGAGCATGCATTTATCAGCCCTACCAGCAGCCTGTCGGAGTTAACACATGCTACACCATGCAACCACCTCAGCGCTACGGGTTTAAAGCCAGCAAACGGGTGCAAGAGTGTGCCATAGAAATGCATGTAAAGACTGGGAAGAGAATCACTTACTAGAAGTGCTTCAGTGACGTTAGATATGGAGGTGCCCATTCCAGCCATGTTAGCTTATGAAAAGACACCTGCGTCCATTATACTTTCACTGTAGATCTGGATGGATTATAAACAAACACTAGATTTACTAGAAACTACACTGCAAAAAAAGAGTATCTTGTCAAGTAAAATTATCTTCAATCTAGCCAATATGTCTCCTGTTTAGATTGTTTTAAGCTTATTTTAAGATTATTTAATTTATTTCCAAATGTTTTTTACTTGTTTATGTAATTAAGTAACATGATCTCACTATATTGGCAGATAATTGTGCTTGTTTTAAAACAAAGCACCTAAAACAAGCACAATTATGTGCCAATATAATCAGATAATTTACTTAATGTTACTTTACAGTGGCAAACCTTGACTATATGAGCTAAGGCTCTAGTTTGAGCCATAAATGTCATAATTCACCTGTATGATAATAATATTTTTGCTAGTGCACCTTTGGGATTTTTAATAGTATGTTAGTGCTAAGCTAAAGCTGGTGTACAATAACATTTTTTAGCCATTCTAGATTAAATATGGATGTATAAAGCTTGTAAAGACATTGCTTAAGGTTTATTTTGGAGCTAGTAAAAGACACAGACATACATTTTACGTTGTATGTTGGACTTTTACAGCGACCCCTTCAGTAAAGAGCTTTTATCGTACAACCAAGGATGTGGGAAGGGGGCAGTTCCTGAAGGCCTAATGGGAGAGCTGGCTTGGCTGTACCTACTTAGATACCAAGGAGAAAAGATTGTGAAATAGGAGCAGCACTACACTTGCACAGTTTAAATACAACAAACATGAGGATTCTCTTAAATAAAGTGAACTGCAAAGTACAGACATGTATTTTGTAGTTGCCAGAAATCATTAAGCCTTCTCTGAAGGCCTTAAAGGCTTTAAAGTTTCCCCCTTTTATGTGTAGGGTCTCACTCACAGTTGGATTTCTCTTATTTTTTCAGTGTGAGATCAGTCTAATACACAATAAACCTGTTTTTTGCCCATCTTCCCCCCTCATATTACTAAACACATACCCATGACAATCTTCTCAAGAATCCTACCACTCCAAATCCGGTGCATCAAAAGTGGATATTCAAGTGTCACTTTTCTGCTATTACAGCAGCAGATGGATGTGTTAGAATAGGACCTGCTTTAGGCAGAAAAGACAGGGCCCCTGATGGATAGACCATAAATGTCCTCAGTGTTTAATTTATCACAGATTTTACAAGCAGCTTCCAGTGATTGGGATAATTAGCTGAGTGCTGGTTTACTGAGATCGGCTCGGTTCCTGACAGCGGTTGGCACGGGATCAACCTCAAGAGTGAATCCCGGCATCCAAGAAAAGACTCAAGGCCGAGGCTGGCATGGCCCTGCCGCATCGTAAAAATGGCAGTGGCATTTGTAAGGGAGACAGCTTTCTGTTATTATAATGTGTGATGGGAGTAAGCAAGCACCATATCAGCCATAAATTCTGTGCAGAGCATGTATAGCAGTACAAACAACGATATACAATTATCTTTACAAATCAACAGCCAAGTAATTGTTACCTAGTTTTATATTTATTTAATGTCACTCGTAAGAAATCTTATGTTTGAAATGGCAACTTTATCCCACTCATGTTCAACAAATAATTTTAGTATGATATATAGTCAAGTCTATAAGTATTTGGACAGTGACAATTTTTGTAATTTTGCCTCTGTACACCCATACAATTTATTTTAATGAAGCTGTCAAGATGTAATTGAAGAGTAGATTTTCAGCTTAAATTCAAGGGGCTACACCACCATAGCCATTTTACACAGTCCTTCAGTTTTTCTAGGCTCAAAACTAAATGGACAATCTACCATAATTATAAATACAAGAATATTTTTAATGCTTGGATGTAAATCCTCTGCAGTCAATGACTAGATATCACCAAATGCTGAGTTTCCTTCCTTGAGATGCTCCAGTTTTTTCCAGGCATGAGGTTAGTCTTCAGTAAGTGAAAAGCATGCTTAATTAGGTCAAAGTCAGGTGACTGACATCATTTAAGAGCATTCCATTTCTTTGCCTTACAAAGCTCTTGGGTTGCTTTTGTGGCATGTTTTGGGTCATTATCTATGTGCACTGTGAAGCGCTATCCTATCAGTTTTGCGGCATTTGACTGAATCTGAGCAGAAAGTATAGCTCTATACACATTAGAATTCATCCTGCTGCTTCTATCAGCAGTTACATCATCATTAAACACCAGTGACCACTTTCATTGGTAGCCATTCGTGCCCATGCCATAATTCTGCCTCCACCATGTTTGACAGATGATGTGATGTGCTTTAGATCATTCTGGTACCAAATTAATCTTGGTATAATCTGTCCAACAATCTTGTTCCAGAACTGGGAGGGCTTTTCCTGATGTTTTCTAGTAAACTCAGATCTGGCCTTTCTGTTCTTAAGTGTTACCAGTGGTTTGCATCTTGAGGTTAACCTTCCGTATTTACATTCATGAAGGCTTCTCTTGATTGTAGACTTTGACAATGATGCGCCGACCTCCTCTAGTATGTCCTTGATGTGACTAGATGTTGTGAAGGGGTTTTTCTTCACCATGGAAAGAATTCTGTGATCCTCCACTTGAGTTGCCTTCAGGCAATCAACTCTAGACCTTGTATCTCCTTAATTATTCACGTAATAATGAGTAAACAGGCCACAACTGGCCATGAAACTGCTTATCAGTTGACTGTCCAATTATTTTTCAGCCTGCTTTTGGACTTGACTGTAGAAAAATGCCACAGAACCTGTTCTGATTGGTTTAAAGTGATGGAATTTTGTATAAGTATACCCCGCATTAACATCTAACAATATTCATTTGCCTTTTTAACATACATTTTATATCTATTCATGAATCAAATTTGTATTTTTTTGTTTTTGTTAAAAATCAATTTCATGTGATCAAAGTGTGACAAAGTGATGTAATGTGACTTTTTTGCAATATATTTTGAGCAATTGAAAATGGTCTTCAAATTTGTGCTCAGACACATTTAGAGGACAAATGGACCAAAGTAAATTTAAAACGCTTATATTTTCCCAAGGTCCTTTTATAACATTTGTGTGGGTTTACACACCAGAAAAAATTAATTTTTACACAATAATTTTCCAACCTGTCTTCATCTCTTCATCTCTTAAACTAGCTGTTTTTGTTACTGTGCCTTTAAGACACATATATGTAAATAGAATCTGTTCTGACTGGCTGTCACGTATTGTGCCTCACTACTTATAGCTTTGTAGATGGGCAGGGCTAAACTGCTGTAGGCTGAATAGGTGGTCTTTCAGTCTATTTTTGGTGACATCACAAAAACAGTGAATTCAAAACAGGCTGTTTTTGCACCACACTTTCCAAATATGGACAGTTTGGAATATGGACAGAATGGCATGTCTTGAAATTTTACCTGTTTCAGTTTTGCATAGCCTCACCTGAGCTTTCTCTTGTCAGCAGTTGTGACCAATGGCCTCTCCAACCTCATTATTTTTCCATTAGGGACAGTTTTTCTGGCAGCTTTACATGAACAGGTCAGCATGTCTCTTTCCTTCTGGCCGAGCATGCAGTGTTCACTGATTACAGTGTGAGTGGGTGTGAACATGAGTGATGTGTGAAGACCAGAGATGGACAGTAGCAAGTTACATTTACTCACATGCATGCAGATTAATAAAAAATAAAAGTATAATAATACTTTCTATGAAGTCTGTTTTAAAAGAAAATAGTAGTAAATGTGCTTATAGCTGTTAGAAACTTGGTAACAATGCTTTATAACCATATTTATCAACTCTAATAATGCCTTCTAAGGCTGTAATAATGTACTATAATCAAATTCGATGATGTTACATTATGATGAACATTAGTATCACTATCATTTACAACGTCTTTGACTATATTACTTTAACTGCTACACTGAGCACCATAATACTTTCATCTGAGTACGAGTTTAGGCTGCTCTACCCATCTGTGGTGAAGATCCAAGCTTTAGTTTGACTGAAACGTTCCGTTTGTCTCATGCAAGAACATAATTTTGCCTTCCTCTAAGTGTATATGAGAGAGAGAATGAATGAGTGATTCGGACATGCACATGGACACTGATCTCGTCAGGGTGCTGCCCCCTCATCTTGCATTTGCTCGGGCCTGTAATTACCCAAAATTCCCTGCAGGTTATGCTAACGACCGCTGGACTGTTAAGTAGGCTATCTATATGCAGAGACAGTAATGGATTTGCTCATTATTTATTGTTAATGTGTTAATGCTCTCTCATGATGAGGGGAAAGAGCTGATGACACTGCTGGAATGAGCTGCAGTTGAGTCATATGAGAGAGAGACAGAGAGAGAGTGATAGAGAGAGAATCGGCGGTCATATCAGAACGACAGGATACAATGAATCATACTTAATGATCATTGATGAAATCTTGCTTGCTTTATCGTAGATTTCCAGAGTTGAAATGTAACGTTTAAATCTCTGCTTGTTTCCATGTTGTATGTTTCATCAGAGCCGGTTTATAAGGCCCCTTCCTATTTCCCTCATTATATCAAAAACTGAACTGCAAAACACCAGAGGGCGCCCGTGAGTGAGTCCTCAATAAATGGAAGAAAATGAAGCTAAGCGGCTAAAAACAAAAAGTTAAAAATAGTTTCTAATCACTTGCCCAGAATTTCCATTAATTTTAGAAAGTAGAAGGATGTATTTCACTAAAAAAGCAAAGAAAACCTACCTATATATTCCTTTTTTCTACAGCAAACGGGTTTTGGGCAGCAGAACGCTGGCATTACTGCTACTGAGTGCTGGTTGGTTGGCGAGTGGAGCAGCTCATTGGCTGTTTGCGCTCACTGACATCATGACCGTACATGAGGAGCCATTTTAAACTCCTATAACTCGAGTTCAAAATCTCTTATACATATAACAGCGGTGTGAAAAACGTTTATGTTGTTCTGTGTTCAGGAAATGACTTATTTTATAATAAAAAAGCATTTATAAACTATGATTTTCTTCAAATGCTCTATCTTAACTTTTTCATTTTTGGACTTGCTCGGGAGCGCCCTCTAGCATTTGAGAAACCAAGAAGACATAACAGAGTGGAAATTCTCCTCTCTACAAGTTCTCTGGTTTCATGAATCAAAGTAATACATTTGCAATTAAAGGTGGTCGAATCTGCAATTTGATGAATAAAGGCCAGTGTTTCCTTCTTCTGAAAAGTGTTGATTGTTGATTGGGTGGGGCTTCTGCTATGCACTCACCCACACTGAAATGACTGGCCTTTCCTTCTACAAACACTTACATATTGTGACTTTTGTTATTTCGTTTTGTTATTGAAAACTGAATTGAATCTTGACCTTAATCAAAAACTGAAAATATGTGTATCATTACCATTACGCCCCTAATATTTAAGCAGTGCCTCACATTGCAAAGTGAGGAAAATATTTCGGATGGTAATGAGAGTGCATAATCCAATTAGTGAGTAACATGCAATGGAATGCATTTTGAAACAAGCCTTTCCAATACGTCATACACACAGAGCGCATCTGTTCATTCATACCTCCCTCATGCCTCACTGCGCTTTCTTTTTATCCACCTCCTTCCTTCCTCTAATATATCTTTTTTTGTTGTTGTGTCCTTCCTTGTAATGCTGCGGTCTAGGGCAGCGCTCCTGCCTGGATACCTGGCCATTTGGGTTGCAACTAGAGATGCGTTGTGGGTAGTGGAGGATTGTAAAATGAAAATGTGATCTGCTGCCAGGTCTCCTGAGTCATGAACACGGTGTATGTGACTAACCTTGCAGACAGTGAGACCCTGCCATCGAACCCACTTCCTTTCTAGCAGCTGCTCTGGAGTTATCTTATTCAAGGGCCACACCACACTGTAGCAATATTTGATTACAACGGTAACACATCACTTCCGTCCATTAACTGTATTTGATTTCCACAAGGGGTCCACATAAAGGAGGGGCTAAGGTAGACGAGAAAGAAAGAGAGATGAAATGGGCGCCATTAACACAATTACCAAACAGACTTGGATGGAACGGACGAAAGCTCATTTCGGAAAGAGGGTCCAGGAGTAATCCGCTGAGAGTCATATAAATCCACTTATCTGCCCCGCTGCTGCACAGAGGATGATATGGTGTGCTAACTATGCTAATCTAGTAAATAACCAGGCTAGTCAGACACAAACCAGCATGACACCCCTGCAGTAAAAGCCAAATGAAGGAAAGACAGATGTCACCCATTACAGCTTTGTTTAATTCATGTCTCCCAATATTTATTAGCATTTGCTTTGGTTGTGCACTATTCACAGCTATATAGCAAATACAGGCTTCGTCTGAAGGACCCCTTTAGTAAGAGATCCCCTTGAAACTTCTCAACGCTCTAAACATGCATTGAAATACAGATGGATGCCCCATTAATATTTACACTGACTGCAAGCAGGAGAATTGAATTGCTAGCCTGGCCTTTTACAGTAATATATGCATCCTATCTTCTGCCCATGACACCACTGGGCTCGGGGTGGCGAGCCGTGAATACATTTGAAGTAAATTTATGAAAAAGCAACACACTGAAATGCCTGTGAAGGTCATTCTCTAAATGCTGCTTCCTGCAATTACATGGTGGTGGAACTGCTGATTTGCTTATTTGTAAGGCAGTGAAATGAGATTCCTGTTGGGAGAGGGAGAAAGGCGCTCGTATTAAAAACCTCAGCTGGAGTGCAGAGTTAACTCTTTGTTAGCGAACATGTAAAATAGAGCAGTTACTCTGGATAAAGAAGAGGGGGTGTCACAAAGGTTTCCTTGAGCAATGACATAGAATAAGCACTTTCGGTTCCCTGGAGAACCATGTTTGAAGAAAATATCTGTGAATTGTTTTCACTTTGAACCTTTGAAACGTTTAAAGAACCTTCAAATCATGTAAAGGTTCTACTTCTCTGACTCTCTTTTACTTCTGTGAGAAGACAACTCAATGCTATGGGACTGAAAGGATGTGCAGCTGACAAGAGGCTGTTAGTGAGGAAAGGTAATAGACAAAAAAGAAGAAAATTTGCATATCCACCAAAGACACTGCTGATGGTCTCAGAACAATGAACTGACCAGTCCAGACCTCAACATCACTGAATGTTGGATTACTTGGATCATAAGAAAGCAGAAACATGCAACCTACTTCTAAGACTGAACTTTGGAGGTGTGGAAAAATATCCCTGCAGGTTTCTTTGGGAAACTGAAGGATATATTCATGAAAAGAACGGAAAGACTAAACGTATTATATTTAGTTGTTGTGTAATGTTCTGTCAAATGAATGTTTTTTTCCTGATGCTGAAAAATGAACAACTTGTACTCAATGACTGTCTTGACTGGAAATTGAACAAATGAATATATATATATATATATATATATATATATATATATATATATATATATATATATATATACACACAAACGAAAGTGCCATCAGTACGACCCATTCTACTGCCAGTGTTAGCCTATCAAGACCACAAGGCTATGTGATTAATTTTAACCACCTGTCGGCAATGGGTGTGGCTGAAACACCTGAACTCAATAATTAGAAGAGGTGTCCCAATACTTTTGTCTATATAGTGTATATAATATATTTTGAGTCTCTCAGTCACGGAAATGGCAATGTGGTGATACAGTGACACCACATGAATCCCAATTTAAGGGTTTTTCCTTTACATTATGTGGGGATCTTTCAACTTTAAAAAAACTTATTGAGACTTCCACGTCTCATTTACAAAAATGGTTCTCCAAAGAATCTAAGTTTTTAGTTCTTCTAATCAATGGCACTGTGCAAAGAACCCTTTTAGGCACACGAACATCCCATTTACAACAAAGAGCTATTTTTTAAAAGGTTCTTTAAGGATTTATAATGGTTCTTCTATGGTGAAGAACCCTTTTTGGCACCTGAAGAATGCATAATGCATTGCAAACATCGCTAAATCATACTAAATAAAAACAGCCTTCCGCTGTAGTTCTGTCTTCCTGTGATAATAATTCTAGTTTGTTAATGGGCCTTTGAGAGTTTAAGAAATGTCTATGGGGCAAATTCAAGCTCGACATGTACACGTCTTTTCAACAGAATTATAGAGAAAAGCCAATCACAGCTTGACACTGGGTTACAAAAATTATTCACCTCTAGCTTTCCTATTCCATCTACAGCAGTCAGTGCAAACACAAGAGGAATTACAGGGCAAGCTCAAATATTCTCCTTTCAGTCTACTGACACAAGCTCCTTTAACATCTGCATGTATTCTCCTAGGACGAGCCCAAGCTGGCAGGATTCTTAATGAAACCGCATTCAGTCTTTAAGATCAGCAGAGACAGTTGCTCCGCAGGAGACGAGACACAGCACAGTGCACTAAGCAATAAATATATCAGCTGGTTAGCATGAGCGGAAAACGCTAACAACACAGGATGCACGATCTGCTGGCTCCCATCCTAGTTTGTGTCACACAGCAAAATTGAATTTGATGATATTCAATACAACAACAGAGCTGTAGGCAGGAACTGAATCATCCTGATTACTCCGAGCTCTCCAGACCTCAATGTCATGGCGCTGCTGTCTCCGCAAGCAGCTTCAGATACACAAGATTACAAGGGTAGTTTTGGTTTCAGGAGGACTCTACAAAGTATAACATTACAATTTTCTGTCTATCATATTGATTACAACAGCTGAGCACTGAGATTAGACCCCCATTTAGTGATATCCCCCACGGCCTCTATGCCCACAACCTTTGAAAGTGAGCAAGACATAAAAGTCAAAAAGTTGCAAAGTCATCCTTAAAAAATGTGTTTTTTTTCAAGGGTTCTTTAGTCAAGGCAATGGTTCTGTATAGAACCACGAACGTTGAAAAAAAACATTTACATGCTTAAGGGTTCTCTGCTTGGTAAAATGGTTCTTCAGATTGATGCACCTTTTTGAAAATGGTTCTATATAGCACCATAAAGCGTCCTTCTATTGTTACAACCTTTTTGGTGCTATATAGAACCATTTTCAAATAGGTTCTATATAGAACCATATACAACACATTCTTCATCAAAAAGAACCGTTAAAAAACCATGTAGGCATGAAATGATTCGATATAGAACTCAACTTTAAATAGAACCATTGCTTTTACTAAACAATCATCTTTTTAAAAAGAGTGTATGTTCTTGGATTGCTCAGGAATTCAGTGGTGATACAAGTGCTTTGTTATTTTAAGGTTTGCCTCCATTCGAGCCAAAAACAGCCTATATTTATTTTAAATTTCATTAGCTTATATTTGCATAAAATCTGTATCTGCAACTTATATATATATTATTGATAAAATGTATAATTCTACTTATTCTATTGCATGAAGACACTTCTAGAACACCTACACATTTTGTAACCCCTAGTCTTGATGCATCACAATTAGAGTCAAAATAAATTGATCGATTTAATTTTGCACCAGTTTGAAATTGAACTAATCAGGTCACAGATGCCTGGCCCAACCTATCAAAAATACATTCTGCTGTCCATGTGCCAAAATCAAACGCTTCCCTACTACTCATCTGTCATAATTAGCAGCAGCTCATGCTGCAAGATATCAGCATCTGTCAGGTGTCAAATAATAAAACAGACCGAATACGGGGACAGTGCTAACACGCTGCTATTGGAATAAGAAAGCATGCTCGTAGTTTATATAGTGTAGATTTGATAAAGATTTGATTTCCCCGCTTGGCACAACATGCTATACCAATATGAGTCCTTGGGCTAGACTCCTAATGCTACATTCTCTGTAACATGATTAAATCATGCGTTGATCTGGATAAGCACGTCTGCCAAATACAGAAATGTAAATGCATATTCTGATGCTGAATTCCCTTGTTTGGTTCGGCGAACTGAATCAGGGTTCATTTGAAGTGGACCGAGACCTGTAATTTTCAGGTCAACTGTTTGGTGCGCACCTGAGTACGGAAGGACAGTCAAAAAGAACCAAACTAAAGAAAATGTTCAATTGGTCTTCACCAAAGAAGGCAGATGTGAACGCACAGCACCATGACAAGCAAAAATGTGCCAAAAACATTCTTTGGAGCAATGCCATAGAACATGAGTGTCAAATTGTAGCCGCAAGGGACCGTGTGGCTGCAGGTTTTTATCCCCAAATAAGCAGCAGCACACCTGCTTCTACATGTTTCTTCAGCCTACAAACAACTGATCATGTGTGCTACTGTTTGCTGGATCGAAAACTGCAGCCATATCAGACCTTTGTGGATCAAATTGGACACCCCTGCCATAGAAGAATCACTTTGTAAAAGAGAGTGTGAGTGTGAGGAACCTTCTTAAAGTTAAAAGAACCTTGACATAATGTAAACGTTCCAAACCAATTCAGAAATTGTTCATCCAAGCTAAGATACCATTTAGGAGCCTGAATTTTTGAGAGTCCCAGATAATCACTAATAAAGTCCTGATAATGTATATGAGTACAACTAGCAGAATCTCCTGAAACAAGTTCCAGCAGACGAGAATCTGACCTCAGGTTGGCAGGAAACAGAAATTCTCAATTCATCCAGCCCAGGAATGAAGATCAAACAAAGAGAGTCTTATGGAGTCTCTGCATCCATACACTTCAGGTTTCTAGGCTCCTCTGTCCTCAGTGAAGCTCAGCTTCAGCCTTGCATTTCAGTCCCTTTCATCTCGTATTTGGACTGTCCATGTTGTTGTCATATAAACCTCAGACAGGCCTGGAAATGGAGATCAGCTTTGGGCAGTTAATGAGGGGTCTGTACGGTCCCTGCCAGAGGTCAATAATGGCAGCCAACAGCACAACAACACAGCCATAGACAGGAATGATTTCGATAATGAGCAATTAACCTCTTAAAGCATCCCTTGTGGAGAGCCTCTCAAAGATTCTGCCTCAAACTCATGGGTCTTCCCCTAGAGCGACAGTACACCATGTCCGTCTGCCTGTCTTACAAGATCTGGGCCCAGAAATGTGATTAGAGCGCTCAATGTTTTATGATCTCAAATGCAGTTTCATTGTCTCGGGTGAACACGCTGTGTCTGCAGAAGGATGAGCGCTGCTTATGTTTTGTCAGTCCACCCTGCGTGCAACAGACTCTTGCTTGACTCCAGCTTGGTTGGAAAACTGGGATAATGTCAAGGAGTACAGGGATCTGACCATAAACAAGGGCTTGGTCAATGAAGATTTTATGAACAAATAATATTAGTAAGACACTATTTTCCAACATGTGGAAATTTTGTACATTTTTTGTCATTAATCATTGTTTTATGTAGTTCTGTTGGACTTACTGGATTTTCCATTTCCAGCATTGTGCTGGTAGCTTTATACTCCTCTAGCCGATGCTTGGCATCAGGCATGGTAGCCTTAGGTTCATGTTCGGCTGCTCCAGAGCTGCGCATTCTATTGGCAATTCTTCTCTATGGAGATTATATAAGCTGCGTGTGCATAACTGAATGTCTTTATCAGCTATGGGTGCAACACAACTTCTTTCATAGCCCCTCTAGTGGCCATTTCATCAGTGGAACGGAAATCAACTATATATGAATTAATATAATCAAATAAATTATTTTGTGACTCAGGTTTTTATATATATATATATATATATATATATATATAAAACCTGAGTCACAAAGTATATATATATATATATATATATATATATATATATATATATATATATATGTATATATATATAAATCACTGTTGTCGGAACAAAACCTTGTATCTCCATTCTTCAGTTTTTGACATAATTCAAAAATGCCTGTTGTCATTCACAATGTGTGTAAATTTCATTAAGAATGGACCAAAAGAAATGACCCAAAATGACTTTGAAAAAAAAAGAAAATATATATATATATTAAAATATATATATATTAATATATATATTAATATATATATATATATATATATATATATATATATATATATATATATTTTTGCTAATGTGACTTAACTGAATTGACTAATTACAGTGCAATTCTGTTTTTTTCAAACATACATGTTTCATAAATGTGTACATGGACAGACAGACAGTAAAATTAGTGTACATAGAGATCTCAATTGACAAAGGCCTTGTTTAAATCCTTGTCCTATTATGCATACAAAGGGCAGTTCAAACAGTGACCATGTTTGTTTTGGCTCCAGCATATTGGGTACACCAGCCTGCTGGGTTTAAAACAAAAACAATGACCACCAAGACTATTAAGTGCAGAATCTCAGCTTGAATTCAAGTCTATGTACCTTCACATTTTGGGAATTATATTATTACAGCTCTTTTTATATGAAGCTCCCCCATTTTAGGCATCCCAAATATAAATGAACAGTGTTTGCTAGCTGTGTGTTGTATCATTACTTCACGCACAAGAGAGATAAACCTAGGCTCTACAGCTCTAGCTGTGGTATTTGCATGTGTAGTCTGGTGATGAGGATTAAACATAAGAATAAGTCAGACACAAAACCATTATGTATCAGTTGATATGAAGCAGTAAATAACTGGTGAGCTTACTTAGAAAATGAATTTGCAGATGACTGAAGAATAATTTCATGAAGAGAAACTTTATTAAACAGATGAACACACCAAGATGTAGGATGTGTGAAAAATACACGTCATGTGGACAGATGCAGTGACTATTAACCTTCATCAGAGAGACAGAATAAAGAAAGTGTGGGAAAAACAGAACATGTTCCAAAGCATAGCACCTAATCTGTGAAACATGGTGACATGTATGGCTGCCAGAGGAACTGGCTCACATCTTTATTAACTTTGAAGTACTGAACATAATACTTTTCATGTTATGCCTGTCAAGACTTGTCCAATTACTTGTAGGCATCACATATAAAAATGGATGTGAATAATACTACTGCTCTCCCAATAAACACTCTCAAACTAAAGCTAAGATGCTGCACTTCAACTTTAAAGACATTATTTCATTTTGAACGTGAGCTCATGCATTAGACTACATTCCTCTTTAACACTGCTACATTCTTAATAAGGCTGAAAGCAAATTACATGCATACTTGGACCTTGGGCCATTCCTTCATGCAGAAACTTAAAATGATTCTTAAGACCCTTGGCTGCCCTATGCAATTAAGCCTTTCAGTAGACTTTAATCAGTCTCAGAATGTCCAGACTCGTGTTCAACATTGTTTTTTTGTTTTTGAATGCCTACACTGCCTCGGTTGGACACAAATAAGTTTTTCCCCTGGTGTCTTCTGCTCATACTAGCAGGTTCTGGTAACATTTTCTAAGAACTTTGGTCCAAGCCACATAATACTGTTGGCTTGTTGTGGAAACTTTCATAGTCCTTTATCAAAGCTCAGGTTCTTCTCAGTGAGGGCTTTCTTTGTGCAACCCTCCAAAAGAGGCTGTTGGCATTTTAAAACTGTGACCCTGACATGCAAGTCTGCACTTGTCAAACTTCTCTCAATCTCTTGCTATGAGGAGACAGTGATGGGATTACACCCTCTTCACGGGAAATCTGCAAACATAGTAGTACCAGAAACAGCATAACAATTAAAGTGAATGTGAATCGGACATCATCGCAAACTTTCCTTCCATACTGTGATGTATTTCCAAGAGAAAGGCAGGCAGGGTCTCTGAGCTACACACTAATAAATGACGGTTCTTCAAGGGTTCTTTAATAAAGAAAATAGTTCTATATAGAACCATAAACATCCCAAGAGCCCTTTGCATGATTAAAGGGTTCTTTGCACCATCAGATCGATGGAGAATGTGCTGTAGATGGAAAACCTGGCCTAAGATATAGAAGCTTTTAGAAAGGGTTCTTCTATTGATACAATTTCAAGCTTACATTAGAAAAACACTTTTTGGTGTAAAATAAACCCTTTTCAAAAAGCTTCTATATAGAACCATGTACAGCACATTCTCCATCCATCTGAAGAACGCTTTAAGCATGCAAAGGGGTTTTTGAGTGTTTATGGTTCTATACAGACTCGTTCTCTTTAAGTCAACGTTATTTATAAAGTGCTTTTTACAACAGAGGTTGTCACAAAGCAGCTTTAGAGAACAATCTGAGCCCCCATGAGTGTCGCCAAGGGGAAAGGAAAAACTCCCTAAGAGCGAGAGGAACACACCTTGAGAGGAACCAGGACTCAAAATGGGAAACCATCCTCTTACTAAAGAGCCCTTGAAGAGCCATCTTTTTTAAGTATGTAGCTGGGCGCTTAGTGCAAAGACCTGTAGGTTTGGAAGAAAGGTGAGGTGAACCATGATATCATTGGTTAATATCACTAGTGCACAGTGATGTGATCAAAACACAGATGTTTTAGAAGCAGCCAAAAGTTACTATACTTCAACTCAAAGACTGGTCATTAAAATGGTATGGCATAATGATTAATCATGCTTAAGACCAGGAACAGTCTGTTTTTGATTTTAAACTGGCTAAGCCAACAGTGGTCAATCCTATTTTTAACCATTTCTGTACTTCCATGTACTCACCTCAGTTAACCTGTTACTGAGAAAACTTTTAAATGAGACTCTGCTGCCACCTGGTGGGCAAAACAAAGCCAAATAAGATGGGCATTTAGACACAGTTCTCCAGACCACATCATCCAACTATGCAACTTCAGGCGTAAATAATGACATTCATATGACGAGTCCGTGCACTACATTCGAAGGAAACAACAAAAAACTTCTTAAAATTCTTTATTCATAAACTTGATGCAAGTTTACAAATTTTTACTGTACATGGTCAAAATTACACTTGCAATGGAAAAAAAAAGAAAGAAAAAAAAAGAAAAGAAAAGAAAAAAAGCAAATTAAAACCAATGCATGCTAACAGTGCATACCCCTCCAACACCTGACATAAACCAGCCATAACTGCTCAGGGTGTTCAAGTGAAGTTTCACGTTACTACTTAACTGACACTTTAGGTAATCAATCCGTCTGAGACTGTTTTTTTTTCGGATTTTCTTCCGCTGCTCCGACACGACATACCGGAGCTGCGTTCAGCCGTAATGGACAACAGCAAACTGTTTCTGTGCACAGTGCCCATTACAGACGCTTACACGACACTACGATTCTCCTTTATCTCTTTTTTATGTTGGAGTGTACCAATCACCTGGAATTTTGGTGCTTTTCAAACACTCAATGAAGGAGCTCTAAATAAATATGTACTTAAGCCAATGAATATTTCCCTCGCTCACATGACGCAAGAGGCCAAAAGTGTTTGAAGTCTTCAGTTTAAATCCAGCAGCTTGAGTTACATCAAAGTTTTTTTTTTATTTTTACACAAGTCAAACACATCACCGGCTGCTCTCGACCTCACCGTCACACCCCTCAAACAGGAGCAAACATGCCAGAGAGACAGCGGAAAGGCATTATCATTACAAACAACCCACTGTTCAACGGAAAACATTGTACAAACGTTTGCTTACTGAACGCAGCCCAGCAAGCAGCTATTCCCAAAGCCAGTTAAAATTCAAAACAGCAAGCATCCAACAGATTCAGGAACAGTGAACATATGTTAATGGGCCCGTGAGAGATGGCTGCTCCTTTATCGGCATGTTTAGAGATAAGACCACTGTGACGTTAACAGCCAGTGAGGCATACTGGAGATCTGCGATACCATAAGATTCTTTTAAAAAAAATGCTGAATGTACTACATTACGAAGGGTGACATGACTCTACAGGTATTTAACACAACATTAAGTAAAGAGTTTTTCTCCCAGGTATTACAAAACCTGCAACACTTAATGTAGGTTAAAGACACCTTCGGCCAGGTTTTCCAGACGTGGATTAAGCTTAATCTTAAATTAAACTGCAGTGCCAATGGATGAAAATACTTTTTAGGCTATGCTTAGACTTAGTCTGGGCCTGGGAAACTTATCCCCTAGGTTTGAGATATGCAAGTACACTACACCCAACTTCTTTGCCCTTATTACTAAGATTTGATCAAGTACATCACATCTGGTTTAAGTCACTAACTAAAATGGAAATGACACCACTTTCAGTTTAAATCAGGGAATGCACCAATCAATCAACAGTAACAGACAAAAGAACAACTGGTGTGGTGCAGATAAAAACAAAGGCATTTCCATGAAACAGGGAGCAAAGTATCCAGGTGGATCAAAAGAGTGAAAATAACATTTTCATCCTGACAAGACGACTGCATGAAGGATCTGTATGTAAAACAGCACTGAGAAGTTTGACATAATACAAAAGAATCTTGTCCAGTAGAAATGAACCAGTAAAACACTTATCACGGTCAAGCCTTTTCCTCATTTCCAAGAGCTCATGAAGACTCTGGGTACTGACCAATTATAACTATTTGAAAGTACTTCTATACAGTGGCGGCTTGTGGCAACAGTATGTTTGTTTATGTAAAGATACCATGGGATAATTTTTATGGAAAGCAACGTTAAAAAGGGGAGTCTCTTCTTAAGGCAATAATGGTTACTTTACAGTTTGTCCCATAGGAATGTAACTGGGGTCATGTAACGTTAAGCAAGTTATCTGTATCCTAAACAGTCCTTCCAAAAACTCTGAAACTGTGAAATTTGTTTAAGCTCATTGCCACTAACTCAATACTATAACCACTCTATATGCCCGAGTTGACAGGGTAAAAGGTTTACCAGGTTAACGTAACGGTGTCAATGGCATGTTTCCATGGCATACCAGTACTGTGTTGCAAGAAACACAGCAGAATCACACTAGTTATGGAGGAATGGTCACAACTGCAGTTAATGATAGCACAGCCACGTGAATCTTCCATTCTCACTGAAGAACAAAACAAAAAACAAAAAAAAAAACAAAAAAACAAAAAAAACAAAAAACAGCAGTAGTCTTAATGTGTACATAAAAACATGTTTAAGATAATCCATTTTTGTCACCAAGAGGATATCAATTAAGTAATTTTTCCTTATTCTATTTGTGAGATATATCTTCAGAAGTAAGGACGTTCTGCGCTATGCAGGCATGTTATAAGCGATCCAGTCCTCGCTCAGTGAAGTTTGCTGGCAAAGGTTCATTCTCAGTCCATCTTTACAAGTTTACTTACAGGCGGAGTTAATTTTTATGACTTAAATGATCCAAGTCTGGTCACAGTTTTTCAGTGTGCGACCAGAAAAGACAAAAGCTCCAAAAACAACGAGAGTATGGAGTGGTGATGGTGTTCAATCTCTGCTTCTGTGAAGTCATGAGTTCATCACAAGTGATGATTCCCCCCACAGACCCTTCCCACCATACGTAGTCTCTCCCTCTCTCTTTCTCTCTCTCTCTCCATACTGTAGTTAATGTTTTGACCCTTATAGACATGAAGAAGGTTTGGGCAAGCAAGGTCAGCATCCAAAAGCCTGTCATTCTGCAGGAATCTTGGCATTTATAGAAGATCACTCGGTTCAAGACGACAAAAGACATCCATCCATAAAGCGTGAGAAGTCACAGGCATCTCTTTACAAATTTGCCGTATTAAATTCCACTCCATCAACCAAAAACGGCCAAAGAGAGAAAGCAGGAGGAAGGGACAAAGAAGAGCTTGCAGTAGAGAATACATGAGC
Source organism: Colossoma macropomum (assembly GCF_904425465.1). Classification (NCBI taxonomy): domain Eukaryota; kingdom Metazoa; phylum Chordata; class Actinopteri; order Characiformes; family Serrasalmidae; genus Colossoma; species Colossoma macropomum. The sequence continues at coordinate 27,148,305 of NW_023494798.1, read as the reverse complement.
AGAGAGACGCGCTGTATAGACAACGTGGTAGATAAAGAAATATGTTTTACCCGTTACCTCTCCAGGTGCACATAGTTTGGAAGTCGCATAATCCAGACATGGACATCTCCAATTAGCAAGATAATGATGAGAGAAAAGAAAGTGGGGAGGGGGATGGAAAAAAAAAGAAAGAAGTGTTGACTCCAAGACATTGTGTCCTAGTTTGAACGAAGAGAGGTCTTCTTTATCCATCTTCTTTGGGTGGTGTGTACCAGCCTGTGGAGATCAAAGACACATAACTATACTTAAAAGACCAAAAAACAGGTCTGGAAACTTCCATAACAAACAGACTGCCAAAACATATCTACATCAAAACACTCGGTCAGCAGTACTCTAACCACATTGGGCAGGAACCTGAAGTCCTGCATGGTAATTAGCAGGCCAAATCAGTCCCCACTACACTCTTAATCTGACTAAACAGACAAGCAACTTTTACTTAGAGGGTCAGACGTCAGTCAATTGGGGTGTCCTTGAGGGTATTTTGACCTACTTTGTTGTTTGATGTGAAACGCCCTGTTCTAGAGAAATGTACTCAATTGTTGTCCACAGTGGTGATAGGAACCAGATGTCTGAAGTATCATATGCCTCTAAAAGCTACCTCACAAAGTTATTACACAAAATGGTTATGAATGTTAGCTTATGCCTGAGACATTGTTTGTGATGGTGCTGTATTAATGTTTTGGCCTTTTTTTGGAAAGTTCCTTAACAATGAATCATTTCACATCAAACCACTGTGAATAACTGTTTACATCTCAACAACTGAATTACGCTGAAATGTTTCAAAATCGGCTGAATTCCCATTTGAAGCCATAGGGATTAAAAATAACACTAAAACAATACTGTTTGGCAGACAGTGTAACTAAAATCTAATCTATGGTTGTTCTTCATGCTGTAGGTCTGTGCAACCACAATCAAAATTCTCTTACTATACAATACTGAAGAGAGATAAATGAAGCTATTATCCTGTTCAAAGCATTTAAAACACATTTTACTACATTAATGTCCTAATTAAATGCTGAAAAGACTTAATTTTTCAGATTAAGTGTACGCTAGTATAATGTTAATTCTACTCCAGGTTACAACCCCTGCATCAGTTCCATAACCTACTCAGACCTACTTATCTAGACTTAACACAACATTATTTTGGTAACCAAAAAGATTCTGCAGAATAGGAAATGAATGAATTGAATATTTACCATTCTTTTCATGGATCTGCACCAGTGATTTATATGACTGCTGTGCTCTGGCAAGATTGTACTGGTTCTAGAAGAGGTGGGGAAAAAGTATAATAATGACATCAAAATATATAAATAGAAAATAAAACACCCCTACACACACACACACACACACACACACACACACACACACACACACACACACACCCCTACACACACACACCACAAACTGTCAAGAACACTGCTGTCGACATGGCTTTCAGTAGCTGATGGTACAGACTTTGAGAGGAATATTCATTACATCCAAGATTTGTCATGAAGTAAAACATTATGTGAAGCACTTTGACAATAATATACAAAATATATACACTATTAGGTTGATGCCAAGTTTCAGATTTTTCTGGATTAGTCTACAAAATCTAAAGATAACATTTTCAAATCCAGTGCTGCAATAATAGTGTTAAACAATAAAACACAAGTTCACATTCAACATAATTTCTTAGAGTTAATCCTGATGTGTGGTGTTTTTTGGCTATTTTGAAAAACCTCATGGTGGCCAATGCTTTAAGCTAAACTCTCCAATGGACTCAAAGAAGAAAAGCAAGTGGCAGCCTGACAACTACTATTCTGCCTGTATTGCAGTGGTTTCCAATCCATTCCTTGGGGACACTCCTCCAGGTAACATTTTTGTTCTGTTCCAGGTCCAAACACCTGAAGCAGGTAATCAGCATTTGATGCTAAATAGCATGGGAAGCTCAAACAAAATAAAACTGGCTGCTCTCCAAGGAATGGACAAGGAGCCTGTGCTTATTTCACCGACAATGTGTGTTTAAGAGATACAGCCTATTGTTGCTTACAAATAAACATTTCTTTTTTACCTTATTGGCTCCAAACTGCACTCTGGCTTTTCCTTTCACTAAAGTGGCGTTAATCTGCATGATGACAGACTCAATGGAATAGGCACTGCTCCAGCCCTGGAACAGATATCACAATATCAGTGTACTGCATTCAGCTTCATTTTAGTGTGAATCTATCAAGGTTTGCATGATAACACCAGTAAGTGACAATCAAGTGCTCTTATCAGTGCACCAACAGGCTTGTGAGGAATGCAGGAGGGACATTACAGGAAGTCAGGTCAGGTAAAGTGAGTGAAATGTAGCCTTGGTAAATAATGATATCAGAACTTTAAAACTGTATCAAAATCATATGTATGATCCCCACCTGCTTGGTGAGTAGTTCCATGCACAGAGCACCTCCTCCAAGGACATAACTAAAGCAAATAAACACAAAAAAACAGAACAGTTCATTTTCAGCACTTGCCAAAAGATATTACAGAGATTACACCTTTAAGATTGGCTTTTTTTTCTTTTTTATAACTGATTAAAATCTAAGAACAAGAGTGCAATATGTTTTTAGTTTCGATCTCCAAGGGTTTCATAAGGCAGGAAAACCACACCTTTCCTTAACAGTACAATGTAAAGCACCACCCATGCCAGCACAAAGTGAAACACAATGAAGTCAGACATATTTGTAGTTACTCACCCTCCAGATAGGACAGGAGAAACTACTCGTACAAATGGTGGATCAAAGGGAAAGTTATCCTGCAAACCAGAAAAAGAAATCTTCATATTTATGCCAAACGAAGACCAACTTCGCTCCATGTTTAATACAGGGACAAATAATAAGTATAAGCATAAATTAATTACAGAACTAGTGCCTACTGGAACTAGTCTGAAAGTCAGAAAGCAGCACTACTGCGCCACTGTTGTTTTGAAAAGCCATCACAAGCCACTGGTAGATGCTCATCATTGACTTTAGGACAGCAAATGACTGTTACTTAAACGAACAGAAAAAGAACAGAAGTGCACCAGATGGTCAGTGGGCCTGGACAGCAAGCAGATGATAACAGAGAACTTTTTAATTAGCTTTGTTAATGATCTCTTCCCTATAACATAGCAAATCTTTGGACCATTGATAGTCTGAAGACTCACTTTGTATGAGAAATTGAGAAGGATGTAGTCCATGCCTTCCTTCTCTTTCAACACCTGGAGGTCACTGTGCAGAGGACTGTCTGGATCCACCCTGTCCATATAAACCAAGAAAATAAAAGACGTGCTGAATTACCTTACTACATCAGGTTGAGATCATGCATTACGTAAAGAGTAAACACCAATATTAAGGGAAGAATTCTTACGTTCTTAATTTGACATGCCACTCGTACAGGCTGTCGTTAACAAGTTCCACTGAATAGATACCTGCAAAACAATTGCAACAGAATGCAGTGTGAGGTGCAAACATCTTCACATGTTCCTGTCCACATAAGATATGCTGAAAAGAACCTATTCCATCCACCTGATTTGTAACTCTGAGATCGGTAAATCTCCCGGAGTTCCTTCATTAGACGATCCGACGCTTGGACAGACCCTGACACAGCTCCCTGCAAGACAACACAGACGCATACAGAACATGCAGTGTTGCCCTACAGTTCCCTTCATGCCAACAAATTACAACAATCACATCAACAAACCATGTCCTCCAGTCAACAGACCAGCTAAGTATGCATGACCTAATTCACAGTACTGTAAGCTGAAAACAGTCCAAGTATATCAATCACCATAAACAAAATTAAACAAGGCAGAACACACAGCTCTTATACAGATATGCCTGCTCTATTTTGCAGCCTCAAAGGTTTCACAGGGAGGCTTATGTTCCACTTTCACTACACATTTTTAGCACAGCCTGCAAAAGATGACAATGTTAAATAGGGAAACAATTCAATACTGTTCAAAAGTAAAACTCACAGAAAGATGCTGCCAAGAAGCCACAAGACTTGGTACGGCAATCAATGAACATACTTCTAATGTTTTACTCACTGAAAACTAGTGCTATCAGTAATATTGCAAACTACAACTATTTTTTTCTTGTAATTTGTAACTTCTATACATTTTTAACTATCTACAGGACTTGGTAGAGCCAGTTTCAGCATAAGTTATTAAAACATGTCATTAACCCAGTGATATCCCCTTTGAACCCTCAAAACATAAGAAAAAAAAATCACCTTACCGAATGTGCACTTACGTTCAAGTGGTCCTGCCTCTGGTTTTTGCGGATCTTCTCGAGGATAGCCAGGTTCTCCTTCTCTATACCATCATCCTCAGACTTTTTCCCATCCACCGGTTCCTCCTCTTTCATCTCATAATGATCCAAGTCCTCTATGTCCTGCTGACGACACACAACACCACACCAAGACACAGAGATAAGCACAGATTAATGGTCAACAGAAGTCTGACAAGTACAGAACAATAATGTAGAAAAATAATGCACCTCTCCCATCTCTTCTTCCTCTTCCTCCTCTGAGGTCACCTCATCTGTGGTACCATGCTAAATGGATAAAATCACAAATTTTGATCTCTGACGAAACTATTTTTGTGTCTAGATACATCCCCTATCATTGCTTAGGGGTTTATTTTTTTCTCCACAGCTATTAACAATGTACCTTTCTGTCGGGGTTGACAGGGCCAGCAGGGAGAGGCTGATCCAGCATCTCTACATCAGGATGCTGGGGTAGATTATACAGCCTACACAGATCACAGATCAGTCTCTTCAGCTGCTGCAGGAGCTGATGAACAAAAACCGCAAAATAAATTACACAGTTATCAGTAAACAGCCACCAAGACAGTTACTACAAAGCATTGACCTCTTTTCCCTAAAGAATTAAATAGGCAATTTATGTCACTGTGCCTTTAGAAGTGACATGTTAATGGCCTCTGTGCTGACTGGATTCCATGTATTGTGCCTCATTCAAAAGCCAGTATGGCTGAAAACTTCAGTGTGAACAGACGGAGCAAAACTACTTCTTTTAGTATGCTGAATAGGCGGATATGTGAATGCACTAATTTTCATAACATCACAAAAATAATGGACTTAAAATCAGCTGATCTTTCATTTGATTTCCATATTTGGACTGTATGAACTGGTGAGTGTATGGTACAAACTACATAAAACTCATTCATAAATTCACTTTTCTATGATGTGAGCCCCTAATAGCTTATCCATTGGCACATTCTTAAACTCAGAAACTCTTAAATAATACAAATATTACAGAACTGGGGACAAAACAACCCAGTCATGTTTTTGTTATTTTAACCATGACTGTGTTGTTTGTTCTAATCAGTCTGCCTTGATGTCAATTAAACATATGATAATTTCACAGATACAGATAAATCCATGGCTCATAGTTACTACCAAGATGTCTTTAAGACTCTGGGACACAATCCCCATTAATATACATTATAAAAGTACTGAAGCATATCAGTCTTGATTACACCAAGCTTAGGGTAACAGAGCCCATGTCACACTATCAGAACAACAACAGATAGAATTTCACTAGCATGCAATTAATACCTCACATCAGCTCACACGTGAACATGAAATAGGCTCCACTGACCAAAAAGCAACGTATAACTGCTGAGATTCTGACAGAAAAAAGCAGTCACAGGTTGTCTGTGGTTTCAATTAAATATCTCATTTGAGCAAATGTAGAGCATTACATGCACTGGCCCTCAGAATAAAGAACACACTGTCAGTGGGGACTTAAAAAGTCACAGAAAGTTTAATACTAACAAATTCAGCACACTAAAATAAGACCAAACAGTGAAACTTCTCACACTTTCACCGAAAGCAGCCTGCTAGCTGACTATAATCTTGTTACTGTCTTGTTTTCCCTGCTGAATAACTGCAACATCACGGTTCACTACACACAGCAGGATATTTCTTTTTTTGCAGTTTGCCTTCGTACTGTGGCTCAGGAGTGTAGTCCCAGAAAAATTAATACTGAAAAAGGAGGCAAACTTGTGGTTATGTTGTAAGGTTGAGTATGACTCTTACAAACCATAAAACTACTGAGGTCACTCTAAATTGCCATGAGCTGTGCATAGGGCGTTCTATAATGTAGAGCGTTACATTTTAATAATGGCCAAACTCATCACATTTAACCATAGAAGAAATGCTACTGACAGCAGCTCAGTATTACTGCCAGCAGAAACATTTGTTGTCAGTAAATGTAGAGAAGCTAGCCAATAATATGCTTTAAGTTTTATCCACATCAGTATCAACGAGCCTACTATACAAAACAGTTTTGAGTATAGACCTCTAAAGTCATACAGCACGCCCATATTAGGAACTGTAAGTCTAAACTTTTCTTCTCTATTAATTTTCTCTACCAGAAAAATTAATACCGTTTTTGAAAATAGCTGCTGTTGCATCATTTAGTCAACACTATTATGTTTAAGTACTATTAAAATTCAACATCATTATACACCAACACTAGCTACTTAACCAAGCCTACTACTGCCAAAGCAACTTAACTACCACATTTGACAAAGCTTAGTGGTTTGTGTGGGTATTTTGTTGAGGTTTCCTGTCTTATGAGGTCAATTCAGTGGTGACTTCTATGTAACAATAGTCAGAAAATCCAGTGACGTTCAGAGGAAAAATGTATGTGCGGAAAATTGTACTGGCCTTGGAACATGTCAGTTTACCACAGGATGTAACAGCAGCGATTTTGAAAAACAACATTTATTTCGGTCATAGTGAAAAGCAACTTAGGCCCAGAGTTCCTAAAGGTGGCCCTTATTGGCTTGCAGGCCATCTTTAATTTAAGCTATACCAGTATCACGGCACTCACCAAATGCCTCAACCTATGAGACTAATTAATATCAAAAGTTTGAAGTGAACAAGTAAGACTCAGTAAGCAAGAAACTGCAGTCTGACAGACATTAAACTGAATTCAGTTAATCTAGAACTCCAAGCTCCTAATTCTGCACAAATTGGAAAAAAAATCCTTACCAGTGTACTGCCTTTTCTTACATCCTCGAGGCGTTCCAATATTTGGGTCAGGCTTGGGTCATCGGAGTCCACAAACCATATTGGGGGCGTCGAAGGATAAGATTCCTGTGAGAGCCAAAGAACATTCCTAATTTACATATCCGTTTGCCTCTGTGCCCAGACATTTGTCTGGGTTATCCATATATAGCATTCTACTTAAAGATGAGCTGTGCAGAATTCACAATGAGGGAATATGACTCGAGTCTATAATCCGACGTTATTACTGCACTACCTGTCAAGTCCAGATCATCCCAAACACGCTAATTAGAGGTTATTACTATTATTGTTACTAGTAATTGTAGCATCAACAGTAGAAGCAGCACTGGCAGTAAGTACCGTTATCAACATTATTTCCAATTTAACATGTAGTTTTCATAGGTAGGGTTTCCATATGGATTTGCATTAGATATCAAGTATTAGGAAAAGGTTAATAGCTTTCTTTGGAGACACAAAGTTAGTCTTAAGCCTACCTATCAAATTGACTAAAATGGCAAATGGAACCACACTGGTACACCACGTTCAAAAGTATCCAGATACTGCTTCTGATTAGTGAACTCAGCTAGTCTAAGGTGCAATTACTGCTGACAAAGTTGTCTGAATGCACACACACTGCTTGTACAGTTTCCAATAGAATAGGACACTCTGGAGCACCCATGAGCCTAAGGTCACCGTGCCCAATGTCAAGTGCCGGCAAGAGGGGTATAATAGTCTCCGATGTTGGTCTGTGGAAGCAGCGGAACCAACACGAAAACCAGAGATTAATCTGACCTGTCTCATATCCCTGCAATGACTTTATTAGCTGTTAGTTGCATTTTATTCATTTATGAACAACAATACTGACAATATGTTTAATAAAGGTTGAATAAAATTCACAGTATTCACAGATTTGATACTATTCATAGTACATTTAAATGTGTGGCAACTGGCTCTTTCTTGGCTGTTCCAACATACAAGACTTCAAATCAAGTATCATGATGCTTATGTATTACTAAATTTCTTATCATAATGTTATATTTTTGCCATCATTGCCCACCCTTACCCAATAACTTTTTCTCCAAAATTCACTCATGTGCCAAGTGAACCCTAAATATGAGCTATCTACTGACAGAGCACAACAGAAATGAGTTAAGTTTCAAAAGTCTTCACTGTTTCATTTTAAAAAATAATAAAATCTCTTTATATTGTAGCCGCTGTCCCATTAGCTGTGGTCCCATCAGACAGCTGCTTGAATTTCATTTAACTGGAGGGCACTGGTTTGGCTCCAGAAAGGAACAGAACTAGGACACAACCATTAACAAACCTACACTTTTGGAGTTCTGCATTATTTCATTCCCCACAATAAATATACCACGATAATGAGAATAATTAAAATCATATGCTACATGGTATTGCTGACTTATCTTTTTTTTTTTTCTCTGCACTTTTGGATTGTGAGAGCCTGCTTTACTAAAAACATAGCATAAGCAAAATTTTAAAACATGACCGATGCATGAAAATGCTACTTAATCTACACAATACACAAGTAAAAATAAGCAAAAATAAGACCAAAATTATCACAGACTAGAAAGCAGCCAGAAAATACCCATGCATTATTTTTTATTTCCTGCTTAAGTAACAGCCAACAGCATTAGTGAAGTCATGTCCTGATGCTGGATGATTAGTTCTTGATCACAAACACTACTTGAAGATGCTGGACTGCAGTCATGGAGCTCCATCCAGAACCTTTACATAGCATTTGTGATCCAGAACTAATTATAGAGGAATATAAGGCATTGGTCTGCAGAGTTTTATACCCCTCTATCCGACACTTGGCATTGAGCATGGTGACATGGTTCTTGTGTGGCTGCTCCAATGCTTTCCTATGGAGATTATGCACAAATGAACACCTGTGCCAGCAATGGATGTAAAAATGTACCTTAAAGAACCTGAATTCACTAATTACCTGTGCTGTCTGAATACTTTTGTACTTTTAGTTAACAAATCCAGCGACTAACATCTGCTCTCTGATTATATAAACAGGCAACGCTATTGGCTCAAACAATATCACATGTATTCAGCTTCACCAACACAACAGTCAAGAGAGTCGACTTTATCATGTCATGTGATGTTAGAGCCAATGACCTTGCTGATTCAAATGATAGAGTCTGGCTACTTAGACTTATAACTTATTATCAAACCTGCAACCAACATTATTTTATGCCTACTCTAATCTATTTTGCATGGAAGCTTGTTTATGTCATAGGAAATATATACATATACATACACATTATATACATATATATATATATATATATATATACACACACACATATTTTTATATATATATACATATATATATATAGAGCACACAGCAATCTACAGCACAACACATAATGTTAAGTAAGTCATTATAATGAGAAAGTTTTCCATAATTATGACTTAGTTTTTCATAATTATGGCAGAGCATCTCATAATAATGACTCATAGTTACGATTTACAATCTCCTAATTACGACTTAATATCTCATAATTATGACTTAGCATCTCACAATTATAACTTGGTATCTCATAGTTATGAGAAAATTCTCTCATTACTATAAAATAGTAGATATTTATTATGAGATGTTAAGTCATAATTATTAGAAACTGTCTCACTGTTATGAGATACTGAACCATAATTATGAGATAGAATCTTATTATTATGAGATAGCCAGTCAAATTAAGAGATGCTACAACATAAATGAGATACCAAGTCATAATTTTTGAGGAAATATTTGGCTATATGTTTTCCTCCAGTGGCGGAAACGGGCTTCCATAGTTTTGGGATATTTGTGTTGCTCGAGTTGGGTAACTTAGTTAACCTAGCTAACCTGAGTATTTTCATTCTTTATCAATGCTAAGTTAGAACAGTGACATCTTACTAGCGACGTTGACGTTTTCTAGAAAATGCAGACATGAGACGCTTATAAACTGACGAATGTCGGTCAGTTAGCGATGCCATACAGCATCATGCGTTTCTATTATTCTCGTTTTTATTCTAGGATGTTTACTGCGGGGGGGCTAAAAATTAGCCACTGCTAGCAGCATGAATGTAGCCCAGCTAGGCTGAAGTTGGTTTCCCATTCGCCAGCTTCTTCTTCAAATTTTCCCGTTCCATCTTAAATGGCGCAGGCCAGAATATAACTGCTGCACCATTTAAGGTGGAACGGGAAAATTTCAACAAGAGGCTGGCGAATAACAAGCCGATTTCAGCTTCGTGCCCAGCTACCTGGCTAGCTAACGTTAGCTAGCTTACTTTGCTCAGACAGCCTTGCTAACTCCTCTTTCATAAGCTACGCTGGCTGCAATCTCCCCTTATTACCGTGATATTACAGTGGATGATCAGCAGCTTTTCTCCGGTCACGTTAAACTGGCAGCTCAGCTCATCGGGCTTCCAGTCGATGATCCTGAACCGTTCGTGGTTCGGGTCGAAAATCGACTCCAGAAACTTCAGCTCGGCCTTCAGTCCCGAAACCGACATCTTCCGCTCATCTCCGGCCGAGCCGCAGGGGAGAGAGGGGGCACGGAGAAGGAAAAAAAACACGAACCCGGACCCGATTTGTGTAACGAAAACGAAGCAAATACGCCCACCAAGGCCAGAAAATGTCCGCAGTTTTTTTAAACGACACCCTCCTTTTTCTCCTTTTTACCAGTCCCTCCTCAGCCGACTGTTAGCTCATGAGCTAACTTTAGCAGGCTAATAACAACGCCTCGGCAGGTTCGTTGTTGTTGTGTGTGTATTTTTTCCGTCTATTTTTGTTGATGTCAGCGAACAAAGAAGCGACCTGAGACGCCACACGTATCCCTAAGACGTTCCTCCGATGTCCTAGTCTCTATATTAGCCCTTCTCACGCGTTACTTTGTAAAAATATGTTGTAAAATGAAAAACGAAATGCAGAACTGTGGGCGCTAAACGGAAGCCTCGTCTGGGGTTTAAAGATGGCCGTGGCGTGTCGGGAACGCGCTCAGCTCAGTTCTGGCGCACCGTGAGCGCGCACAACTGAGGGACGAGCTCTAAGAAAGACAAAATCCTGTTGACTGAGTGAGCTCAGTTTATTAGGTTATTCACTTGACTCTGACAGGATATAAGCACACAGAAACAAACAAAAGAGTGCAAACTGCTGAAATATCTGAAGAAGTTTATCTATATCTACATCTATAATTCAAATGCTTTAGTCTGGTTTGGGAAGCACTACTTATTATAGTGTTTCCTTCTGTAACTGTTTTGTTTTCTTCTCAAGACATTATTTATATACTTCTCAGAGTCGTTTAACCTATAAATGTCATTTTTATTAAAAATGAAATTCCTATTCTGTGCCCTGTGTCTACATGTGCAAACAGCATTTTCTCCATGTCTGTTCAGGCAATAAAAAGTACATCGAATGTATTTTTATTTGTTTATTCTATAGTTCTATAGACAAATAACATTGACTATAAACCTTTTCTCCAAGTAAAGTTTGGACCAATATACCAGAGAAAATAATAATAATAAACAAACAAACAAACAAATAAACACACAAATGACTAAATTCATTTGTTTCTATTTTTATTTTTCTGCATCATTTAAGCAAAGCAGCTCTCCTTTACATTGTGTGAACATTTTACGATGTGTGGATCAATAGAAATGCACCAGATTTTACTGAAAGTAAGATCTCATTATATTAGAACGATTTAGCCCTCTCCTGAAAAGTTTCTATTTTGAAGATTCATTCATTCATTCATTCATTCATTCATTTATGGACAAATTGCATCCTTGTTACTGTCAGCCATCTTGGAGTGAAATTGTCAGCTTTTGAGGAAATAGCAGGATTCATGATCATGGTTTATGTTCCATTATAGTAAAAGGCTTTATAATTCAGACGAGATGTGATCTGGAGGTTGCTGACATCTAATTTACAGAGAAAATGCTATAAAATCTCAACTAGACAGTTTTAATTATACATGGGTCTTTGAAATGAAAAGATCAAAGAGGGCCATATCCTACATTTTTATTGCTTTTTTTCCCCCTGAGGTCCACTTATGATGTTTGTGTGAGTTTATGTACCAAAAACAGTCATAATTCATTTTCACATTAACATTTTACATCTATTCATTCCTCAGAATTAAACAGGCTGTTTTTGTTACTCTACCTTCACTACAGATGTACACACTTAAAATGATGGCTCTTCAAGGGGTCTATAGTAAAGAAAATGAATCTATATAGAACCATGAACACTCAATAAACCCTTTGCTTAAACGGTTCTTTGCATCATGATAAGGTTCTTCAGATTGATGGAGAATGTGCTGTATATGGTTCTATATAGAACCTTTTTGAAAAGGGTTCTATATAGCTCCAAAAAAGAAAAAGCTCCAAAGTTCTTCTATTGTAGGGGGGTTAGGTATAAATCTCCTATTGGACAGGCTCGACTTTGGTTACAGGTTTGGCAACATTTGAGAAATTTTGTTGTACAAAACATTCACCAGGGTTGTCACTTGTGCAACACTTCTTGCACTACTTTAGTGTGAAGATAACTGTTCACGGATCCACTCTTTAAAGGGCCCGTGTCATAGAAAACTAAATTTCCCTCACTTTTTTGAATAAAGGAGTTTGAAGTAATACATAAACATTAATATAAACATTGTTTATATTTACGACCCAGTCCATATGGTCCATAAATAGAAACTTCAACTGCATAAGCAGCATGTTTTCGTGATATCATTTACATATATCCTATTCAACCTATTCAGCCCACAGCAGTTCAGCCCCACTCATTCATACTGAAATTCTAAGGAGTGTTTCAGCTCAGAGATTTTTTATTGTTTGTTTGTTTGTTTGTTTTTATTTATTTATTTATTTTTTTGAATGAGGTGCAATACAGGACAGTCAATCAGAACAGAGGCCATTTACATATATCAGTCTTAAAGGCACAGTAAAAAAACAGCCTGTATTATTCCAAAAAAGTGAGGTTGTAAAAAGGTCATGTAAAATAAATTATGACCATTTTTGCTACATAAAAACAGGAACATGTTGTAAGTTGACCTCAAGAAAAATATAGAATATGGGTCCATTAAAGAGGTATGAAAGAAAATCACAATGTATCATATTTGGAAAAAATGTGGCCTGTGCAAACATTATGGCGTGTTTTAAATTTTGTATTTTATTTTCTTCCAATATGTTAAGCTCAAACATAAACTGTGCACTGCAGTTTGCAGAAAAGTTTTTCACTTACGAAATCAAATGGGTTTGGGAGGTTATACATGGACAATAAACATGATCTGCGTTCAGTGGAGAAAGCTGTGGATTCATGTTTTTTACCTACCAGCAGATGTCTCTCTCCTGTTACATTATCACACATTCAATGGGGACGAAAACCGTAACAATTTCAAGGAGACTCCTCAGTATAAATAGAGGAAGGTTAAATGGGTTAATTAGTCATTCTTTATATTACGACAATAATTACAATAACCATCAACACAGGGAATAGCGCACTGGAACCAAGCTAGCAAGCACAGGGCAGCCTACATTGAAAGTGTCATAGCTGTAATTTGGTTGTGTGGAAGGTGGTACCATAATTATTTTAGCTCTAAACATAGATCACTGGTGCCAGGGGCTGTGATGGGTGGTAGAAAGCTTAAATGAATGATTTCAGTGCTCTGGTTATTAGAGGGCAGGAAAGACGCATGTGCAGGCCAAAGGAAGATGAGAAGAGCCTGAAATGTGAGCGGACAGGCGCGAGAGGCTCACTGAAGCATGGCAAACTTTTAAAGTAAACAATCCCACCACTCCCTGAGGAGTTAGACCCTTTACCGAGACGCATGTGAGTATGCGTGTGTGCGCCTACCACAATGCCAGGCCTGTCAGCCTGCATTTTGCCATGACTGTGGTCCAGAGAACAAGCACCAGACTGTCAGCTACATTTGAGGTCTGTCCACATGCGGAGGGGAGTAAGAAACAGACCCTCCCCCAGATTGGCAGGTCACCCAAGAGGTTTGAACTGGCTGTTTAAGGTCAGGCAGAATTTCAAATTTAACTGCTAGCAAGAAGCATCAGAATAGGATGAAATGTAATGCTTATTTAAATATGTACTTCAGCTTTTTTAACCTAAACTCTATCTGCCACATCTGTATTGCACTGTCGATTACCATAAACAATCATTTCGATGCGTTTTCCTGTATTTACAAAAATACAGAAGACTTGTCGACTCAAATGAGCTTATAGTGGAAGTCTGCAAATAAGTGTTTCAACTACATGAATATAAAATGTATATTTGAAGCTTCAACCATTGCACTCTAATAGTGCACATCTTAGGATGAGACAGACATGGGAGAAAGTCTTACAAAAGCATTTTTATGAAGTTTTGTCAAACTGTTGCTCACTGAATTAGCACAAAAGAAAGCACATACATTTGTTTTTCCAAAGACTGGGTTCCCAACCCTTTTAACTACGCAGACCAAACTGCAGCCCACAGTGGTTTTGATGTACTTGTATGGGAGCTGTCGGAGAGTGGGGGGTGTTAATGATGCTGTGACACACATAATTAGCCTATGTTTTGCCATTGTCAAGACATGTTTTGTTTCCAAATGGCAAAATAACTGGCTTTATAGCCTCATTTGCTAGCTGTTACCTACATACCACACACAATGGATTATGCATGAATTATTGATGAATTAATTCATTCGCATCCAGTGAATGTCAGCATATTTTGGTTGAACAATGGTTTTTCTTCTTGATATTGTTTTGATTCTTATTTTTTTTTTTTCAGGGTTTGCAACACTAACCAACAGTTTGTTGATGCTATCAGTTTCTTCATTTTTGCCATGACCTGAAGGCATCCTACACTGACATATACGCACAAGGCCATACAGTGTTGTGATGTTTAAAGTTACACAAAATTAGCTTATGAACATTTTAATGGCAAGATGTAAGCCATAAATAAAATTTCTAATAAAATGATTTACATTAATACTACTACTAATGTCACTACTACTACTACTACTACTACTACTACTAATAATAATAATAATAATAATAATAGTGGATGTCAGCAGTTAGTTCACTAACTCCTCCTTGCCACATCAAACTGCATACGGCCTGGCATCAAACAATCCATGGCCCGGTACCCATCTTCTGCCTGACTGTAGGTAACCTCTGCTCTAAGTTGTTCTTGTATCTATGCTGATCAAGCAGAAAAGAGTGAAAACTCTACCCACACTACTTTGGTAATCAACTGCTTGCTATAGACGTGACAGATAGAAATCAGATTAAAAATGCTGGAGTATGCCTATAAAGCCCTAGCAATTATTGTCATTCTATGTGCCACTAGATGGTGCTAGATACCAAAATGAGACCTTTGGTTTAGTCCTGCTGTTGCATTAGGCCTGCAGTGTGCAGAAATGCTTTCAGTACAAGCTGTCATTTATAAGAAAGTGATGGCTGCTGAGAGGAGATACAACACTTCATCATATATTTCTCTGCATGTATCATCTCAACAGTATCCATATGCAGTGGCTATAGATGGCAGATTGAGTTTTATATTATTAATAGAGACACTGTATTGTCTTGGCCTGGATAAAGAATGGTACTAAACAAAAAAAGAGTTCATATGCAGCCCTGCTGAGACATCATTCACAGAGAGAGCGCTCTAAGTGCATAAGTGCATGAGAGCCTCGTTAAAACATCTGTCATGGCAGAATGCCAGCGCCACTTATGTCCCTTCTGGGCAAATGCTGTGATGCTGTGTGTGTAAATTATATTTTACTTGAAGACATCAGTTTTAAAACTGTTCCCTAAGACATTCCCCAAGCCCAAAATGTTGTAACCAAATAAACAGCCCTCATCTAGAGGTTAGTCACAACAAACATCATACTGAGACTTCTATTCAGGGGTGCGGGAAAAAATCGATTCTTAGATGCATCGCGATGCGGACGTGAACGATTCTGAATCGATTCACAAACGTCAAAATCGATTTTCTAAATATTTAATTTATAACGTAATGTTGACGGAACGCAAAAGGAGGAACTTGGAAGTGCGGAAGGGCAGCGCCTGGACAGTCTGTGGCGGCACATAACAAAAACACTACTGGATGAGGGAGAAATCCGACCGGCTCCCTCTGCATTAAAAGCCAGGTCAGGTCAGGAGTCGACAACACAAATGATAAGAAGAGCCATTTTGTCCTTTCAACAAAAATCAAACCACCTCGGGAGCCGCAACATTTAATGTCCAGTATATCTTAGTATGTGCTGATGTCCTAGTATAGACTAAACAAATATAAACAAAAACGCAGATTTACTCTGCTTTAAGCTTTAGCTCAGCTACAGCCGCTGTTCTTCCATCTCCTCCAGAAAGCTTTTCCTCAGAAGTAGATCAGTTAAATGTCTCTCAATGTTCGACTGTTTTATGAGGCTGAAGTTGTTTCTTATTCTCCAGCTTTTTGTTTGAATTTACCCGTTCCACCTTAAATTCTGACTGAGGCGCCAAATGTAAATGCGGCACCATTTAAGGTGGAACGGGAGAATTCGAAAGAGAAGCGACTTCAGCTCCACCACTGCTTAGTGTTTGACAGTCTCTCGTTGGAGATTTAACGTACCAGGAAACCAACTGCGCTGCTTATAAATGCGAATAACGCATCGCTGCTTTGTGACCTACAGTCTGCATGCCGGATCTCAGTCGTTGCTAAACAGGGCTTTTGCGCTGTGTTGCACACGACCCGTAGATATTTTACTGACACAGCGATCCCCCCCGTCTCTACAACGAGACCAAAACCAAAGTTATAAATTCACTAAAGAAAACGGGTAGAATAGCTGTAGCATGTGCAGTGTCGTCATCCATCACCACTGGATCTTATTTCACCGTAACTGCGCATTTTATCGAAGATGAGTAGCAGCAGCTTCTCGTGCTCCAAACAAGAGCACTGAATGAGAGCCTTCTAGTTTACTTGCCACATCACTTCCATTCGTTTTATTAAAAAAGATATTGGAAGTAAATTCATTATGGATCATTACAAATACTTTGCTTTAAAGGTACCAAGTCACTTTAAATAACAATACCGCAGAGTCACTTAGTCACTTAAAAATGTATATTGTCTCTACATTCTGTATATATTTTGTGTATATTTAATATATTTCAGTTGTTTTTTCTTGTATTTTTGTTTTTACTTATTTACTTTCTGTAGAGTGATTAGCTGAGCCTCACCACAAGCATTTCAATGCATAAATGTCCTGACATGCTGTGCAAATGACAAATAAACTTGAAACTTGAACTCGAAACTTGAGCTCACACAGTGAGAAAATATAAATGCTATATAGAAAAAAAAGATGCATCGAGATGCATCGATAATCGTTTTATAATCGCATCGCAGCCTTCTAAATCGAATCGAATCGAATCATGAGGTGCCTAGAGATTCCCACCCCTAGTTCTATTGGTGATCATACAGTACTACAGATACTACAAGATAAAAGCAATGCGCCATGAGCACAAGGCTGGGATTACAGGCCAGATAGCAAGTATACAATGGCCCAGCATTGGCTTAACAACATTGATTACATTGGCATAAGGTTGGCAAATCACTTTGGACCAATAAAATTTTGTTTGGTCGGCTTACTTTGGCTTGAAGTTGACTGGTGAACAATCACATGATATTATCATTATTTCCATAATTTAAAATTTAAAATCATGTATGCCTATCTGAGTAGACTGACATAGAGCTGATGTTGGGTAAATGGTGGCATTTTGACTCTGACCTTCTATTCCCTAACATCCATTATCCAACATGCTAATCTGATGGCAAAATTCTGGTAATGATGCTTTTACTTTGATCAGACATCTACATAGTCACTGACCCAACACAGTCCCTAACACAACACATGCATGGAGAGCAGGGGGCACCCCCCCTCTCTGTCTAAAGTGTTTTACGGCATGTAGTGTCTGAAATCAGGCACTCTAAATCACCAAGACCAATTGCCATGTGCTTGATTGTCAGAGTCAAGGGGTCTTGGGGGTCAGGGTTATTAGAGGAAAGTGGAAGAAGCTGACACCACCTATGAATAATTCACATTGAACACAAGCAGAGCCTGCATTGCATTACCAATAGCTCCCTCTGGTGTGGTTCCACTGATTAAAGAGACACTTTCCTGAAATGATTATTCTATTACTGTACGCAGTTCCTCTGTGTCTCTGCTCTGAGCATTCGAGACACCAACGCTGTACATTACAGTAATGAATAAGCAGATCCTGTGCTGAGAGGCTACATTAGTGCTCTGATCAACACTACAGGGTGCAATGTGGTCATCCCTGACCAATGCTGGAGTCTGGAACCTGACAGATTAGATAAAAGAGAGCCAGTGGGTGATCATGTAGTCACAAAATCGAGGTCATTTTAGGGGCCAACATTATTTTGCGATGGAGTTCAGAGCCCTATCCTGAAACAGCAACCTTACAGTGCATTTACATTAGTCCAGCCTGGCAATGGGTGTGAATGCATCCTCTCCTTTCAGTTGGTCCCATGTGGTATTTCTCTGTGAAATCCATTTAAAATGAGGTCTTAAATCAATATTTATTTCATAAATGCTGTGAACATAATGAACATGAACATATTGTGCATGAACAAATGATCATTTTCCTAGATATTTTTAAAGTTAAAATCAGACAAAATTGGATTTTGAGGGCAGAAGTCAAAGCTGATAAGCTCTTGCAGTCAATATTAATTATTTCAAAAGGTGTAAACATGCAGCCCAGTATCTTCCCACTTGGATGTTCTTATTTTTATTTCGTTTAAGGGGACAGTCTTGCATACATATGTGAGTATCTTTGCTTTTGTATCATTGCTTTTATTAGTCAGAAAGTTCATCATGGATACAGGTTCAGCTCTAGCCCTTTGGGAACCAATGTAAGATTTTTTTGAGCCCTGCATCTTACTAGCTGATAGACTATAAAATTAACCAGAAATGTGTAAACATTACTTTTTTCACCTCACTCGAGCATCTTAGAAAACATCATGGTACGGTAATCACCCAGAAGTTGTTAGAGGGCCGCCTGGTGGCTGCGTAGACTTAAACGGCTACTCATGTCACTTATTAGGTAGAACCAGCACTGATGGATTGTAAGAATCCTTGGTTCACAGTTTCCCTGGTTTGGCTCTGCCCCTTTCTGTCTCCTTCCTAGCCATGCTTTCATGAACACTGCCACCTGTCTGTAGCAGGTGTTTCTAATCTGTGTATTTACAGCCCTCGCCTTCCCTGTCATTGTCATTACTTGAATGTGGTGATTCCTTTATAAGTTAGATACGTGCTGAACTATAGAGGCATAAAAATAATAGATTCTATTAGGCTCAGCTTATGTCTTTGTTCATTTATTACATGTAATATGTATATATTGTTGGCGTATGCACTGCAACAGTGTTTCAAGTAATTCTCAGTGCAAACTGAATCATATATGACACGGAGAATGTGCATTTCAAACTGTTTCAAAAGCACGAGGGTTCAAAGCAGCACTATGTAACATTTGGGGATTTGCATCTGGTGGAAGTGTGTAATTGCACGCAATATGCGGCAATTACGATTGCGAGCATGTTGAAAGAGTATTCAAAGAGAACTCAGTCAAAACTTGGTGCAGGATTTTTCTTCTGACGATTTAAATTAATTATCGACTGTCCTTATATCCTTATCATTATAATGCTGATTTTGCATTTGAGACCTAAACATTAAGCTGGACCTTCTTTTTAAGTCTGTGCATGTGACGTTAATATATAAAGACATATGTCTTGGTTTGAAAAACTCTTGGAAAATCCATCCTGACACCTCTGACTTTTAAATGACTGTTTCAGGCTTTACAGGTCGACTCGTAGCAGTGCATGCACACCATATTTTACCGTGTTTTTTCTCCTGTCTCAGTAACTCCACTTCTGTAAAAAAAACCTTCTACTTATATTAAAAAAAAAACTTTAGACTATGCTGCACTAAATAGAATTGGAACATTTGAGATTATCTTGTTCATCACAAGTGGACAACTCAAACACTACATGCCACCTGATTGGGTTGATTGTTGATGTTGCATTGGTCAGATTAATTAATTTGAAGTTCAGCTCTGCTAAACTTCACCTAAATTTCAATGTTCTGGTCCCATCAAGCACCATGCAATCAGTTATGACTGGACTGATGCTTCATATAGTAAATGAATGAGATCTGTTGCAGTATGTTGCCATGCCAGACCACTGTACACCATTACAGTGGGACAGTGCTGCAGTAACATTTTTTATTGTCCAACCTGATGCAATTATAGTGTATAGATTTACGGTAAGATAGTATATTTATTTCATATTTTTTGACTGGCCACTCCTCTTTGTTGACTGCTCGGCAGATGAAGGGGCAAAAGGCAGTCAGATGCCCGCTGGGGAAAAGGCCATGGTTCCATCTCATTGCCTGGTTGTAATTCGTTTTCATTGCTATGGGCTGAGAGAGGAGGTGGGTGGCAGACGTAGAGCCGGCTGTTCTACAGATGTTTATTAAAGAAACAGCAGAGTGGGTGGAGTGAAAATTATATGGTGCCTTTATCGCCATTCCTCCTCTTCCTTTAATTCTTCCTTTACTGCCAAGAGTGCATCCGAGTGTACAAGATTAATGGGGAGAAGAGGTCAGGGTATTGGTCATGTCACCACCATAATAATTCAGTGTGAGCAGGTCCACATGAGAGGGTCGGTTTTTAGAAAAATATATAATCTGTTGGATTACTGGCACCTATTAATATGGTAGAAAATGGCAACCATAGTTTTAAGAAACTAATACTATAATAATACTAATACTAATACTATTTCCTCTGAGTGATTTTACATTGTTGTGGTTCAGTGTGATAGACTCATTGTTTATTTTTCATCTCTAACAGCAAAACGTCATTAACTATTTAATGTCTATGCAAAAAGCACATATTTCTGCTGTTTCATGTACTTTTCTTGTTTAGTAATGTGATCTCAATGATATATTGCTATATTTATTTTGACAATTAAAAAACACAAAGCTGAAAAATTCATGTATGTTTTTGTTCATGTCACCTTCGTCAAAGTCAAAGTCAAAGCGAAACAAATAATTGTGCACAGAGATATGTTGCACAGTTTAATCACCTTTTATCATGATTTATTATTACTTTGATGAGGCAAATCAATAATAAACATTTCCATAGTGACCTGAACTCATTCAAACTATTGCAGTACTTCCAACAATAAAGCCATCATGGAGCTTCTTTTATACAGTCATAGAAAACACAGTGAACCAATATCATTCATATGAATATCCATTCTGCTATGACCAGCATGAACATGAACATGCACCAGTTAGTCTGAGTGCTGATTTTAAAGGGCCCATATCAAGGAAAACCAAATATTCACACTTTTTTGAAATCTGCTCTGTGTAGTATGTAAATATCGTTTCAACAGCCCATATATGAACTGTTTTACTGAATTAGATCAAACAACAGTCCTACAATTATAAAAAAAAGTTTAAAACTATTTACAAAACAAGTACTCAGACCTTAGAAATTTACAAGAATTATGGTTTATTGTATTTAAAATCAAGGCATTAATTAAGATTAATTGAGTAATAAGCTAAATATATACAAAATCAACATTTATAGCATGCTTTCTATTAGGTGTCCATTCCAAACCCTAACCCCCAAATGTACACTTGTTAAAATAATGCTTACGTCTTTTTCTAATGATCTTTTTAAACATGAGTTTAATCATTAAATAAAAAAATTCACATTTTCATGTCACTACCAAAATACACAGAGTTTTAGTCCATAGACGGAGCCTTATTTTAGCCACAGCCCTGCATTTTAGAGCAGGAAGTGAGACGGCATCCCTGTCCCTCATGGCCACATGATGAGCAGATAGATCCCATTGTTTTGAAGTAAACGTGGCCTGAAGTAAGTCAGTGGGTAGCCTTTTTTGTGTTTTAATTAAAAAAATATTAAGATTTTATGATTTCAACTGTTCAAAGTGTGTTTGCTAGCCATGAACTGGTTATTATTTTTCAGTTCTGCTCAAAGTTAGCTAAAATTGTCACCACTGAAACATCTGGTACAGGTAGTTCTTTCAGTAGTCACAAAATTGAATATTCAATCATTTGTTTTAACAAAATAAACTTAATTAAAGTATAGGGTCTCTCAAAGCAAAAGTGTTTTGGTCTAAATTCTAAATCAGTTAAAAGTCAAAAATGTGTTTTGATCTCTGACTTTGATCCAGTTCAGTATAATGATCCATTTAGGAACTGAGCTGCAAATGCAACCAGCTTTGAAATCATCATTTTTGTGATGTCATACATACGACTATTACACCTACAGTACTTTATCCCCGCATATTCACACCAAAGTTGTAAAGAAGGGCTGCAGCCTGGGCTGCTTTTCAAACAAGCCACAATACAAGGCAACCAATCCTTTGTTGTATTAACATATATCAGTCTTAAAGGTACAGTAACAAAAATAGCCTGTTTAAAAAGGCTGGATAAAGAGAGGCTGGAAAATGGTCAGGTAAAAATTAATTGTGACTATTTTTGATACATAAAACCACACAAACAGCTTAAATGGACCTTGAGGATGATAATAAAAACCATGAAATGTAGGACATGGGCCCTTTAATGAGTTAAAGGGAATAAACCCAAAGTCTTGGAATGTATCACTATGCAGGAATTTGGTACAATATGGTTATGGTTAATGTAGTGACTTTTACAAAATGAAAAAGAGAACTACGTGTTCTCTGGTTCAGAAGGATATTGAAGGCAGTCTGGTTCATTTATATATGCATTTCAGTCTCAGTGTGTTGAGAAGCAGGTTACAGTATTCTCAAGTGACATTTAAAATAGGCTGACCTTGAGTGGAAACCACCACAGAAATTGGCTCCTCAACCTTCAGCAAATGACACCTAATCGTAAGGGTGACCTTTTCTACTAATGGTGGAATGTGCTCAGTTAAAATATAATAATGCATCTACAAACATGATGTGACCTTCTTTAAGCCACATGAGCATTTTTTCAAGGTAGCCTACTCACCACCTTCCTCGAACTTATGTGAGAAATGACCATGAATAAACAGTCTGTAGGTCTAGTAGAGAGTGGGCCTTTGTGTTGTGTGTATGAATGAAAATTCTCATCTCTCAGCTCTTTCAAAGAGTTTTACATCAAAGCTCTCGCTGTTAATTAAAGAGCAAAATTTATTTAGTGCACTAATATTTCCTGGAATATTTCTTGACTTTCTCCACCATTTCTCTTAACAATATATGCCTCCTAAATCTGTTTCTGATAAGTAGATCCTAAAAAGCGTTCCCTACGGCACAGTGATGATGAGTCATATGAACCAACTTGAAATCACTTATGATTCAGTAGACAGAAAATAGAAATCAGCAAATTAAATCTTCTTGAGAAATCAGCAGTGATTAGTTGGTGGCTTGTGTGATGATAATGCATATTTAAAATTCTCTTATTGATTTTGCATACAGAAATACACAGACCCTGATAAACACACCCATTCATAAGCTCCTTTTGACCCCATAGTGTTGTTAAATATGGATCATTCTACCAAATTGGTTCAAAATCAGAATTCAAATTCCATTTTGGATTTTTAAATGACTTTGACTTTAGACTAAAATCCTTTTGCTTTGTGTGACCCTGTACTTTAATTACGTTTATTTTATTAAAACAAATGATACAACATTCCATTTTGTCACTAACAAAACAATCATAACAATACCAAAATTTTACCAAATGTTTCAGTACTGAATATTTCAGTAGCGACAATTTTAGTTACTTTTGAGCAGAACTCAAAATGCTAGCCTGTAAATGACT
Organism: Colossoma macropomum; assembly: GCF_904425465.1. Taxonomy (NCBI): domain Eukaryota; kingdom Metazoa; phylum Chordata; class Actinopteri; order Characiformes; family Serrasalmidae; genus Colossoma; species Colossoma macropomum. The sequence goes on along the minus strand of NW_023494798.1, from coordinate 27,124,385 downwards.
GTAAATGACTAGCTAATATTTTTCATTAAAACATAAAAAGTTTACTTAATTGCAGAAAATATTTGTTTCAGTAGTGACAATCTTAAGGTTACACACTGATTTTAAGAAATTGGGACACATTTATTTCAAAACAATGAGATCTAACTGCTCACCATGTAGCCATGAGGGACAGGGATGCAGTCTCACTTCCTGCTCTAAAAGTGGCTAAAAAAAGGCCACTGATTGAAACTCTTTGTGTTTCAGTAGTGACATGAAAACGTGGGACAGGATTGTTGAATATCTTAAATAATCCTAAGTAAATAAATAAATAAATAAATAAATAAATCTTTCAACTTCACTTCAAAATAAAATCAAAAAGATCTTAAAAAACTATATATCATTTAGGGGTTAGACATACATCCACACACCTCCCAATAGAAAGTACCCTATAAACACTCATTTGATATATATTTCTCTTATTAGTATCTCAATTAATGCATTGAGTTTAAATACACCATAACATAACAGGGTTTTTTTTTCTTTTGGGACCACAATTTGGTCAAAACATTTCCGTATATAGTCTGTGCACTCTCCACCTTTACTACAGCTTTCATTGTTTTTGAGAGACTTGCTTTCAGTTTTTCAAAGAACTCTGCAGGGATATTTTTCCACACCTTCAAAGTTCAGTCTTAGAAGTTGGTTGCACTTTCTGCCTCTCACAGTCCAACAATCCAAACACATTCATTAAACTGAGGTCTTCACTCTGGGGTGGTCAAAGCAGAACACCTCCAGCTCAATGAAGTCTTTTTTCAGAGAAAGTATTTTGAAAATTTGGAAAAGCTAAACATGATCTGCTGTTTAGTTTGGTCCTTTTTTTCATTATCCTTTTATTCAGTAATGAAATGGACTTCAATACAAGCTGGTTGAGTTATTCTTATGGTATAGAAGTATGTAATAAAAGTTTGGATCCAAAATTTGGTCCTGGCCATTCATGGCTTAAATTTGAAAAACAAAAACTAAATTACTGATTATTTGATATCTCAACTGAGCAACAAAATAATCTGCAGATCCATGAATTGCTAATTAACTGATAGCCTTTGCCTTTTACGTCCAGCCTGGCTGCATTCTTCAGAGGTAGCATAGGGCAGTTTTGTTTCTGACCTATGTGGCTCTGCTGGCTTGTTGTGTGTAATTACTGACATTCAGTGGAATAAAACTGACCCATGTTTAAGAAGATGCCTCACCTGAGTGTAACCTATTAGCAAATGTCTAATAAAATGCAATAAACCCTGATTGACATCACCTCCAGAGCTTTTTCACCTCTCTTAGTGGCCTCAGTGTATCTTCACCACTTGACATTTCCTAGGCCTGCAGATTTAAACCAGCTGTAGCTCTGTTTTCCTTGCTTACTGAGCAAAAGTTAATTTTCGCCCATTAAAAACCACTGAACTGCAAGGAGTCAAGGCCATGTGTTCGTGCATGTTTGTGTGAGCATATTGCAGCATCACTTCGCTCATTTTGAGCCACCGAAAACAACACTGATTTGATAGTTGCAAACCAGCCAGTTGAAACATGTTTGACCTGCCATTCTTTGTGAAATGTGACAGAGGGTGTCTGTAGTGTTCAAAAGATACTATTAATCTTCCGTGTAATTATCTTTAAAAGTTGTATACAGAGGTTACATCAGCATCCACTTGCTAATTGTTTTGTTACATTGATGAATTCCATCCCAGCTTAATGTTTAACCTTGGGCCATGTGTTCGAAGCCAACATCAGCTACAAATCACAGTAGACTTCATTCACAACCATACTAAAGCTGTCAGATTCAGTGACAAAGCCAAAATGAATGTGCTTGCTTTAAATCCAATTGTCTCCTGGGTTGTACTTTATGATGGTGGCAGCATCTCGTAGTTTGTCAGGGCGAGAGCGTTCATGTCCTCTCTAATAAAGAGGCAGATTGGGGTTGTCATTGGTGATTTAGGCCCTTGTCCTCCATCTGTATGGCAGCTGAAGTTAATTAAAACCCACAAGCTCTCACATCTTCATTCCAACTCGGACATGAGCGAATCACGCCCCCCATTTACTGCCCACGATTCTGGTTTGTGCTTTATGATGCAGAAGGAATTCATGCGAGAAAATGATGGGCTGTGCGTAGCTGCTTGTGATTTCTGTCTCAAAATGGAATGGAAGTTGGTTTGGGTGCTAATCAGGAATAAACAAAAAGGCAAAAATCCTAAATCTCTCCCCTCTTTAATCTCTCACACTGATTGGTAGTGCTTCTCTAAAGTGTAGTCACTCACTCATGTTGGGGTGGGGCATCATGCTTGTGCAAAGCCAATGATATTTTTGAAGCTAGGTGGTTACAGTACATATATTAATATTCTTTTTTTCACGGCTATACATACTGTGAGTTGAATATAATTACAGATGGATGACTAATTAAAAGAAAAAAAAACAAAACAAAGTGTCTCAGTACAGTTTTGAGCCACCAGAACAGCTTCAGTATACACTGGTACAGATTCTACAAGTCTCCAAAACTGTGCTGGAGGGATGGGATGCTGTACTTCCAAAGGATATTCCGTCAACTGGTATTTTGATGACGGTGATGAAGTGCACTATATAATGTGTTGGTCCAAAAACTCCCATAGGTGTTCTGTGAAAGCTATAACATACGATTTCATTCAGTCAGCCCTGATGCCCTGTGGATGGGGGCTTTCTCATCCTGGAAAAGACCACTCGAAACAGGAGAGAAGAAATGTTTCTCCCAAATAATGCCCTAATAACAAACACTTATTCCAAGTCACTTAAATCCTTTGGATTTTGATTAAAAGTGCCTTCTCAATATTTTTATACATACAACAGAATATGGCAGGATGCAGTGGTGAACCATAACTATTAGAGCTGCCAAACCTTGGTCAAAAACATGGAAAAAACATGTCTACAGCAGTGCTAATTTCTGCTAGCACTCATAAAGGATTCTAGTAGTATCTTAGAGCTAAGCTAATGGTGATTCATGTGAACAGATATTAACATGTGCTTTACCTTGTATGCTGCAGTTTTAGAGTGACTCCTTCAGTATAGAGCTTTGTCATAGAGCTGCTGCCACTGTTTTCCATTTCTAATAACTGACTGAAACTTAGATTATTGCTTGTATTGACAGACAGTAATGTAACTAGAACTTTGTGGAGGCCTAGAGTGATGTTTTCCTAATGAAATTGATCCCATCCGTTGAAAATCAAAACATGACTGGTTGATTCTTCTGTCACTTCCTAACTATGTTGGTAGTTAAATGTGTAAGATCTTCAGTTCAGCTCCTGAAGTCCTAACCAATGGGAGAACATTCTTGGCTTCATTGACCAAGACACAGGAAAAGATTTCTGATTGGAAATCAGACCAAACCAAAAAGTCAATAAATAAATAATTAAATAAATACATACATACATACATAAAAAACACACTTATTTTAAGGGTAAGAATGGTCCTCTCCCCCTACAATCCATTATTATAAATTCCAGATTTTTATATTTACTACAATATAATTTAATTACACTACATATTTAAATGCCTAGAATTGATATAAAACTCATAATCTCATCATATCATTAATTCACTAACACCAAAACATCAATAACAGAAACATTCAAGTTAATTGAAATTGTTATATATTCCTGAGACGTTACCTCCATAACAGAGTCGTATGGCCGCTATAGCTGACGTCACACTAAACAAATGGCAAAAAGCCTTTATCAAGAGCGATCTTTATGCAATATAAACAATACATCACAGACACAATGATCAAATAAGGTAACCTCATTCACTGTCAGCACAGTCCTAGCAAAAATATCTCTTGTTTGCCATAACAACTTTAGCCTGTTTAGTTGATTATTTTCGTAGAAGAACGGCTCATACCACTTGACTTTTGAGCAACCAATTGGATCACCTCCTCCCCACAATCTGGACCCTGCCATGTCAAATTGAAAGTACAGACATTTTTTTAGTTCTCAAAAATCATTAGAAGTCCTCTGGTAGGATTTTATTGCTTAATTGTATTATACAGTACACCTGTCTAGAAGCATCTGCACTTGTTATGCCTCCCCATGCATTTCTTCAGGTTTTTCAATTAATTAGTCTGTAGATTTTGTAAACTAAAAATATTTGATATATTGGATATACTGATAATAATTCTAATATTGTCTACTGTTAAGATTAGAAACCGTCCTGTACTGCAACTGAAAACATTTGCACTTTAAAGTGTTTTTGTCTTGGTTTGTGTTTATGCTTTCAGTACCGCAATCTTGTTTTGGCAAATAGATCCTTTTTATTTCTTTCTCAAAAATGCATTAAATCATGATGCAAAAACACAATATATATCATATTGTGAAATATGTGTATCGATACACCCCTACTTTGACATGATTCAAACGCTGCCAATGGGTTAAAACACAAGCATGAGAGCTCTTAGCCTCAAGGACCTCAATTTTCAAGCACTTCAGCAGTTCTTTGTGATTAAACCGTGTCTGTAGTTAATAGCCAGCCCCTCTTATTCTCTTATGAACAGCTAATGACTTGGCTGATTTCAGGAAGCACAATGATCTGTACAAGTTGTCTAGTTCAGGAATTGCACACATAAGCCAATGTCATAGCCTCTACTGGCTTAAAGTAATGGCGAGTTAAACCTATATCTCAGGCTGCCCAAATATCATATATCAGCTGTAATTCTGGCATGCAGTCGATGTGCACTATCATTCAGGATGAAAGAGGATTTCCTGTGTGCTCTACTCTTGTCCTGCTAAGGTGGGGTACAAAATGTTCCACAGCTGTTACAAATTCACAACCCCTTGAGATGTCTCACTGGTAAGTAAAAGCAATTGCTTAACACTCATACTTAATTTTCTGTGGCTTGCTGATTCATTATATTTCTCTGCAGTTTGTAATCTGGACCAGCCCCATTGCTAACATCTCCACCATGAGCTATCCATTCTCCTTTTGGCAATCAATACAGACTTTTCTTGACCGAACGAAGGCGGCAAACAGCGTTGCAGATGTGAGAGTTATAAAAAAAGTATAAAACTATGGCCCTGTAGTTCTCCAAGTTGTATGATAATAGTTAATATTGACCACTTATCAAATTTGTGTTGGTTTATGTACCAAAAAAAAACCCTTAATTTATTCTTACATGACCATTCGAACCTCTCTTTATCACTTACAAATAAAGAGGTTACTGTACTTCCTGCTACTGTACCTTTAAGACTGAAATATATGTAAGTAAAGTCTGTTCAGATTGGCTCCCCTGTATTATGGCTAATTCAAAAAGCAATCCAGATTGAACAGATTGATTCTATAACCGCTGATCTCCTCACAACAGTCTCTAGAGTTTACTCAGAATGGTTCAATAATGAAAAAAAAACATCCAGTTCTGTGGATAGAAACATCTTGTTGACGAGAGAGGTCAACAGAGAATGGCCAGACTGGTTCTGTAGATGACAGAAAGACCACGAAACTCTACGAACTGCTCTGCACAATTGTGGTAAGCAAAAAATATCTCAGAATGCACAACTCACAACACATAGAACCTTGAGGCGGATGGGCTACAACAACAGAAGACCACATCAGGTTCCACTTCTGTCAGTAAAGAACAGAAAGCTGAGGCTGCAGTGGGCACAGGCTCATCAAAACAGGACAGCTGAAGACTAGAAAAATGTTGCCTGGTATCTTGATTTCTGCTGAGGCACACAGATGGTAGGGATAGAAATTGGTGCCAACAGCATAAATCCAAGGACAAAGCAGGCTAGTGAACAGTCCAGGCTAGTGGAGGTGGTGTAATGGTGTGGAAAATGTTTTCTTGGTACACCTGTGCCTTGGGCCTGTAAATACCAATAAATCATCCCTAGAAAGCCACAGCCTATTTGATTATTGTTGCTGACCATTTGCAACCCTTCAATTTACTCTTCTTCTAGTGGCTACTTCCAGCATGATAATGTCACAAAGCAAAAGTCATCTCAAACTGGTTTCATAAACATGGCAATGAGTTTAGTGGTCTTAAGTGGCGTTCCCAGCCACTAGATATTAATCTAATAGAACATCTTTGGGATGTGGAGGAACGGGAGATTCACAGCATGGAAGAACACCTGTAAAATCTACAGGAATTGGACCAGACCTGGACTAGAATCTCAAAGAAATGTTTCCACCATCTTGTGGAATCCATGCCACAAAGAATTAAGGCTGTTTTGAGAGCAAAAGGAGACCATGCCCAGAATAGTATTCCTAATAAAGTGCTTGGTGAGAGTATGTTTATCAAATGAAGAAAAGTAGCCCAATAATTTATGACACCGGTATTGGACTTATTCATTACTCTGCAGCATGGTTGGGATATTTCGGGTACTTCTGGCCTCCGCTTCTTGCCACCTGGCTCATTTAGAGAGCAGTAGGCCTGCAAAAAGGATGTTTTTTGTATCAATATTAGGCCTGAGGCTTTCACTGAGTCTAAAATAGAGGCTGCCCTATGAAATTTCATGGTACACAGACTATCAAAGTAAAACCATATCTGAGTGTAATGTGCCGATGGTATCAGCTGGAGTCAGTGTGCTTTTCTAATGTCTGACCGTCCAGCAGATGTGGTCCTTCCTAATTACATAATGAACCAGGAGAGAGAGAGAGAGAGACAGAGAGAAAGAGAGAGAAAGAGAGAGAGGGAGAGACGGATTGCTTCTTGTGTTTTGATTTTATGATCACTTAATACTTATCCTTGACAGTAAACAACACTTGGTGCTTGTGGTCAGGCACATGCACAGATGTACCCCTTAGCCCCTGCCCCTTTGGCCTCTAACTGTACAAGTGCCCTATTTGTCAGTGTACATAATAACTATTTTATATTCGCTGTTCTTTAAGATCTGTTTCAGCGAGGTGAGGCTCAGCCTCTGGAATAGAGCGTGTGGGTTGGCTTGGGTTCTTTAAGATTCATCGCTCTTGAGCGCCTCTTCTGATGCAGTACAGACCACCTGTCGTTCACCTCAGTAACTCCATCCTGTCATAAATCACTACAGTGCTGGAAATCCTGCTGATATAGTACTGAAAATATCTTTAAGAAAGTGTCACATTTCATAAAGCATCTCCATGGTAGCAGCAAACTTAGCTTAACTCAAGTTGCTTTTTGCCTTCTCAGCTAATTATGAACAGCTGTTGAGCTATTCAGAGCAAAAAAATCGTAATGAAAGCTTGTGCTGCTAGGTCATTTATTTATTGTTGTTATTATTGTTCACGGCATGGGAATAAAAGATTTTCCATCCATCTAATTTATATACTTTTTTAAATGCGCATAAAAACCAATGGATAGAAAAGCCAGAAATTCAAAAAAATGCCTAAATGTCATGTTTGAAAGAGGTGGAAAAGTTGGTTTATTGATAAAGGAGAGATGCCAAAAATGATGTAGTTACTGAATAATAAGCCTTAGTATGTAATAAGCCTGGGATTTTAAGGGGTTCAAATTGGCTAAACGTTTGGATGGAAATCTCACTGATCATGCATTGGATGTTACTGAATTGGATATGTGCATGCGTGTTGTTTCAGGGCAATGGTGTTTTCACACAAAAGACAGATATTGGTCACTTTCAAAAACAATTGTGGTTAATAAGTGCAGGACACGCATTTAGCTTATAAACAAAAAGGCTTTGGAAGTCCATCTATGCCTAATACTCTCTGTTGTAACAAATATTTGGTTTAAAACATCAACATCGATGAATATTCAGCCAGAGATGAAGTTTACACAAAAAATAATTTTCAGTGAAACACTTTTAGTGACACACAACTCTTAAAATGGGGGTATTGTTTCATTTAATGATTTAATTTTAAGGGAAACATTTTACAGACCATCCCATACACTTGTTGAAACTTGGTTTAGCAAACAGGCCTATACTGAGGAAAGAGAAATAAACCTGCTTGTATAGACTGCCAAAGCATTTTATGTCATGTGTAATGTCTCCTGCATCTGGTACTGGGGAGGTTATCATTTTAGGTCATCGTGTAGTTTGAGCTGCATGTATAGTGCGTGGATCCAATAGTGTAATAGAATAATAGACTGTGCTGGGACAGTGTAATTGGATAATAGTTATCGTACATCAGAGTCAGACATGAGCTCTGTTTCTGCCCATCCTCTCTAACCACGTAAACGGTGGCCTAATCAAATCCTCTGCCAGGATCTGTTTACTTTACTCACTGATGATATCAGTGCTGGGCAGGCAGAGGAGGACTTTAAGTGGTGCATGTTTACATACTGTATGCCTGCATGTGTTTTGTAGTGTCTTTAAAGGGGAACTCTAACCATTTTCAAAATCTCTGCATTATTCAGTGGTTGAGATGTGAACATTTAGAGTGGTTTGATGTGAAATGTTCACTGTAGAGAAACTTCCAGACTCAGATTTCTTTACAGTGGTGGTGGTGGGTCACAATGTCAACAACGCAAACATAGACATTTTATTTACTATGTAATATTGACAATGGTACAATAGTGGTAAATCTGAGGAAAGTTTGGCAACTATTTTACCATGTACTTTTATGCCATTAATGAATTTTTTAAAATACATTTTTGGCCAAATCTTTTCTCAAAATCATCATAAAACAATGTTTCAGGCATTGGTCAGCATATTTGTAACCAAGTTGTGTAATAACATTCTATGATGTTACCTTATAGGAATTAAACTCTTCCGACATCTGGTTCCTTTCACCACCATTGAGAAATATTCTGGTAAGTTTCTCTAGAACAGAACATTTCACATCAAACCACTCTAAAAGACTTTGTTTACATCTTAACCATTTAATTATGCAGAAATGTAGAAACATTGGTGGAATTATCCTTTCATATAAGCATACTGTTGAAATCAGCTCAGCCAAAAACTCATTTTTGTTGGTTTGTATTTGCTTATTATTATATATGTTTCAAAATGCAAATACAAAATCAACAAAAATCCAAAATCACATGGAAAAAAAATAATTTACATTAAAATACACTGAACAAAATAAGATGGAAAAAAATATCATTCCATGTTCTATAGCTGTCCTGTTTTAGACAGCGATGGTACATGACCGATGGTGACATGTGGTCATGTAAATGTTGCCATGGTGGTGGCATTACTCGTATAACAGTGAGGTTTCTGCCTGTGTACAAGGCAATATTGTTCTGCTCTATGTTATCTCACAAAGTGTTTTGAACAGATGCAGATCTTTCACAATGTATCAAAGTTCAGGATTTGTTGTGTATGACCGAATATGGCTGGACGTCAGCTGAGCGTGTTCAGCATCCATATTTCTAGAAAAATCAACATGTAGTTTATTCCTCTGCTGCAGCTGAAGACAAAAGGTGGGCAAACTGAACTGTTGAAAGAACGTTCCCCTGAAAGTTTGTCAGATTCTGATCTTTTTTCATCGCTGTTCCATTGAAAGACATGGAACTCATGGTTTGACATTGTCCATGCTCTGCCATGGGCACTGTCAGAAGCAGCATGAGAGTCTGTATGTGTGCTTACACTTCAGTTCCTCACTCTCATAACTACATATGTATTAATTTCATGGCAGTTACTGAATACTTTACAATAGTTACTGAATAATGAGTCTTACGATTAATAACTATGTAACAATCCCAAGGTTCACAGGTAAAGAATAATTTGTCCTTCTCTAGTTATCAGAGGTGTCAAGTTTTGTTACAACAGTGGTGATACTTGTGCCTCCAAAAGTGTAGCTTAACAGGGCAAGACTTACAGGGCAAGGGTAACACTTCACAGGCCAGAGCCCAAAGTCAGGCACAAAGTTTGATTACACACTTCTATAAATGAACAACAGCTCACACAGTTTACACTGAAGTCCCTGTAGTTACTGAGCTTGGAACTCTACAAGGTTAACTTTAAATGTGAGATAGCATAAAAAGATTTTATTTAAAGTAATTTTGGAGCATTTCTACTGCCCTGTTTGTTTTCACATGGATTCAACTGTAGGTGGTATTTTTAATGTTTTTAACCTGTTAACATTCCAGGCTTTTTACATGCTAAGGCTTATTATTCAGTAACTACAGGGACATCAATGCAAACGAATGGAGCTTTTCTTAGGTTGTAGAAGTGTATAAGAAGGCTTGGTAAGGGGTTAAAAGAAAAAAATGAAAAAATACAAGAAAAATAGAGATTTTGTTCTGACAGCGATGATGTCCCTATTTGTTTCCATATGTGTTTGTATAGCCTCAACACCAGGAAGCACTCCTGTCAATCTATCAGTCATGCAGCTAATGCAGTTTATGGGGCCTGGGGGGGCTCTGACACACTGGCAATGGGAAGGAGGCAGGCCTGGCTTAAATCAATTAGCTAAGAGGACAGGCCCAGCCTGAATCACTGGCAGCTAGAGAGCCTGGTCAAACAGGCAGAGAGGAGAGAGAGAGAGAGAGAAAGAGAGAGATGTTGTTTGTGTGGAGTGCTTAGTCAGGACTAGAGCTAGAGTTATGGGCAAACAACTGACAGGAAAAGAGAGAGAGAGAGAGAGAGAGAGAGACAGGGAGAAGAGAGAGAGACAGACAGAGAGACAGAGAGTGTGTGAGAGAGAAAGAGAATGAGAGAGAGAGGGTTAGAAAGAAAAAGAAAGTGAGCAACAAAAACGTAGATGAGGAATAAGAGAGAAGAAAATGAAAGGAAAAAAAACAAAGAAAAAGCTGGGGGGACAAAGTGCATGAGAGAGAGAGAAAGAGGAAAAGGGAAAGAGGGAGGGAGAGATGGAGAGGAGAGAGAGAGAGAAAAATGGAGAGAAAAGGTGTGAAAGGTAGAAGGAGAGAGAAAGAGTGTAAAAAAGAGAGAAAGAAAGAAAAGGGAGAGAGAGAATGAAGGTTAAGAAAGACATTGAGAGATGAAGGGGAGAGAGAGAGAGAGAGAGAGAGAGAGAGAGGCAGAGAGAGAGAGAGAGAATGAGAGAGAGAGAAAGAGAGAGAGGGAGAGAGAGAGAGAGAGAGAGAAAGAGAGAGAGGGAGAGAGAGAGAGAAAGAGAGAGAGAGGGAGAGAGAGAGGGAGAGAGAGAGAGAGAAAGAGAGTAGCTCCAACAAACTGATCACTCTCAGTGTAAAACCTGTCTGGCTGCCAGTCACTGTGGTATTAACATCAGCAGCAGTGTGATTTGGTGATTTGCTGATGCTGAAGAATAAAAGGCTGAGGATTAAAAGCTGCAGCCGCTGTGCTGAGGTTTTTTTCTGGCTTCACTGTTCAAGACTGTGACTTATTATCAGTATGGGAGTGAGCTGTATGGCATGCTTTGTGTTTATGGACTATGAAATCAGCTCATTCCTCCAGTGGCTGCAATCATTCCAACTATTGTAGTGTAGATGACATTAGCTACCTTAATTACTAAAGGCACTGAAAGCTCATCCCTTTACAGACTTACTGCAAACACTTCAGTGCCTTCCTGCTGATGACTCACAGCTTACCGTCCCAACCTTTTTGGAAATGGGTTTGTATAAATATATATAATTTACACTGTGCAAAAACCTCAGCAATACTGAAATAGTCCCAGCAATAATGAAAATGGTCCAGCACCTGGTTTGCGGTCCTTCTGTTGGTCTTTCTCACTGATGGATGAAGTAAATGGAAATGATTAACTGTGTATCAGTAGATGAGCAACAGCCTAAAAAGTGCACCCATATGGTAGGTTTTTCTGCTAAAAATGACTGCTGAATTTAGGTACAAGGTAGTTGTTTCTAATAAGCTGGCAACTCAGTGGCTGTTTATCTGTAGAGAGAAAAGCTCAGAAATGGTCAGAGATTTAGATCCAAAGAAAAAGACTCATTGCATTTGAATGTCATACACAAAGCTGTTTTCCTCAGTGGCACCATGCTTTATTCCTCTCACGGCTTTTATAAATTACTCTCAGTGCTTCAACAGACACCTGTGAGCCTGCTGCTGTTACCAGGAGGGCAATAATACACCAGGTGAAGGATTCTCCTCATACAAAAAGAGCAAGAAGTTTTTTGGTGTGCTCTGTTGCATTTTCACTGTCTTGAAAGGAGTCATTTCTTTTCAAGACTACCTCGAAATAAAAAAAAACAACAACAACAACAAAAAAACGTGGGATGATCTGCAAACCACAAAGAAAAAGATGCAATACTCTACAAAGTAAGACAAAAATTACAATGCACTACTAAAAATAATAGTCAGAAGAAATTACATTTGGAGTGATGGAATAAAATATTTTATTTTCTTTTTTTAAAACTACTTATTTCAATCTAATTACAGAATTACCAATACAATTATATCTGCCCAGAAGGGAACCCTCAGTGCCCTCTAAGTCTTCAGAGAAGGCCTAATAATTTCTCAGAACTAAAAAATGCATGTCTGTAATTTATTCAGTAGAATCACACCTGTAATTAACCTCAGTACTACTCTTGTTTCACTGCTAAATGGGATGGAAACAAAAAGCTACAAAGTAAAACATATGCTGATATATCTGTCACAAACTTCAAGTAAAACATGCAATATCTTTAAGAAGCTTCTAATGTATGTTTTTAAACTAGAACTGCCTTTTTAAATTTCATATCCCACCTTAAATGGTACAACAGTTACATTCTGGTTCCACTGTATTTTCCTTTCCACCTTAAGTGCTGAATGCACTGTTTAAGATGGAAAGGGAGGCTGACTTCAGCCTCATCAAAAAGTCTTCATGATACTTGCCATTAGCTTAGTGCAGTTTTCCTCATTTATTACTGAGGTTTGACATTTATGGCCCAAACTGAAGGCCTAGCTCTAATAGTTACAGTGCACCACTATATCTGCCACATCTACAGTGAATGGTTATTTACCATAAACCATTTATTCTGCATTTAAAAAATCACAAACAGAAAATCTGTTGCCTTGGGTTCTATTATTGTGTTCTGAGTACGTAATATTGACATAACCCTGCCATAAACATGTCATGGAAGATGACAGTGTCAATATAACAGTAATTGTCAAAACATTTGCCATAATGTTTGATGTTATGACTTCTAACCAGAGTAAACTTAGTAAAACTTAGCATGTGGCATAAGCTGTCACTACATCAAACATTATGGCGTCTGTCTTGAAAAAATGGTAACTGTTATTTTACTGGATGTAATCTGTCATGACAGCTCCCAGCAACATGTTTATGACATGGTTATGTCAATATTATGTGACATGGTTCAGGTAAAGTGTTACTGGTGGTTCTTTTATAGCATTGTCCTTTCGGCAGCTTTATTTTTAAATGTAGTATGTTTATTTATTTTTTTCACCAATGATGACGTGGCAATATGAACATATGACGCTAGCTTTGGCAGACAGCATTTTCCACCTCTACCTCAAGCCACAGAGGGGAGCGTGGAGAGAAGTGTCTGGGTTGGGGAGGCTGAGGGTGCAGCAGTCAGCCATCTGGAGTCCTGAGAGTGCTCTGACACTTCCAATTTATCTTCACCTGTGGGAGTGTGAGGCAAATCTACACGAACCTCGCAGGACAGAGGACCATACTGCACTGCCACTGACAAAACTGACAGGACAAACTTTTAGAGTGTTAAACCTGAGAGTGAAGCAGTTGTGTCTCTAATAGTTTTGGATATAGGTTAGACACGAGGTGAAGGTAAATTTGGAGTCAATCTCCAATGTGTAGAGAAGCCTAAGCCCATACACAAGTAAAAGTATTTCCCAAAAAACAACTTCTTCTGCTACTTAAGTACTGAATCCCAACAGAGGAGTAAAAGGAGCACTGCAGCAATCAACAACAGCTCATAACAAAAGCATAGAGTTTCTCTGCATCGCTAGATGCATCGCTAGATGCAGATCCAACTTTCACAACATTTCTCAAAGGATCAAAAGCAACTTTAGCAAAGATACTCACTGTATTTACATGTTGGATAAAAAGATCAGAATCTAAGATTACACTCAGGTTTCATACCTCAGGTATGGTATTCAAAAGAAAAGGACACTTCTATGAATTTTAGCACCAAGAAACAGTATTTGCAGTTTTTTTTTATTTAGTTGTAGACAATTTTGCAACATCTGCTGAGAAATATCTAACACACCACTAGTAAGCCTGTCAACAGAGCCTTGATTTTCAAAAGAAATGGTAATGTATAATGACGTGTCATTAGCATAGCTATGAAAAATATCCTGATGATATTACCGGTAACACTTTACACTAGGGTGCTGTTCATAAGACTACATGACGCCTACATAAGCTTGCAATGGCAACTGACATAACCCTACATATCTGCTTATAAATGCTTATTCCAACTGGCGTCATCTGTCATAAAGGCTACTTCAGCTAACTTTGATGAAAATTGGCAAACATAACCATTATAGTGAAAGACGCCTATTGGAATAAGTATTTATAAACATTTATGTAGGGTTATGTCAGTTGTCATGACAAGCTTGTGCAGGTGTCATGTAGCCTTATGAACAGTACACTACAGTAAAGTGTTACCATATTACCTAGAGGTAACATGTACAAATAGAAAATCAAAGGCCTTAAAATTGAACCTTTTGGGACTTGTTATAATTTTTTAAGGTATTGTGATTTGAAAATACCCAAGAAGGTGTGTTGGGCAATTTTTTACTTCAGTACATGTTACTAGGGAACATGTTACTACCCATCCCTGTAAAACACACTGTGCAATCTGTCAGTTAAAAAGTTTAAGGCCCTTTACCCATGATGGAATGGAGTTTGTGGTCTGTTATCACATTGGTTGTCATTCTGCACTTGCCATTTCTTTAAGTAACACAGACAAATGGGTCCCTCCTTGCTCCAGGGATTGGACAGCTTCCAGATAAGCAAAGTAAGTAGGCAGGTAATTCACCTAAAGATTGGCAGCCTAAAACAGCTTGGGACTCTGATAAGGATCAAACTCAATTTGACTCAAGAGACGAACCCTCCTTGATCTAAATCTCTCTCCGTGCCAAACCTGCACAGATTTTAATACCATTCCCTAATGAGATCGATAAATTCAGTACCTCTATCAGGAATGACAGCATTTCACAGCTCACATTACTGCCCTTGGCATGATTTATGATTGTGGGCTTGACTAAGAAGAGCCAAAATCCAATAAGAATGTACTTTTTTCAATAATGTTGAGAGCAAAGGATAAAACAGGAAAAGAAGTTTTAGCAAATGAGTCGTTTAACCTTTAGAACACTCCACAAGGATGTGGTAGAATAATCAGTTTGTCTTCTCAATGTTATGCAAAATTACATTTTGTCCAATGTGTTTTTGAACTGAAGTGAGTATTTAGCTTTATCAATGATCAATGAAAATGATGCCCTGAATTAAAGATTGATGATCCATTCACTTATGCATGTAACCACAACTCAGTGGCTGTGCTATCGCTGTACAGCCAGGGTTGGGTTGTAATGGAATACAAGCATTCGGAATACATATTCAGAATACAGAATTGAAGTATCTGTATTCAGTCTAAGTTACATTTTGTAAAGGCAGTATTGAGAGTACAGTTACTTTTTACATTTTTAGGAGACTATTTTATAGGGTACTCATCCACTAAATAAAAAAAAAATCTTCAAAAGAAACACCATTAATGCATGTTCTTAACTTTTAAAATCACACGACATATAGCAAACATGTTCATTAGACAAATCCTAAAGGGGACCTCAATTAACAGCTTCTTTAAAAACACTAAAGTTCCTGCTAAAGCCTGAGTAGACTGATAAATCAATGTGATGATCGGTTGTTAATCTCAGTGTTACTGAGCTCTGCTAAAGCCTGAGTAGACTGATAAATCAATGTGATGATCAGTTATTAATCTCAGTGTTACTGAGCTCTGCTAAAGCCTGAGTAGACCGATAAATCAATGTGATGATCGGTTATTAATCTCAGTGTTACTGAGCTCTGTTAAAGCCTGAGTAGACTGATAAATCAATGTGATGATCGGTTGTTAATCTCAGTGTTACTTAATCTCTGCATTAATAATCTCCTTTGAGGGATAATTAAACTAATAATCTCCTCAGCAGTGGACATGTTTGCAAGTGTTAAGTTTAGTACTAGACTCCTGCTCCTGTTGTACTAGACTCCTGCTCTGGGGAGCAGCAGTGGACTGAAGCAGATACGGACAGAGAAAAAAATTAAATGGTTAATTTAAATGATTAGGAAATTTTCTATGAAACAAATTAACGGAAGAATTACATGAAGAAAACTGCCAAATGGTAAAAGTGAGGAAAAGTGTGAATTAAGTAAAAATTACAGCAGAGTTTTTCCTTATCAATGTGTTATTAATAATATATTCTAAATGTCTTTTGAATGTTACAACTTTTTTTAGACTATGTCAATCTTGTTCCTCACTGAAAATAAAAAATACTCCACCAAGCATGTATTTTGCATAAAAAATACCTCAGTCAGGATGTAAAAATGTGTGTCCTTCACATTCTCATTCTAAACATCACCACTGCTGTAATGTTTTCCCCACTATGATGACTTCTGCGTTGAATGCAGAAGTGTGAAAAGGCTCCATTGATAGTTAATGTTCTTCCCCAAGTGTGTTGAGCTGTCCATTGAGGTTGTGTTAGATGTGGTGGCTGTCTTAACATGTCTCGGAGGAAGCAGATGTTAGCCCTCATTCTCTCAGCTTGTCAGCTTGGTAGTACTGCGTGATCAGGGAGACCTAGTTAGTGGGTGGGAATTGGCCATGACTTCATTTTTTTGGGGGGTGGGGTAAAAATAATTAGGATAATTAGGATAGTTCTTACATTATTAGGATAATTGTTACATTATCTGAACAACATTTCAGGATCGAAAAAGTGAGCTTTCTCAATGGAGAATGAAACAGGCTGGTTGATTCATCTCTGTAGATTGTATTCTGACCATGTAGCCCAGCTTAGCGAAACCTCTGTACTGCAGAGAGCCCCTTTCTGCGGTCTTTAACATTCAACACCATCACAACTGACCTTGTAAAAGTGTACTCGCTGCATTTATTGCCACGACACTAAACTCCTCAACTTGGCCAGGACAAATAGGCCTTATGAATCCGAATGACAAATCAAACTTGTTTTACTGTATGTATTATACATTCTAATGGACTATTGTTAAGGCTTGAGGATTTAAATGCTTAGTGTTCACTTTTTTTTTCTTTCCGGTCTCTCAGTGGGCTAAGCAATAAAATACTCCATAAAACCACTGTGCTCAGCTCAAAGATTTTAATTATCATTTAGAGATGAAGATGCTTATTATCATAAAACTGTATTTCATAAGAAGTTCATTTACCTGAAAATAAAGAACATTGAAGGAAAATTAATCATCCTGTATGCACAGTAACTATTTAAAGACTACTGCTATAGACTTGACTCAGACAAAGTCTTGCATATGGCCAATAAAATGTCCTTCACATGAAAATAAAAAGGTCACAGCATTTACTTTGGTACTGTTTGGGTACTCCTCACCTTTCACCTATCTCCTCACCTTGATTAATGAATGATTGATTTAGGTCTGCTTGTTTCTCACAGATATTGATCCAGTGGGAACCTTTGACCTGACTCTACCCTCACATTTAGCCCTAGCCATGGCAGGCCATTTTCACGTGAGGCATTGATGGCTATTGATTGCATTAGTAAAGTTCACACTGTAAAGCACACAGAGGGCTGGGTGGGCTATAATTTATCTCATCTTAATGCTGTCATCCATCCAAAAACAAGCTTAAGCAAAATCATGGGAAGAGGTCAATGCTAACATACTAGTGCCACAACAAATATCCAAATGAATGAGCGTGACAAAAAAAAACAAACTATAAATCACTCAACTACAAAAATTAAATAACTTTTAAAATACAGTACCCTGTACAACCCTGTTTCCAAAAAAGTTGGGATGCTGGACATAATGTAAATAAAATAAAATGTTATGATGTGCAAACCATTTAGACTCAAATTTTAATTGAAAATAGTTCAGAGAGAGCATAGCACATGTTGAAACTGAGGCGATGCCAGCAACATGTTTCAAAGAAGTCGGGATGGGGGTGTATTTACCACTGTGTTTCATCACCTCTTCTTTAAACAACATTCTGTAAGTGTTTGGGGGCTGAGGAGACGACTGCTGTAGTTTTGAAAGTGTAATTTTTCCCATTCTTGTTTGATATAAGATTTCAGCTGCTCATCAGTTCGGGGTCTCCTTTGTCGTATTTTTGGCTTCATAATGTTTTCAGTGGGTGGCAGGTCTGGACTGCAGGTAGCCCAGATTAGCACCAGGACTCTTGTACTACAGAACCATGGTGTTGTAATGTGTGCAGAATGTGGTTTGGCACTGTCTTGCTGAAACAAGGGCTTCCCTGGAAAAGACGTCATCTGGATGGCATTATGTGTTGCTCCAAAACATGCATATATCATTCAGCATTAATGATGCCTTTACAGATGTGCAAGTCACCCATGCCTTGTGCACTAATGTACATCCATACCATCACAGATGCCGACTTTTGAACTGTGCGCTGATAACAAGCTGGATAGTTCCTCTTCTCTTTTTGGAGGAAGTGTTGTTCATTTCCAAAAAGAATTTCAAATTTTGATTATTGGTTTGGATTATATGGTTTCTTCTTTGCATGGTGTTAACTGTTTTCACAGACAGTATTTTTTGAACTGTTTCTAAGCCCGTGCAGTGATTTCCACTACAAAATCTTGTCTATTTTTGATGCATAGCCACCTGAGGGCCCGAAGATCATGGCCAGCCAATATTGGTCTTCAGCCTTGTCCCTTGCATACACAGATTTCTCAGGATTCTCTGAATCATTTAATGATATCATGTACCATAGATAATGAAATCCCCAAGTCATTGAGAATTGTTGCACCATTTGTCCACACAGTCTTTCACAGAGTGATGAACCCCTCCCCATCTTTACTTCTGAAAGACGCAGATCTGTATCCCACAGGCCTGATCTGTATACAACATGTATTGCAGATTATGTTTAGAAATACTTATCTAATGTAAATGTCTAAAGTAAAATAGCAGATTTTTGCTACACATGTGCTTCAAAATAAAGTTTCCTAAATGGTTGTTAGCTTGGACATGTGATTCTAAGAAAAATCCTTTATTTGTAAGCCATTATGAATGCAATTATAACAATTTGTAAAAAGGTAACAATGCTTTATAAGCATATTTATAAACTCTAATAATTCTTGATGAGGCTCTAATAAAAACCTGTAAATAATTCTGTGACTTATAAATAAGTTGAAAAACAAATGTCCCAGTTCATAAAATGTCTCTTAAATGGATAGTGATTTTACATTATTATGAAACATCTCTAATAGTAATAATTATAAAAAACATTATGAACTTTTAAAATGTCATCACTGAGTGCTTCAAGTAAAGTGATTGATATTTTATATTATTCTTTGTTATAAATAAATTATAAAGTACTAGATTTTGTAATGAAAAGTGGAAACTTTTAATTCCAAACTAACTATAAAAGCACAGATACATTATGGCAGTTTAAAAACTTTATTTTCTTAATTTTTCAAAATTCTAAAAAGGTTACCATAGTAAACATATTTGTTTGGTATAGTAAGAACAATTGTTTTGAACATTTCACTGCAGTTGGAACAAATCCTCGAATCTTCATTTTTTTCAATTTTCAGTTTTTGACATAATTTGAAAGTGTCTGCCCAAAGCAAATGGCCCAAATGACTTATGAAAAGGTCTGATTACACTGATTAACATTAAAATTAAAGTATGTTTTTACCTTCTCCTGTAAATATATATATATATATATATATATATATATATATATATATAGTAAACATATATATAGTATCGTAGCAAGCAAGTCAAAGTGTTGCTGTTTTTTACTGTTTCATTGCTTGCTAGCAGCTCTCCTCAGAGTCAGATTATTTTACACACAGAGAGCCAACAGTGATAACAGATATACAAAGAAAAATATTTTACATAACACAAAAACCTCTGAAGAGATTTTCCATGTGATTTCAAATGGCCTCTAGGAGAAGAGGCTATATAAGACCTGGATAAGACCTTTACATGAAGTGGAGGTTCTTTAACCCCTTAAAATCCCTGATTTATTACATACTATGGCTCATTATTCAGTATCTACAGGGACTTCAGGGCAAACTGGCTGAGCTATTCTTAGGTTATATAAGTGTGTAATAAAACTTTGGGCCCACTGGCAGGTCCTGTTAAATATCAGATTTGTCCTACATACCTGAATAACACACTATATCCACTCACACACATAGTCGTGCATTAACTTCTCATCTGAGCGCTGACAGACTGACTGGAACGTACTGTGACAGGCCGCCAGTTGACTGGTGCAGGTGAAAAAGACCACAGGCAGATGACAAATGGAATCAATTTTACGAGTCTGTTAATTTAAGAGACAGCTTTCAGTGAATCATCTGTGTCATATAATACAATAACACACACACACACACACACATACACACATTTCTGTCTTGTTTTCTTATATATTCAGGCAGGAACAAGAGATGAACACTATGAAACACTCCTGGACCATGTTCCATCCTTCTGTGAAAGTTATGGCAGAGAAGCTAAATGTTTCCAATCTGTTTGGCAGCCTGTGGGTGTATCTGTGTGAGATAAGTGGTTTCTTTGCACATTTGCTGTGTCCAGCTAGAGACAGACCCTGATAGGATCTGTCTACTCATGAGGGGCAGATAGGAGGTAAAGAGGAGACCCTCTATTACGGGTGGAGAACCACAGACAGATGAGCTTTGTAAGTTTAAAATCAGGCACACTAACGTTCAAAAATTGATATTTTTTTGTAATTGCTATTTTGTTCAATAATTCAATAATAACTTTAACTTACAGATTGGTACACTATAGCTACACTATACACTATGTGCTAGAATTTTAAGATGTTGCATTCAATATTTCAAGTTTACTGGGGACATCAAAAAAGTAATATATTCATCATCATCATCATCATCATCATCATCATCATCATCTTTAACCTCTTAGTCCAGATAAGGTAGCCATAGCAGTTGGGAAAGCAGAGAATCCCAGACAACCCCATCCCCAGCAACTTCCTCCAGCTTATTCCGGGCGACCCCTAGCCACTCCCAGGCCAACTTGGAGATATAATCCCTCTATCGGGTCCTAGGATCTTGGGGTCTCGTCCCAGTAGGCCATGCCTGGTAAAGCCCCACCAGGAGGCGTCCAGGGGGCATCCTGATCAGATGCCTGAACCACCTCACCTGGCTCCTCTCAATGAGGAGGAGTATCGGCTCTACTTTGAGCTCCTCTTCAGATGACCGAGCTCCTCACCCTATCAAGTAATGTGTAGCACACCACCCTGCGAAGAAAGCTAATTTCCACCGCTTGTATCTGTGATCTAATTCTTTCAGTCATTACCCAAAGCTCATGACCATAGGTGAGGGTCGAGATGTAGACTGACCAGCAAACAGATAGCTTTGTCTTATGGCTCAGTTCCTTCTTCACCACTACAGTCCAGTACAGTGACCGCATTACTGCTGCCGCCTCTCCCTGCCTCACAATTTCACAATCCCTCTTCCCCTCACTCGTGAACAAGACCCAGAGAGTAATATATTGTAATGTTTTATATATAGTAATTTCTCAATAAGTTATCTGCCTGAGATCTGATCAGCATCCTTCAAATACAAATAATTCTGGATGTTAAATTATGGTTCTCAGAAGTGATTACTCAGAAACTACTACTCAGAAGTGGTTCTGTTTCATTCATATTTCAATTCAGTTCAATTCAATGGTTTGGTTTCTTTCACATTTGCCTTCAATTCAATTCAATTCAGTTCAATTCAATTCAATTCAATTCAATTCAGTTCAATTCAGTTCAATTCAATTCAATTCAATATGCTTAAAATTCACCTTTTTTATGTGATTACCAAGAGATAGTTTGATATCATTCACATTTTAGTCCAATTCAATTAAATTCAGATTAACTCAACTTTTTTGTCATTATACACATACTGGCCACTACATTAGAAACACCTATGATGTAGCTTCATCTTGCTGGTGTACATTTAGAGACTGTAGCTCATCTGCTGTCATGCATATTTTACATAAGCTATCCTCTTGCCCTTCATCAGTAGTCATTTTCAGACACGTTGTGTGTTTGTATGATTATAAACTGGTGCTCTGGTTGATGTGTGTGTGTGGTAGCAGTGAATAACTGAGCTCCACGGGGAGGTAAATTCTAAATCTGGGCCCCAGAGAGGACAACCAATCCCATATAATGGCTCGCTGCGGAGCCTTGGGACTTTATTTCTTCCTTGTCATTTGAAACCTCTTAAGAAACATTTAAAAAAACAATTTCATCCAGAAACAACATATGCTTCTCCTAACTAAAATGGCATTAGTCATTCAGCCACATGGGAGATTGAACTCTTGTTGTGAGTTCAGAATCTTTCTTTTTATGCTATGATTATGCATATGACTCACTCCTACTGTCTTCAAATCATACTCACACATCAATTACACTCGCAGTATCACTCATTTGCTGATTCTCTCTCTCTCTCTCTCTCTCTCTCTCTCTCTCTCTCATGTACAAGCCCACAGGCCTGACTATAAGTTTAGTGAGCATCTGCGCATCCCTCTCCTCTCCAGTCGCTCTGCAGATGCTGGGAGTGGAATCAATAGCTCAGTATGCCTGCTGCTGCTCCACCATAGGAGCCAAGCACTTGAGGTAATGAACTGCCCGTTTGATATATCTCCCCTCAAAGCAGGGGCACAGGAATACAGCTCTGCTACAGCAGCAATTCTTTGATTAGTCATTTCTCTTCTATCACACCCTGTACTCCACCCCCACTCACCCCCCAAGACCACCACTAGCACACAGAAAAATCAGGTGTATCTCCTGTGTCTGTCTGTTGTGGAGTCTAGTGTAGAGTTCCAGTACACTTGAAACAGAACACATCATTAAATACAGTATGTTTCACGGATTACACATGACCATTCAAAGTTTGGGATCACTTGCCTTGTTAACGATATTTTTTAACATTATTTTGTATTTCATATGTTCTTATATTATTAATCAGTAATAACATATACAATGTGGATTTAAACATTACATACATTTGCCAAAAGACGTTTTGGCTGTTTTATCCAATATTTCAAGAATTCTGAGAACAATAAGTTAATGATAAATAAGTCAATAATAAATATTTATCTATGTACACTTTTTGCCAAGCTATGTGCTTTGAGATTTGATCTCTACCTTTGAAGTTAGATGAATTCTATGTTTTATTATTACTTCATTCTTAATGTTACACAACTTTCTCTGTTCATAATTGAGGAAACAAATTGGTTTCATATCAGTAAAAACAAAGATGTAAAAAAAAAAATATATATAAACAGTTTCTTATTAAAGAAAACATAGAGAAATTAGCAACTGTGCAAAACCTGGTAGACCACCAAAACTGTCCCCATCAGATAAACAGTACTTAAAGCTTTCATCCTTGAGAGAGAGAAGTAAAAATCAAGCTATGGGTCTGAAAGAATGTGTAGCTGTCAAGAGGCCTTTGCTAATATTTTGCTACTGATCTGATCACTTTAAGAATGGCATTATTGTTTTTTTTATGATTTTATTTGTAAGACATGCCTATCATTTCAGCTTCATATGTAGCATAGGTTTATGCGATATTGTTAGCACATATGTTAGCAGTATGTGTACTCAAATTGATCAAAGTCTATGTGACACTGTGAGTCATGCTGTTACATTGCGAAAAATGTTAATTTATGGATATTCTCATTAAACTACGTCCATTTTGACTTGGGACGTATCACAGTCCATATAGATATTATATGAGTCAGCAGACTGTGTAATAAGTGTAGTCAAGCGACTAATTACATTTTACAAGTTCATTTTTGTCTCTCTGTGTCTACAAGCGTTCCGTTTGGGATGTAATGGGTAGAATTGAATGGATTAGTGTCACTATCTGTCACTGTTAAAAGGGTGAAGAGAAATGTTCACATGCTACACTGCTTGCTCAGGGTTTGGCAATACTGGATGTAATATACTGTATGTGTACTGAAAAAAAGCTGGTTCAACTGTGTTTAACACTACAGCTTTAAAAGCTAAATATATGGTGCCTGTATTCTACATTTTTATTATTATTTTGAAGTCCACTCATGACTTTTGTGTGCTTTTATATATACAGTTTAGGCACCCCGGCCAAATTGCATCTTTTGTCAATTTTTGAAGCAAAAATAAGGAAACACAAACTCTGCAGCAAGCTATTTTTTAAAATCATAATTTTTGGCAAATGTTTATGCAGAGTTACTTTATATTACACATGTATATGTGAGATGTAAAAGCACATCCTACTATGTCAGTACTCAGTATCAGCTCATTTTTATGAATACAGCTTGCAAACACTTTTGTAGCCAGATTTCTGTTCCTGTATTTCACTCACTCCTCCTTGCAGAATGCACAAATTTCTGCCATATTCTTCAGTCATTTTGCTTGGGCAGCTTGTTTGAAATCTATCAAAACTGTTTTAGTTCTCTAGTGTGTCCTGAAGCCGCTAAAAAGTTTCTTTTCAGCTTCAGTTTCCTGACCGATTGTGTCACATTAGCTTACAGAATTTGCTGATAATTAGTAGATTTAGTTCTTGCATCTACTAATGCAATGTTTCTGTGCCATAGCATAAGGGATCCACCTCCATGCTTAACAGTAGGCAAGGTGTTCTTTTCATCAAATGCTGCTCGTTTTTTTATTTTTAATCCAAACTTGCCTTTGGGGATTGTGGCTAAAAATTGTGGCATATTTTGGACATTGACTTTAGTGATGAAGTCCAGGTAAGGCTTCTTGTTTCCCATGTAAATCATGTTTGTGCAAGCAAAGCTACACAGAAGAATGCTCCTCTCATGCTCAGCTAAACCTCCCTGCAGGTCCTTTGCTATGATATGGGGGTTTTGTTTTGCATGTACGGCCAGCACACAAGCAATTCTGAGACTTTACATGCTCTTGCAGATCTTGCCTTGACTGCTACAGCTCCTTTTAACTTCTATTTTTTTTTAATGAACTAAATTTAATTTTTTAAATTTTGAACAGTAGAAATTGTGAAGCACAATGATATCTTTTTATACCCTTTCCCTGCTTTGTAGACATCAATTAGCTTTATTTACATATCTCAGTCAGCTGCTTGACCAGGGTTGTTGAGTATCTTAAAGTTAGAAGAGTCAGAGAATTGATGCACTCTGGAATTGTGAACAGCTGACAAACCCTAATGCAGTTCTTACCAGTCCAAACAGGTCAATTAAGACCTAATTATTTAGGTTCTAAGACTTTACAACTTGAAGGGTGTCAAAATTTTTGCACATACCACAATTACAGTGTAATTTGTTCACTTTTCACATTCATCAAATATAAGGTAACTCTAAATGACCCTAAGCAGCATCAATGTTGTTTTGCTTCTTTTCTCTTCAAAAATGTGCATATTTGTATTTGGCCAAGGGGCTTAAATGTTTACATTAATGTAAAAAGATTTTTTCTGACATCACAAAAACTACATATTCAAAAAGAGCTGTTTGTGCAGCTTAGTATTCACTCAGAAATGGATCGGGGAGCAAATGGAAAGCTTTGAAACTTTCATGATGTTTATATACTACAATAAACTCTTTAATCTGAAGAAAGTAAAAGTTTCTATGACATGGCTTCTTTACATTTAGGTGTACTTGACTCTGTTTTAAAGGTTTCAGATGTTCTAAATTATTCACGCCTGAAAGTTAGCACTTTCTGCAAGTCTTGCATGTTAATCTAAATAGCATGTATTCAGTCATTAGAAATCAATGGCTGCCTCATCATGTACAACGTAACAGCATTCTGCCTTCATTCATCGACTTGAACTGACTAGCCAGGATTTATAACAAGTACATAAAACGTTTCTCTGATTAAAGTCATGTCACTGAGAGTTTTTTTTTTAAATCACCACACACATTGTAAAGCTGAGACAGGAAATCTGTGGCACTGACAGATGCACTGATTTGCCTTAGGTTTAGCCTTTAAATTGCATGTCAAAGAAAGGCATAGAGAAAGTGCACTGAGGGCTTAGGCGCAATGGCCGGAAGCCATTCTGTCTTTTTTCCACTTCTAGTTCCGTAAAACACACCAGAGATTGAGAATTTCTCACCTTTCGTCTCAGTAAATCGAGCCTGGAGACTGCGGTCATTAAAACAAAGCCATTTCATGGGAGAAGATGGAGAAGGAGGAGGAAAAGGCGTGTAAAGATGGTTCTGAAAATCAGAATGATTGCACTGCATGAGGTGGGGAAAGAACGGAATGAGATAAAGAAAAACTAAGAAAAGTTCAGTTATATATCAGTCATATATTCAGGGCTGTTGTAAGGGGAGGGGGGATAGATTAGGATGATTCAAATGGCCACAAAGAGATGGGACCCAAAAAGATTGTACACTTTTTGTGATGTTTAGACTTAAAACATTCTTAATGAAAATGCCTCATTTATTAAATGATAACTGAAGACTAGCAATGCATCCTGCATTGTCACCCCTCCAGTAGGCCCCTCTTTGTAAATGCATGTGCAAATTTCAATTTTAATTCAAGTGAACACAAAAAGCTTTTAAAAGTGCCAGGAAAAAAAAAGAAGAACAGCAAAAATGGAGAAGACATATGTCAATATTGGAGGAAATCCCTGATCACGTTATCAGCCCCTGGGCACAAATGTCAGTTGGGCACTTACCTGGCTACCTTATTTGGGTTGTCAGGGAATTTTTACAGTATCACAGCAGGTTACATTAGGGCTATGAAGCACCACGATGGTAGCATACTAACCGCGGTGTTGGGCACATCACTGCTATAAGCACTCTTTTTGTTCTAATTGGGACAAACCAACAGCAAGACTACACACACATTTATGAGATCACAGGTTAACAGAAACCCAAGTACTAATGCAACATTTCCCTATAAAACATGCGTCTGCTCTTGACAAGTAAAACATTTAGCCCAGCAGGCAGTTGACAT
Source organism: Colossoma macropomum (assembly GCF_904425465.1). Lineage (NCBI taxonomy): Eukaryota > Metazoa > Chordata > Actinopteri > Characiformes > Serrasalmidae > Colossoma > Colossoma macropomum. Next base: position 27,097,471 of record NW_023494798.1, on the reverse strand, counting down.
TTACACAATAAAGATCAAAAAAATCAGCAAATCCTCAGCTAAAGCATGCTGCCACAGTGGGCATGGATTTTTTTAAATATACTTATAGCGTACCTCTGATGATTTTATGCACAAAAGTAAACATCACGTATCGCATTAACGACAATTTTTTTATATATTTGGCTTTAGAAAGGGACATCCTCTGGGCCGCCAAAATATCAGGTCCTGCTTTTACAGATCAGGCACCCCCCAGGCATTTTGAGTATATGGAGCTTCAAATTCAACATACATTACAGTAATGCTAGCTTAGTGCTAAAATAATAGGCAAAGTAATAGTGGATACTGGTAGTTTAAAATTAGTTTATTTACTTTGCTGCTAGTAAAGTATCCCCTTGTGAGTCAAAAGAGCTGCTTTGACTTTCTCATAATTGCCTGCGGGGGGCCACTAGCGGCTTAGGACCTCCTAAACGTGCCCATAAAAGCCATGGGATGATCTGGACTTGACTGGAGGTAAAAGTGGATTATCAAGCTGTATAGCAGCTGTTAATAGAAAACAAACTTATGCTACAGTAATCGCAGTTGTAAAATGGAAATGATGTGACAGAGCTGTGTAAATAAAACCGTGTCCTACTGCAGTTTTACAGTATTTTGTGGTTTTTCCCTCATAATTCAGGAATGCTGTTGTTAAAAAATTGTCATTTTAATCTTAAAGAGAAGCAGAAAGTGGTGTCTTACATGCTCTAAAGCCTCATCTTCTATCTTTCAGCCTGGGTAAAGTAGTCGGACATATCACAGTAATAAAACCAGAATCTCTCCATAATGACACAACTCCATTTTATGATCTATGGCTGGATAAAATGAAAGTGTGTTTTGCGGAGATTTTAGAGAGCTCTGAGTAATGTATCTGTCCTGTACTAAACAGAAACAGTTCATTACAGAATTCTGCTTTGACAGCCAAGATGCAATGCTGTTGAGAAGCAACATTAAAAAAAAATTGGCCAATAGTGAACAGCATATTGATAAAGAGTAGGGTTATAAAAAATTGGCATATTTTAATATTATGACTAGGGTTTCAGTTTCGGATAAAGGAAATGAGGTGAGGCAAAGGCCCCGAGTTCTTATCAGCACCCCTGCATGTAAAACAATATAAAAATGACCAGGTTGACCACTTTGGAGCAGGCCTGGTGGCAGGACTAATTACACAAAGCAATAAATAAAAAAATGGAGGCACCATCATGGATGCCTTATTTTGCATGGAAGTGGGGGCTTTTTGGGGTAGGGGACAAAAATAAAACTAAAACTGAACTTGAACAAAACTAAAATCAGTAACAATATGGCAGTTCATCACACGAAAGTTATTAGTTACTAACTTACTAATATTTCAGCCTGAACTGCTTTTACAATGAGCCAGTTAGAACAGAGGCCATTTACATATGTCAGTTGTAAAGAACAAGAACAGCCTTTTTTAAGTAAAATGGATAAAGAAAGTATGGAAAATGGTCAGGCAAAAACAAATTATGCCTTTTTTTGTTTATAAACCCACACAAACATTGTAGGCAGATTTTCAGGAAATAAAAAAATATAAGAATACAGTAGGATGTGGGCCCTTTAATGCTTGGTGAATTTGTAAGAGCAAAAAATCAAGTAGACAAGCTCATTTTAATCCATCAACAGAAAATGAACCGAACTGAAACTCCTACATCTGATATCAGTAAATATGAAGAAATAAGCTGAAAGACGTCGACAGCTTCTGTCACTATAGGAAATCCAAGATCCAATTCTGATTCCTGATGTTCTAAACAGGATTTATGCTTTTATTACACTTATGTAGACTCATATTTTTATATCTAACATGCTGTAAATGTCTAACACAGTCAGTGGTCCAGAACATCTTGGACAGACTTTAATGTACTCGCTGGTTTATCTCCCAGATCTTTCCACTACAGGATCTGATTACCTTTGTTTAATATTCCATGCAAGCTTGTGTCTTAACAGCACTATCTGGTGCGGCTGAAAGGAGGATGCCTTCCTCTTTCTGAGTGTTAGTTCCTCAGTTTCTTGCTTGAAATAATTCTAAATGAATGTTCACATCTTGCTCTTCGATCCTGACCCACGATAGAGCCTCTTCTTTAAAGATGTGGTTAAGTGCCAAATCTGTCTCTGTGAGATTACAACTGACCCAGACCAGGCTGGACATGAGCTGTGTAAATCTCTTTGCTCCAGAAAGCACCCTTATCCATCACAGGCTGGACCTTGGGAGTGTCCTCAGTGTAACCCGGAGCTGGGTGAATTATCATGCTCATCGGGGGGACAGAGCGAGCGTAATGCAGAGCAGAGAGGCGCAGCAGGAGCCGGGGAGAGGAGATAATTAGCTGTGATTATATGAGTAGAGGTGCTGAGAGTTTCGCTGGGTTGCCGTGGAGAAGAGAAACAGCGAGGGGGAGGAAGTGTGTTAAAGCGTGTCACGGTTTGAGAGGAATTTGATACGGAGGTGAGCTGGAGAATACTAAACTGATGAATTATAGAGTACATTAGAGGAAACGAGAATAGTAAGACAGAAAGAAAGAAAGAAAGAAAGAAAGAAAGAAAGAAAGAAGGAGCTGGAAGAAATATATATATATATATACATACATATATATATATATATATATATATATATATATATACACATATATATATATATATATATATATATATATATAGATAGATAGATAGATAGATAGGTAGATAGATAGATAGATAGATAGATAGATAGATAGATAGAAAGAAGCTGGAAGATAGATAGGAGCAGAGAGAGAGAGAGAGAGAAAGAGAGAGAGAGAGAGAAGAGAACCTAATGGGAGACTGACCCAGAGGGAAAACAGGATGTATGTTATGAGTATTGGTCACTCAGAATACACTGACCCCTTCATGACCCCTCCACCACCCGTTACCACTAACTGTTAAATGACTCTGAAGACACACAGAGTTCATCACTTTAACTATGTCGATGATCATGACGCAGCAAAGTCCACTCACACTGTTCATTTGTGTCCAGCTGGATTTATATGAACACTGAAAGTGTTACATCTACACTGAAGCTGTTTGTTAGTTCAGAGTAGGCTACTGTGGACATTCACTTATGGCCCAGAGACAAAGAGCACTGATTTAACTGACCAAATGACTTAAAAAGGGGTATACGACCAATTTTTGTAAAGTTTTGCCTACCTAAATTGTTAAGATGTAAACAAAGTTATTCAGAGTGCTTTAAAACACACCTGTCTGGTGAATATTAGAGGCAGAATTGTTCGCAGTGGTGTTGATAGGAACCAGACATCTACAGCATATAATGCCTTTAATTTATTTTTACATCAGATCCCTCTGATTAACTTTGTTTACATCTGAATGACTGAATCATTCAGACTTTTCAAACAGTGGAATTTCCCTGGCATGGGAATGAGATCCTAATGCGTGGCCATGACTTAGTAACGCGTGGGAATGAGATCCTAATGCGTGGCCGTGACTTAGTAAGGCATGGGAATGAGATCCTAATGTGTGGTCATGACTTAGTAAGGCGTGGGAATGAGATCCTAATGCGTGGCCGTGACTTAGTAAGGCACGGGAATGAGATAATCGAGTCGTGGCCACCACTTAGTAAGGCGTGGGAAGGGGATCATGCCTTACTAAGTCATTAGGATCTCGTTCCCACGCCTATTAAGTCATGGCCACGAATGAATTATCTCGTTCCCATGCCTTACTAACTTGTGGTCACACAGGATGTCGCCAGCAGGGCTCTGTAGGGTATCATAAATCAAGAAATAATTAATTAATAGCAATCTTATAACTCTTAACAATCTTATAAGACTTTATAATCTTATAAAGCCACCGTCTTTAATTAATTAGATAGATAGATAGATAGATAGATAGATAGATAGATAGATAGATAGATAAAATGTTCATCAAATTCACCCAACATGAAGGGCAGTTTGTGTTATCAAACAGTGTCCAAAATAGTGTGAACCAAAAATAAAATAAAATAAAAAAAATAATAAACTGTAGCTTCAGTGTCCTTTAGCACACAATTGTGGAGAAGACCAAAGTAAAGAGTCATCAGCACCTTGTTTAACAGAAAGTCTAACAGAAAAGCAGAACAAGAGCAAATCTGGTCCTGAAACACGCGCTGGCTGCGGTGTCTCCCGGGCTGAGAGGGAGTGTTAAGGTGGCTTTAGGGGAGGGGGAGCGGCAGCAGCAGCACTAGCAGCAGCGCGCGTGCACCGGGTCCCACCAGCCACACACAGCTGCTGCTCCACCACCACACACACTTTCCCCTCCGGACACTCACACTGCGCTTTTACGCGCGGCTCGCCACGGCACTGCGCTCAGCGTGATGGGAGGGACAGCGCGAGCATGAGACGGACTCTGGCCACCCTCGTTTACGCCTTCAGCCTCATTCAGAGTGAGTAAAGTCAGCTCGGTGCTCGTCTTCACGCGCTCTACACTCTGCTAAAGTTCGTAGCTGGGTTGAATGAATGTGAGCGAGAGGAAGGCAGAGCGAGTGGACTTTAAAACGGTTTTTCGTTTAACTATGTTTACATTGAACTGTTTTAGATCATTAACTACAACTGAATTACGAATGTACTGATTTACAAACTATGGCGTGCATTTCAAGAGTGTGAATTGATGGTGTTGCACTAGGTTTCATGCAAACGTGTGGATTTCATGGGTTGCTGGTCTTAGTGATTAGTGAATTTAATAAATTGCCCACTATCATCTGTGGGATGGGGGGTATGTTTTGTATAATTAGCTCCTGTTTTCACTAAATAACATTTTACATCCATGCTGAACAAACCAGTGACTGCGGCCTAGTCTGAAATATTTAAAACAAGGCCATCACTCTCTGGGTGAGCTGAATGGTCCACACTTTGCCTCTTCACTTTACACCAGTCAAGTCTTTGTGTGGGGGCCTTTTCAAACTCCTAGACAGCCTAAATCATTGAATCCCTCCCACAACTGGGTACCTTGCTGCGTTTTAAAAGACCCACAAATATTTTTTTTGTCAAGAGTTTCTGTAGATCTTGTCAGTCATGCTTAACACAATTGGTTCATTTCAGATTTTGAGACTATGCAGATGAAAAGATTTGTTTTTGTTGGCGTGGTAGGGATACAATGTGTAACTAGGAGCCAGACTGCTAGAACAGTTTGTAGGGGCTCTTTAACTTTCTGTAGGCCTCGGCTAGAGCTTTGGACTGCTTGGTTCTGATTCAGGCTTGTTGCCAGTTTATTAACAACACCCACCTACCTACATTGATCGGTCATTTTATAGCAAACATCTATCATATAGATGCACATTGTAGGTTTACATTAACGGACTGTAGCTGCACAGTTTATAACCCCACTCTACTGTGTCCGTAGGACCACCAGATATTATTTGGGTGGAGGATCATTCAAGCACAACAGTGACACTGACATGCTGGTGGCATGGTAGTTTGTGTACTAGAATGATTGTAACAGGCATGGCACAGTTGGTTTTTAGACAGTGTTCACTTTAATAGATGTACTGTGTTGGATGTAAAGTAAGAGAATGTTGCTCATCTTAATCAATAAACACTATACTGTGTCCATCAGTGGAAAAACACTGCCATAGGACCACCAGTAACCAGATATTATTTGGGTGGGGGATCACTCTAGGACAACAGTGACACTGATATGCTGGTGGCATGGTAGTTTGTGTACTAGAATGATTGTAACAGACACAGCAGTTGGTTTTTATACACATTTCACTTTATTAGATTTACCTTGTTAGACGTAAAGTTAGAGAATGTTGCTCATTTTTATCAATGGACGATTTATGTTAGTGATCATATAGTCCTTCACCTGGATGAACTACTCTTGGCTGGATATTATTGGCTGACAGATCAACCCAGAAGTGACACTGAGGTGCTTCAAAACAATGCTGATACACTACCATACCACTGCAATGTTGGTGTCACTGCTGTGTAGATAATGGTAGGTATACTGGTAACTCACTATATAAGGAACTGCGAGTGTGCATTACCAATCACTCAGTCAGTCACTGTCAATACAGTAACATCTTGTAAGCTGATTACTTTCAGTCATTACACCTTGAGCCAAGTGCACATAAACTGGACAACACAAAAGAGCTGATGTCTAATTTGTAGTCCTGCCTTCACGCTGTGCTTTGTCCCCCTCTGGATAAGCAAAGTGCTGTTTGACATGCATGTCCTGGTGCTTTGACAATAGGCCATCTGCTATGGAGAGTTGTTCAAAACTCACTGCATTATGAGGAACCACAGCCAAGTTACTGACAAAAGGAATTCATATCAGCTTTGGGCCAGGTTCAAGGAGGCTATAGATAATGAAAGACTACAGGCAACTGGTCCCAAACCTGTGGCTGCTTCAGGAGACTATATGAATACAGCCTGGACTTTTTACAGTACTGTGCAAAGTCAGTGACCATGTGATCATTTATTTATTTTACAGTCAAATGGCCAATGAGTCTTTCAAAGATATTTGTAGAGACATTTTTTCACACCTCCAAAGTTCAGCCTTAGACGTTCGTTGCTTTTCCTGCTTCTCAGAATCCAAGTAATCTCATACTCCATGATGTTGAGGTCTGGACTTTGGGGTGGTCAGTCCATTGTTCTGAGAACAGCAGCAGCTTCTGATGTTTGATTCGCGAATGTTTGTCTATTTGGTCTATGTTCCTTCTCAGTGAGGCTTCCTGACAGCTAAACATCCTTTCAGACTCAAAATATAAGGATGGACAGAAACACCTGTGGATTTTTTCCAATCTGAAGCCAGAGTGGCGCTAGAATTTCTCCTCCCTCTCAAAGATGAAAGCTTTATGTGCTGTTCATCTGATGGGGACAGTTTTGGTGGTCTATCAGGTCTTGCACAGTTGTTAGGAGTCTCATTTTCTCTAAATCTTTTAATAATTTTTTGAACTCCAGTTTTGAAAACGCCTTTTCCTTAACTTGTTTTCCTTTGACTTTCTCCTTCCTTATGCAAGTGGATTATCTCATATCTAATGACCTCAGAAACATCTCCTGAAAAATGACTAACATGTTCTTACTAGATGTTTTGACTGGAAGTTAAATAAATGAATGTTGTACTTTGACTTTTGAACAGTGCAGTGCATGCAGACTGACCCAGTGCCTACTAAAGGCAGGATTGGCATTTGTGTAGCAATAGAAAACAGCAGACAGAAAACTCCAGTTCCACATGCAAATCCATTTCGACATGCATGCACAAACTACTCAGAAGGGGCAATTTTAAAGAGTTAAAGGCGGCAAAAGCAAAGTTTCTGAATGTATCACTGGCAAAATGTTAGCTGTTTGCTTATATATGGTTAGCATCCCAGGACTTGTTAATCCAAAGTGAGGAACTTCTTAAAGGAAAAAAAAGTTTGCTCCTCTTCCACTGATCTGTGACCATCAAGTGTATACTGCTGCTCTCACCATGTTTCTGCAGGAGGTGCTCACCATCTGTTTGAATCAAGCCTCTGCCATCTATTAGTGTAGGCTTCCAGTTCATTTGTCTGTGTTCTGCATTTCTTCCACTCAGCGTTGCAAAGGGGAAGCTTACAGCTCAGCCACGGGAGTCACTAATTAAAGAAATGTTAAACAGCAGCCCTGCACATTTATATCAATTATTCACAATTAGACACCCAAGATCCAAATGATACATCCGTATGTTCTATATCCACACAATGCCTTAGCAATAGGTCCTCAGAGAGAAGTGCAGCATAGGCCCAAACTTTGGAGTACACTCTTAAATATAGGGGCTCATTGTATATGGATACCATAGGATGATTACTTTTGGTTCCCTAAAGAACTTTTCAATGTAGAATTTTTTAAGAAATCATTTCTGTAACAACATGCAAGAGTTTTACACCTATTACAGGCTTTCACTAGAACAATTCAGAACACAGCATCCTGAAAGTAACTTTTTGTAATGCTGCACAAGCACAGAAAGACGCTCGCGGATCTTAAAAAGGAAGTGGTTTAATGAGAGACAGTAAGATGGTCAGACAGTTTCAGGGCAAATCCAAAATCAGAATCCAAAAGCCTTGCAAAAAGTCAAAAAACCAGAAGATACAAAATGCAAAAGCGACCAGAGCAAAAGGGCAAACACAAAAACACAATATCCAAAAAACAGGCAAAGGGTCCAATACACAAGTCAGAAAACCAGTAGAAAAACACTCAGTAGTCCAGTGAAGGGCAATACCTCACAATGAGAACAAACCAGAAACTACTTAAAGCCTGGGACAAACAAACACAGGTGAATTGCATTAATACTCAGGTGACTGAGAACGAGGAAGCTGTGTGTGATTGGTGGAAGGAGTGACATCATCAGGATTGGAATCATGGGAATTGGAGTCCTGGAGAGTATTAGGCAAGGGAGGAGAACCCGGAAGTGTGACACTTTTAATGTCAAAATTATTTCATAGGAAGAAAACATACACTTTCCCACTATCTACTTTATTAGAAACATCTACCTTGTACTTCCACTCACTGGCCATCTGCCTTAAAGCTCCACTATATGGGTGTCAGGCCTGTTGTCAGAGGGTCATTTAGTGGGCAGTGCCCCACTAGCCAATCATCATGCCCCACTAAACCTACTACTTTTTGCATTTATTTCTATTTGTTTAAAGTGAAAGTAAACTTAATGTGCACTGCTGCCTGCTGCGCACGGCTGGTATAAAAGGCTACATCAATTAACACAGGAGGGTTTGCATGCATCTCTTTGTACTGGCTGCATTATTGGACATATGTTTCCTACACTCTCAGAAATAAAGGTAGTAAACTGTCACTGGGGCAGTGCCCTTCTTGTCACTGGGGTGGGACCCTCAAGGGTACATCTCAGTACATTTAGTCAGGGAACATAATTGTACCATAATCCACTGAAATGATATTTTCTAAGTTGTATTGACTTCATACACCCTGTCTCGTCTCCAGGCTTTTTATTTTATTGTTCTGTTTTAAAAAAATTAGGTTACGAAAAGGTACAAATACGTACTTTTCACCTGGAAAAACTTATTTAAGGTGCACAATTGGACCTTAAAACCACTGTTGTACCTTTGAGGAAACATTTACATTGTTTGTACCTTGGTGAACGAAAAATGCACCTGCACAGAACCTTTATTTCTAAGTGTGTAAATGATTAGATGTGAAATGTGGATCTGTTGTTTGTTTCCTTCTGAATGTATGGCTCCTTCAGAACATTTTCTCCCTTGAACTGTCCTTAGTTGTTTTTTTTTTTCTTTGCCTTGGGAATACTCATAGTTGAGAGTGGTCCAACATCCAAAAATACTGGACATTGATGAGGATCTTAGCACTGATGAAGGACTAGAGGATGGCAAACTGTGCATCAACAGATGAGCTACAGCCTCAACATGGAGCACTCTTAAATAAAAATATTGTTACAATATCAAGCTTGTAATAATAGAAGAACCCTTTTGGGTGTGATAAAGAACGCTTTTCAGACAGGTTCTGTATAAAACCATGTACGGCACATGCTCAACCAATCTGAAGAACGCTTTTATGATGCAAATAATCCTTTAAATCATGCAAAGGGTTCTTTGAGTCTTGATGGTTCTATACAGAACCATTTTCTTTGCTAAAGAACCCTTGAAGGATCATAATTTTGAGGGTGTGGCGCTACAAGGGAGTGGTTTCTAATAGAACAATCAGTATTCAATCTGTATCACAGGAGATATTTCTTCTTCTGTTTTCACTAAAACAGCTGTTGTATGTGGATTTATGATATTATTTATATTACAATTATAATGTCCAATTGTGGTAATAAAGACTACACCTACATTAAAAATATCAAAAGATTCTTTACTTATGTTCTCTGTGGTGCTGCTGGCTGTTCCTCTTCCTCTTCTGCCAAGCATTTTAAGTTTGCTAGCTGATTGTGGATTCAGGAACAGATCCTGCTGTAAGGTAGAGAGGCTGCAGAGTCAGCAACAAGTCTCTTAGCAGGGTAATAAAACATGCTCCATGCTACTGATATCTGGACAGGCGGAGGAAGTATGGAAGACATTAGACCAACACGGACTTGCAGAGACTGTAGCGGAAAAAACAAGAAATCTATGACACTTCTTAGTCATTCAGGTCACTGAATTGTCCAGTATTAGTAAATCAACTGTACTTGTGTTAACTTGAAAATGCTTTGCCACTCATCCAAGGTGTGAAATGTTAAACGCAAGTCCATTGGATAAGTGGCAAACATCTTCACTTATTACTGACAGACAACAAAGTCAAGAGTTTTTAGTAAAGTCACAGTAAAGCAGGAGGCTACTTGCAGCACAGCAATTACAGGACAGAATTTGGTTATTTACCGCCATATTGATGCATTTTAAGCAACAACCTCTCCTCATCCTCAATACATTGTTTGAGAAAGCTACTGGCAGTATATGTAAATGATCTTTTGTGCTGTTACTGCTCCCTATTCTATACTACATGCACGGTTTGTGACCATGGAAAGAACAATGGAATGTAATATTCAACAAAAATAGACTGAGTATGTCAAAACCATACTCAAGGAAAAGTGTTACTGCATTAGAGTGATATAACAACTCAAAAGCAAAAGTATCCAAAAACAGCTTGAGTAGAAGTACAAAAGTAGCGAGTCATAAACAGTACAGGGTAACTCATTAAAATCTTAGTACAGTCTCCACAGTGTTAATTAGCTTATAATATATATATATATATATATATATACATATATATATATATATATATATATATATATGTACATTTTTTTTATGTATTACCTAAAATGAAATCTTGGATTTACTTAAAAATGTAACATGGCTCCACAGAACTGTGTTAAGTAGCTTTCACGATACTCAGCGTAGCAATATGTAGAAAAAGTACCTTAAGTTAATAGGTTTACCTTAGATCTCCATAATTTCATTATATTGTTACTGTGATACAGACCTGTTGGGAAATTAAGCTCAGCAGTAAGTTATATGGTAACTTACACTCACAGCCAGCAACAGTGTAGGCTAGGCAGTTCACTGTGAAGTATAAGAAAGATGCACACACAACAAAAGGTAGGCCAGGGGAAAAGATGACACAAAGAGAGTGAATGAAACAAATAAAAGAAAATGCAAATGGAAATGGATGATGCCAGGAGCCAATAGGGAAACAAGTACATTGATCAAACAAAGACTTACGTAAATCTGACAACTCACTTATTTTCATTTAAACAACAACTGACTCTGTTTCACTGACTTACATGCTTTTGTTAAGTAATATTAATGAGAGAAAAGTCGTGAAAACCAACAACAGAGCGATTTCATAGGAAGTGAAGGGTGTTAAGTGCTTTTCTTTCTTTCTGGGATTCTGTTGGGCTAAAATGAAAAGATGAAGCTCCAAAGTTGGAGGTACATATGTTGTCACCAACGTAACAGAATGTAATTAAAAAATGTGAATGACTAAAATGTAACTCAGTATGAAGTAGAATTCAATTCTTCATAAATATATTTGTGTAGATGTTTTTTCATTTGTATTGTCATTTGGAAAAGTACAAATGCCTCACATTTGTCTTAGGTTCATGTAACTGAGTAAATGTAGCTACCCACCCCTGATATATCTCGTGTGCTTTACCTGTGCAGGTGGCATCTGTGCAGACTCTGAAGAGCGGCTGATGAACTGGCTCCTGGGAAAGGACCGTTATAACAAGCTGATCCGGCCGGCTCTCAACAGGACCGAGAGAGTCACGGTGAAGCTGCAGGTCTCTCTGGCACAGCTCATCAGCGTGGTGAGGAGAAACTCTGACAACTGAGAACCTGAAACTGAACAACACCCACTCAGTTCAGTGCTATGCTTAAAGTCACTCAGACAGAGAGCTAATGAGAACTCAGGGTTTCTACCGTGTTAGAGGATTTTAAAGTAGGATGAGTTCACTATATTTACAATATTTACAAATGTCTGAAAGAAAAATGGCACAGATTTTGTTTTTTTCCAGCAGTACCACAGCTGCTTCTGCAGTGATAGAGATAATTCCCAAATATTCACGCATTCTGTTTCAACTCAGTTATTTGTTTAATTCAATTCAATTCAATTCAGTCAATATCAGTCCAATTCAGTTCAATTTCCTGTGATTTCCATAGGGACAAGTGTGAGGCTTTTCTTGTGAGCTCCAATAAGAATATTCTGTTCCAATTATGATAAAAACATGCTGACTGCTTACTTTTTAAACCTTAAGTTAGAAGAATAAATGTCCCAAAACGCCCAGGAAGTATGGAAATAATCTCATAGAAATGTACCTACAGTCCTACAGTAAGACTTCAGTTAGCAATATCTGTAATAGCTATAAAGTTAGTGTTGAGATGGTGTTGAGAACCCACAATGATTTACAGGGTCATAGCATTCAGAAGCTGCACGCAGACATATATGTATATATCCCATTTTATGAGCCCTTACTGTCCTCTTCCCATCTGGTAATTGAAATCATAAAGTCGGGCAGTATATAGTGTGTTGTGCTGTCTGTTACGCCTGGGTGCAGATTGGCTATATGTTCATCTCACTTCATACAAGCCGTATGTAGTATATACAGCTTGCAATGGCGCAGGCCTATTTCTGTTAGACTGAAAGAACATTTCATAATGGAAAAATATCAGTGTGACTGTTGAAATCACTGCAAAGAACAATATCTTGAAGTAAAGTTATTCTAAATCTAGTAAATGAACCAAATATTTCTCAAAATTATTCTACGAACATCATAAGATTATTCAGCATTTTGAGATGTTTGTTCAAAAGACTTTTCTTGTTCAATTAGGAGATCATTTTGCTTGTTTTAATCTAAAAAAAGAATCAGTTTACTGGATAAACATACTTAAATAAGTAGAAAAATAAATACAGTGCAGTGCAAAAGGCAGAGACCACCCTACATTTATTCAATTTCCAATTAATACAACCATTAAGTTCCAGTTACAATTTTTCAGGAGATATTTTTGAGGAGATCCACAGTATTTAAGCATTCATCTTTGAGAGAGAGGAAAAAAATGTAGCTCCACTCTAGCTAGTGGAAAAAAAAAACACAACTTTATTTTAAACTTCCACTGTGAGAGGAGAACTCAAACGATATGGGTCTTCTGTCAAGAAGCCCATACTAAGAAAAGGAAATGGACCAAAAAATGTTTGCAAATCAAACAAAGAACAACGGACTAACCACCCTAGAGACCTCAATATTACTGGATGTGTTTGGATTATTTGGGTCATGAGAAGCAGAAAATGCAACCAACTTCTAAGACTGAAAAATATCCCTGCAGATTTCCTCAAAAAAACTGAAATCAAATCTCCTGAAAACAATGGAAGCTGTAATAAAGGCAAAGGTTGGACACATTAAATACTAAAAAAATGATATTATATTTAGCTGTTGAGGCTTCTGTGACTTTTTTCTTTATTAAATAAACGTTGTTGTTTTTTCCTGGTGCTGAAACATGAATAATGTATACTTATTTGCCGTTTTGCCCAGAAATAAAATAAAGTGATTTTTGCACAGTGGTGTAGGTTGAATAACATAATGTTATGTAACATTATGTTGTTTGATTTAATTGCTTATAATGTAACATGTGAATGACCTTTTGTGTGTGTGTATCTAATATCCTATTTCCACAGAATGAACGGGAGCAAATCATGACGACCAACGTGTGGCTCAAGCAGGTAAGCATGAATAGTCCAATAAAAAAGGCAGTTATCACCAATACAGCTCCAGCGTCCTTGCCCTTGAACTTGAATTTACCCATAGACATCCTTCTCCAACAGCAGAGCAGCAACCAGTCCCACTCACAACCACTCATTAAAATGATAATGAAGTGTGTAATTGAGTATCATCTGGCTACTGGGACACCATTATTTCAACACGACCTGGATTCTAATGACAATTGGAATATTCTTTTCTCAGAACTGGAATGATTACAGACTGTCGTGGGACCCGTCAGACTACGAGGGCATCGACAAGCTCCGAATTCCTTCCAGACACATCTGGCTACCTGATATTGTTCTATACAATAAGTAAGTGAAGTGCACATGGGGCATTCAGGTGATACTTTTGATAGGTATTCTTTACAGAAGAGTGAAGCAGAGTCTTATACATAATGCATAGACTGTTCACTTGAGCAATGCTCACATTCATAATGCATCATACACACTAGAGTGAGTCATAATGGGTGAGATATTTAAGAAAGAAATGCAAGTAAATAATTAATTTTAACATGTTTGTAGTAATATAGCTAAAGTTTACAGATCTAATATTTATTACTCCTTAGAGATCTAGCATTATTCTTGTTGCTTGCTATAATATGTTAATATAATTACTCAATTATATATTTCATTACATAGATAGTTGCACCTGCATTCAGTGACTTCTAAGGGTTAAGGGCTGTGATAAGAAATAATATTCTACATCTAGTGTTGCAGTCAATACCATTAGAAGCAAGACCAGGTCAAGACTGAGACCTCAACAAATCAAGTCAGATTCAAGACCAAGACTTCATAGTAGCAGAGTCAATACTGAGACCGGAAGTCGGTAAAACCAAGACTAAAATTTGCTTCATTAGTTTTGCAGTGGAGCAACAAGGTTAATGTGGCTTACAAGTAATGGGAGTCTATGCTGCCTAAAATTGTTCTATTATATTAGTTTTGTAGCTCCAGTGCAAAACTAAAGAAGCAAACTTTGGATATCAAACGTCTCGGGTGATCACCTATGTTTGGGGTGAGGGGCAACTTTGGTGGTATAGTGTAATAGGTAACACCTCTGACCGCCGCCCCCCCCCCATAAGGCAGACTAGAATTCAGTTGCCCCCCCCCGCCAGCAAGCACACCCAACATTATCAAGAAGAGTCCTTGGGCAAGACTCCTAAAAATTCATTCATCTACATATGTTACACGAAGCGAGCATATGCCGAAATTTTTTTTGCAGTTCATTTAATGTTCTCTATACATGATATATACCAAGAAATTGTATTATCAAGCAATCTTAGTCCTCTTGGTACTCTTCATTCTATGTTTTGGATGCAATAATACTGATGGTCACTGATTGGATACTGAGTAAATTAAGTAATGATGGCAAAAAAGTATAGTAACCAATGACTGCAGGTAAAGAGGGAGTAAATTTGGCTAGTCTCTGGAAAAGTCCTTCCTATCCCAAGATTGAGGCCATTTAATTCTAGGACCATTCATTCAATGTTTTGAGACCATCACCAAACTCAAGTACTACAACACTATTTACGAGAGTGCCATTACATACCTCTGTTCTTTTTTCAGCGCTGATGGCACTTATGAGGTGACAGTCTTCACCAATGCTATCGTCCTGTTTAATGGTAGCATTGCTTGGCTCCCTCCTGCCATCTACAAGAGTGCCTGCAAGATCGAGGTCAAGCACTTCCCTTTCGACCAGCAGAACTGCACACTGAAGTTCCGCTCCTGGACTTATGACCACACAGAGATAGACCTGGTCTTACTGTCTGAGATGGCCATCATGGATGACTTCACTCCTAGTGGAGAGTGGGACATTCTGTCTCTTCCAGGGAGAAGGACAGTCAACCCTCAGGATCCAACCTATGTGGATCTGACGTACGACTTTATCATCAAACGAAAGCCGCTTTTCTACACCATCAACCTCATCATCCCCTGTGTGCTTATCACATCACTGGCCATCCTGGTGTTTTACCTACCATCGGACTGCGGGGAGAAGATGACCCTTTGTATCTCTGTTCTTCTGGCCCTTACTGTCTTCCTCTTACTGATCTCCAAAATTGTCCCACCTACTTCCTTGGATGTCCCGTTAATTGGGAAGTATCTGATGTTCACCATGGTCTTGGTGACGTTCTCCATCATCACAAGTGTGTGCGTACTCAACGTCCACCACCGCTCCCCGAGCACACACACCATGCCCAACTGGGTGAAGCTGGTCTTCCTGGACAAACTCCCCACATTACTTTTCATGCGGAGGCCTCACAGGAGCTCAGCCCGGCAGAGGCTGCGGCAGCAGAGGCGTCTCCAGGATCGCAGGGCCCTGCTCGGCCTGGGTTATGGAACTTCACGCAAGTCAACCATCTCCTCTTCCGCCTCCGCCTTACTCGCTGCTTCCTCAGCTTCTGCTCTCTCCTCACCGGGACACTTTTATGGAAAGAGTGCACCGTTCGGATTCAGCCGTGGCTCCAGGAAGGGGGACCTGCGGCCCACAGAGTTTCTGCCCAATGGTCACACCTCGACCCAGGACCTGAGGGCGGGAAGGGTGGGCTTGGACTGGGGGGCTGACGTTCAAGAGGCAGTGGATGGGGTTCGCTATGTGGCTGACCACATGATGGGAAATGACGATGATCAGAGTGTAAGTGATGTCTCATTATTCAATATTTACTCCGTTAGCAGACTATCAGGCTAGCTGTTCTAGTCCCGATGCAGCATGAAAGCAATGCTTTGGCCTAAAAACGTACTTCAAATGTAATCGATCTGCCAAGACATGTTTGACGTCTGAAGTTTGCTTCTTGATTTTTGCACTTGTGATTTTTGAACTGATGGTCACTGGTGATCAGCACCAGGCTGGTCATTACCAACTGACAAGTAATTGAAGCTTATATCCCAGCTATTAGCATCATGCAAACTGCATGCTTAAATTGCTTCAATTGCATCACACACATGCCTGAAATCATGTCAAATTGTTAAGTAATTTCAAATAGACTTGCTTAAGTGTTATCTGATACCGGGGTCTTTGCCAGAATTTCATATGGGGGGTTGGTAGTTTACAGGGGCCAGCTAGGAAGCATTATGTACAAGAGACACTATGGTGAACCATCAACTAGCCACTTTCATTGTAGCTACCATAACTGTGTTATTGTAACAACTGACATCATATTACAGTGGATAATGACAAATTAACCTACCTTTTACATTACTAGTGCCAGATGCCTGGGGTGAATGGGGGGAAACTACATTTTTTTTATCTTTATGTTTAGCACTATTGAACCTTGTTTCCTTTACCATGGTCAGCTTAACTGCTTACCTAGCTCAGTATCGCAAGGTACGTAGCACCTTATGGCAAAAAAAACTAGCACAGCTCATTTATGTTCCCACAATCTGCAAAAACAGCCTAGCAGGATGGTGCTGTGTTTACATTCTGGCATTTAAAAAAAAGCATCATTTCATGCTCTGTTGCAGAGTTGGTTAAAACTGTGATGTTAGGTGACCAATGGCATCATGCAACCATGTAAACGTTGCCATGATAATTGCAGTTTTGGCAGTCACTTTCATGTATTTAAGCCAATTCCACAGTAGGCATAAAATGTAATTCCCAGCTGTTCCCTTTCACTCCTCATTGCTTGCTAGCAGCTCATCCTGTGTTATGAGAGCATAAGATGAATTACAATAAATATTTAATATTTTACATGTAATGGCAGACTTTTTTTTTAGCAGTGAGAAATCAGGGGGTCTGTTATACTGTGATAATGTTATGTTTAAATGTATTAAAGTATGTCTCATAACTGAAAAAAACAACAGTAAGCATCCATCTTAAACTCTCATGTTTTTGTTAATATTTTTGTCAATTTTTTTAGGTAACAGTATGTTTTATACATAACAGTATAGATAACAGCATACTTTAGACCCCAAACATGTCTTTGGCAATTGACTACATTTGCAGTAAGGGGAAAACTATGTAAGGTTTATTTTTGACTGAATGATCACCTTTAAGAATATTGCTATGTATTAAATAAAACGTAGATCCATGTTTCCAGGGCAATGGAAAATACTTTTTAGGAGCTCTTTAAATGCTCTTAGGGGTCTTTCAACCTCTTTTCTTCAGCATCATAAGCACATGTCCTTCAACATGCCAACAAAGTGTTTGGTTTGGGAGCTCACTGACTGACACATTAACTGGACATTCCTCTTGTTACATGTTGCCAGTAGGGAAACACTTAGAGAGCAGAGATGAGAACAAGAGGTGATAAGAACTACATTAAAGCCAAACCACTGTGTCAGAGCCATTGATTGTTTTCTTAAATAAATCAATATAGGAGGAGGGCATCCACGGTTGACTAATGGTGGCCTTCAGAAACTGCATAGGACAGCAGTCAGGCGGAAGGGTTATGGGGTCAATAGCCTTTATTTTGCTCAGGCTCATTTTCACTCTGCTATTTTTCATCTTGCTCCATGCTTCATTCCCTCTACTCCTCTTCGACTTTCTAACAGGTTACAGTAATGTAATGTTCTTCTTGGTTCTTCTGTAGGTGATTGAGGACTGGAAGTACGTCGCCATGGTCGTAGATCGGATGTTTCTGTGGATCTTTGTGATTGTGTGCGTGGTGGGCACGCTTGGGCTCTTCCTCCAGCCGCTTTTCCAGAACCAGATCATCCCTGTCCAGCACTCGAGTGCTGAGTCTTCCAGGCGGGATGGGATGTAAAGAATGTAGGGGTGTGGATCCCCTGAAACAAAACCAAAAGGCTCCAGTGCCATACCAGCTCTAAACACCCCCCCCCCATAAAAAACTGTACTGTGATACTGTGAGAAGGTCTATTCATATAAACCCCACTCTTAATAATACAGGTTCCTAATTGGTTCTTGGCTGGACATATGATTCTAAGGAGAGAGAAAATAAATGTTTAATTGGTGAAAAACCTTCACATTATGTTCTTGCAGGTTCCTCACGCTTGTACAGTACTGTGCCAAAGTCAGACACCACAGCCAGCCAAAATGGCCATTAAGTACAAGTTATTAATTTTTCATAATTGTGTGTGTCAACACTTCGCCTTCATTGCAGCTTCCATTCTTTCAAGGGGATTTGTTTTCAGTTTTTTTTTCACACCTCCAAAGCTCAGCCTCGGCTGCATTTTCAGTTGTTCAGTTTCAATGATGTTGTGGTCTGGACTCTGGGGTGGTCAGTCAGTTGTTCTAAGAACACCACTGGCTTTTTTTGCAAAATTTCTTCTTTGTTGTCTGTCTTTTTCTCAGTAGGGGCTTCTTGACAGCTAGACATCCTTTCAGCATTGAGCTGTCTTCTCACAGTGGACGAATGGACAGAATAAGAAACAGATCTGAAGCAAGAATGAAGCTTGATTTCTTCTCTCTCTCAAGAATAAAAGCTTTAAATACAGTTTATCTGATGGTGGTGTACCAGGTCTTGGTTGGTAGGAGTCATATATTGTCTATATATTTTAATAATTTTTGAACTCCAGTTTTGGAAACTCCTGTTTTTTTCAATTATTTTCCTTTGACTTTCCCCTAACTTATGCAAGTGGATCATTTTATATCTCTTGTAAAATTAAAATTTTACATTACTTGACTGGATATTAAATAAATCAAAGGAGGTCTCTGACTTTTGCACTGTATTTATACATCTAATTTACAACACATGTTCTGTAAACAACCACCCAGTGCATCTATTTCGTTCAGGAACCCACAGTGGTTCTTTTATGGTATCACTCCAAAGAACCTCCTTTGGAAAATTAACTTTATTAAGAATGCATCTCACCCATTGAGTTCTGATCATTAATGAGCCAGACTGTATCAACCATCCACGTAATGTTACCTGAAATGGGCAGCCACTGGTGCTTCAAAATTATAGTATTAAATCAGGAGAATCCATGCTGAAACAAGGCCACCGCTCATCTGCAAATATTATTTCAGCCCTACAAACCAGTGAATAATCCTGGATGAATCACAGCCTTGGTCTTTAAAGTTTGACAGTTGCTCTCTTCACTGTCGGCCATATGGAGCCTAAACAGCATTACATCCTGCAACCACTCCCTTCCCATGTGGCAAAAATAATATCTAATAAAAGTGAAAATTGCATTGACTTGCAGTGTTTACCTCTGATTAACTATGTGCCCCTGGTTGCCATGAATTTTGTTTTGACATGTCATATTAATTTCATTTGCCAGGAGAGTATAGGTCACATATTTAGCCCTCGTAAATCTTGTTAGTGTGTCCTTTAAAATGTCATGCAAGCTGCTTGTATAATAAAGGCATATGTCAGCTGCTTTAGTTTGTCTACTTAACTAATGAGTTTTCTACAATTACTGGCATAGTTAACTAACAATATTATGGTTTTATTGTAAAAGTAAATTAGTGTTATCAGTGCAAGGGTAACAAAATATGAAGAACATAGTGAACACAATGTTATTGATCTGGATGTTTTCGTGAATTATTATGCCTGGATACTTAAAGAAAAGGTTCTGAATCTACATACTGGGACATTTTTTCCATAACTGAGCAAAGAGCTCAAAAGCAACATGAACCACAAAGGGATGTCCTCACTAAGCATGCCTCCTGCTGGACACTGTGCAAAGCACAAATATCTCTCTCTCTCTCTCTCTCTCTCTCTCTCTCTCTCTCTCTCTCTCTCTCTCGCTAAATACTCCTGGTACAGAGTGCTGAGTTGGCTCGTTGAATATTCTGCCGACTGCAAAGCTTCTTTTGCGAGGCCTCTAATTTAAAACGTGATGTATCCGCCTGCTCTGCTGAGTCCAGGGCTGTTTAGCTTTGTTTTTCAATTTACTTCCATTTACAGTATCACTGTAAATACCACTGCAGCTGTATCCTTCAATTGACTAACTGTCAGTGCTGTAGGGACTAATTCATATTTTGCAACTCATGGTATTTTGCAACTAATGAAAGCTTTGCACAGATATTCACACCAACCCATTGATAATTACTCTTGGCTTTGGAACAGTATAGTGATGTAATGTGGTGAGTAATGTCAAAAGGATATTTAAGGGAATAGTTTGGCAAAAATATCTAATTTATAGAATTTTAGCCCAGATATAGTCAACCTTGTTGAACCTGTTTGGTTTGCTTTTTTAGTTTAGCGCTGGCGCTACGAGGCTAACATCAATAGTCACCCAAATCTTTTCAGTAAAGTCATCCTCAAAACGTTTTTAGACGACTCAAACTGTGTCCAGGTCTTCATTAAAGTTGGTCAGAAGTGTCAGTGTGGTTCAGGATACAGAATGGCTGACTGTGAACTACTAAAATAAACAAAGCTTGACTGTGTAGCTGCACACAGTTTTTTTTTTAAATAAACTGTTAAATATGGGGATTTATCACTATACATGTGACTACACAATGCTAATATTTGTAGCAACATTAGACTAGAAGTCCTAGTTTCATATATTTCATTAACTAGGTTTGCTTTCCCAAAATACTCATTCCAAAAGAAATACATTTTCCAGACCAAAAACAGCCACCAACAAACTCTCCCCCATGTCAATAGAGACCTACACCTGACTACATGACAACCTGGCTAACATGGAATAGAACATCTCTCTGCGCCTGAGCTCTACACTCAAAACATGGAAACTCCACTAGGAACCTTTGGGGATCTTAGTAGAAGATTTTTTAGCCACTCATGTTCCAAGAGCTTTTTAAAGTTCTCCAAGAATTTTTGAAAAAGAGGAAGTTTCTCCAACTGTCACAAGGTTTTTAAAGAGTCTTGTAATAAAAGCTTTCTGAGGCACTGTTCTGCCTTTGAGACAATCCAAAGAAACCATCAGATCCTTCTGTTTTCAAGTGTAGGTCATCTGAGATTAGCACTCCGTCTAAACAAATATTTTAACAAAGCCCAAACACACTTGTCTAGCTGTACTTCAACAAGCGAAGTAGGTCCTAATTTAACACTGTAGACCAGGAGTCATGAATGAATGAATTTGTTTTCAGTGTAATGGATTTTCAGGATTGTTTTTCAGATTTATCAGAAATTGACATTTTAAAATTTAAGGAAAACTTCCTGAGATGCATTAAGCTCACACTGTAAAAAAATAGTTGGTCAGTTCAACAATTTCATTCAACTCAAATAAAAACTTTGTATAAAAAATGCAAAGCAGAATTTTAGTTTAGACACATGAATTAAAACACATTCATTCAATAATATTTTACATTAATTCAGAGCTCATTGACAGACTGATATACCTTCTACTGAAGTAATATGTATTTCTAATGAATGTTAATAAGTACTTTTAGACATATGAGAGTGTGTCCAGGAGAGAGTCATGACCAGCACGCGCCCTAATGCTCTGTCCATGGTGCTACAACCGCTCCACAGTCTGTTCTTCAGGTTCCAATGCTCCAGAACCAGCGTTCACATATTGCAGTAAAAGTGCGTGTTAACACTCATAACATCCCTATCAACTAATTATAACTTATTAGTTACTTTTTGATAATTGATAATGACGTACAGTCGGCAAATTCCACCAAAGCGCACGTAAGTCACTTCTCCCAAGACGGCGAATTCGCTCAATATGACGCACTGGCAGCTTCAGTGACTGATTAGATTCAGAGTTAATGATAATCGCGCTGTTAACATGAAATAAGATTAGCTGAATCCACACGGCGACCCTGTAAACAACCGTCCACCACGTGCACATCTCGGGTCTGTGATTGACAAAGTCTCTCTCTCTCGGGTCTGTGATTGACAAAGTCTCTCTCTCTCTCTCTCTCTCTCTCTCTCTCTCTCTCTCTCTCTCTCACTCTCTCTCTCTCTGCGCGCTCTCCACATCCTCTCTCGCGCTCTCTCTGCTCGTCTGCCTCCACTTTGTCCTCCGGTTCCAAACAAGATTCATGGATTAATATAACAGGACTTGTTCTGATTTTTACAATGAACGCTGGACTTCTCCTTCCCTGCTGCATTCTCGCTTTCCTCTTCCAGGGTGAGTATAAAAAGAGACTATTTTAAATATGATTTGTAAAGGAAACGAGTAAAGACTGTGGTACTTGTTGCTGACCATAAAAACAATTCAAATCATGACCTTAAAATCTATGACTGTGAATGAACATCTATAGAGTAGAATGAGCATCTACAGAGTGAGGAAAACCAAAAGTGCTGGACATAAATGGACCCTGCTTGGTTTCTCTGTGTACTTAACTCAGTCAGGAAAGAACAAAAACAGATGCTTAAAGCAAAAACTATGACAAGCCAAATTGTCAGATGTCTACAGCTCATTGTGTGGCATCTGTTTCCTTTGTGACTCAAATGCAGGGTGACTCAAACGTGTTAATTTGCTTTAAGCACATGAAATCTTACTTTAGAATTACTACATACTAAGCCTTGTTATTCAGTAGGTGCATGGAAAACAGTGCACACTGCCACTGTTATTAACTTATGGGGGTGAGGAATGGAAGCCTGGACATGCTGGCAGCTCCTGGGTACTAGAGGGGTTAAACCTGACTAATAACTACTTGCCTGATTTGTGAAAAAGACCACTTCAGTCCACCCTCACCGGAGCAGAAGCACAGTTACTGAAAGTGGATGTGATTATGAAGTGTAATTCCACAGTCTTTTGCAGCTGAAAGCTTTTATTTGCTTTTCTAGATTATTCTCTTTTAATCTGAATCAATGTTGACTGAGCGTTACTCTGATGTTCAAACGAGGCTTTAGCTGAAGGTCAAAGAGTTTAAAGGAAAATGTGCTGACAAAAATGATGGAATATTCACGTTTATTCATATTCAAAGTGTGCTGTATGTACGGGGGTGTACAAAATAACAGAACCATCATACGACTCGTATTCATTGGCCATATTATCTGGTACACCTACCATATAGAAGCACTTTGTAGGTTTACATCTGTAGCCCAACAGTGGTCCTGTGCTCAGAGACTGACCACTGATGAACTAGAGGATGACCAACACAAATTGTGCATGGAAGGAGATCTACAGTCTCTAACTGTTCATATATGAGGTGGATCAACAAGGTGTGTCGAATGAGGTGGACTGTAAGTGTACACAGCACCTATACTGTGGGTGTTTCTGATAAAATGGCCAATGGGTATAATTCATGTGGTGCTTTGTCAACCCCATGTAAGTACATGGGCTGTGCTTTGCTATAAACATTTAATTGCCAAACATATGAGTAGTAACATATTCTCTTTAACACTTTTAATGGCAACAGTGTGTTATTCTTTGAAATTAACTCATGAAGTGCAAGTAGAAACTAATACCACCCCCTTCACTCACCTCACCTTTCTTCAGGTGGAACCTGCTCAGAGGCGGAGCACAGGCTGTTTTCTGTGATCTTCTCCAGCTATAATCAGTACATCAGACCGGTGGAGAATGTGTCTGACCCAGTGATAGTCCAATTTGAGGTGTCCATGTCCCAGCTGGTTAAAGTGGTAAGTGTCTGGACAAAACAATGATGACCAATGGCAAACTGTATCGCACTGTAATTGTGTGTTTGTGGTCTCATCTGCACCGTGGTGCATTATTAAAGTGTGCAGTGAAAGGCTGCACTCTGCCAGGATGACAAATCATTCACTGAGCATCTCCAGCAAAATGGCTCCATTAAGCTAAATGAAAATACAGTGATTAACCCCTTCAACTCTATTGTTATTAATCATAAGGCTTATGATCCAGTAAGCATTATAAAATATTCACTAATGACTATGAAAAAAAAATTAACTTACCTTTTTAACCTTCCATTACCAGCAATATGAAAGCATTGTTAAAAAAAGTTTGATTCACTTTCTTGAATAAAATGGACTTCGATTGATTCATTTTATTTTTAAAGAAATCCTTTTATCCTGATGCAGCATTGTGAAGTATATACAACAATTGTTGCACATGCAATTATTTAAAACCACAATCCTTGCTAACTCAAAACAAAACAAATAATAATCAAGCAAATAATCAGATTTGATTCCTATTCTAAATGAAAAACCAAACAGTAACTGTTGTCTTTCAAGTGGCTGCGTATGTGACACTTCATTTGTGATTGGCTGTATCCATTCTACTGTTGCATGATGTTGCTTTTAAGCAACATCCATCCATCATCTAAACCGCTTATCCTTCTGGGTCGCGGTGGGGTGCTGCAGCCTATCCCAGCTGTCATTTGGCGGAAGGCAGGATACACCCTGGACAGGTCGCCAGTCCATCGCAGGACAGACAGACATACACATTCACACACACACTCACACCTAGGGGCACTTTAGCACGTCCAATTGGCCTGACTACATGTTTTTGGACTGTGGGAGGAAACCGGAGTACCCGGAGGAAACCCACGCAGACACGGGGAGAACAGGCAAACTCCACCCAGAAATGACCCTGGTATCAATACCCCTGGTATCATACCCTGATATCTTTGGATGGATGAAAAAGGAGGAAAATTTGTTATTCTGATAGAAACTGTAGAAAAAGGTCAAGTGACACCAAATGAGCAAAAGGCTTAAAAATGACCACCAAGAGATATAAAGACCAAGTACAAGCATTTTATTGGTTTGTTCAAACTCTACCCTTTCATTGTCATTATATAGTAAGCAAAATGGGTTTGTTAACCTGAGGCAACATTGTGTGATAGAGGCTTCAATTTAAGTGACAGATCTTCTATTGTATAAGAATGTAGTAAGGTCCATAGACTTTAAAAGGTTAATCATGATGCCTTTGCATGTATATAGCTATGAAATATCCAGCTAGAACATGTATACAGTTTATGCTCAAAGGTTTGAGAATAAGGGTATTAATAGGGGTGCTGGAACATTGCTGTGAGGATTTGATGGCAGCCAGAAGAGAATTAGTGAGGTCAAGTACTGATGCTGGATGATTAGTTCTGGATCACAAATGCCGCTCCAGCTCATCCCAGAGGTACTGAATGAGCTCTATCACTCCACAGAGTGCAGTTTCACTGCTCCACAGCCCAGTGCTGGGGGGCGTTATACTACTTTATCTGACGTTTAACATTGGGCATGGTGACCTTAAGCTCATGTGCTCCAGAGCATCCCATTCTACTTGAAATATTTATATCTATGGAGATTCTACAAGCTTGGTGTGCACAATTGCACACTTGCACCTTAAAGTAGATTAATTCACAAATAATGTATAGTGTCTGGATAGTTTTGGACATACAGTGTGTATTTAAGTGATTTCAAGATGTACAGAAAGTGCACTGAGAATGTAAGCATTTTAATTTTGCATGTGTGCGTACGTCATATTCTGTAAGTACATTTGTGCGTTCGTGTCCACCCACTGAAACAGCTCTGAAATCGGTCTGGGTCACAGGTTCTTCAGACAGTAGCTCCTCATTGTGCTCCAGTACACCTTAGCAGTGCCGTCTGAATTAGCCCTGGAGCTTCAAAGCTCAATGCAGGCCGCCTGCCGCTCTGCTGCTCTCTCTGCTTTGGCTAAGGCTCAACGGATCTGTCACTGCGAATGACCGTGTGGGTGTGTGACTGGCCAGGAGCAGACAGGAAGTGTCTGTTCCCCCCTTGTTTCTTCACTTGCTCTCTATCTTTCTCTCTCTCTCGTTCCCCTCAGCCATAGCCCTCTTTTACTGCCTGTCTCATCTGCCTGTTGCCAACAGAGCGTATCCCTCTCTTTTTCACCTTCCCCACCAACAGACCCCCCTTCTCTCTTTCTCCCTTACTCTCTCTCCCTGTCCCAACTGCCCAAATCCCTACTCATCTCAACACTCACTCACCTCTCTTTGTTTTTTTTTTCACTCTCTCCTTCTGTCTACCTCTCTCTCTCTTCTGCTCTTTGTTGTTGTTTCTCTTTGTCTCACTCTCTCAGTCTCCCTTTTTCTTTCTCAGTGTACCTCTCTGTCTTTCTTTCTCTCTCTCTCTCTCTCTCTCTCTCTCTCTGTCTCTGTCTCTGTCTCTCACTCTCTTTCTCTTTTCACTGTCTCTTTCTCACTCTTTTCTTTCTGGCTACCTCTCTTGTCCTCTCTCTTGCTCTTTGTTTCATTCTCTCTGTCTCTCTTTCCTTTCTTTGTGTACCTCTTTTTCTCTTACTCTCTTCTGCTTCTTCCTTTCTGTATCCTCTTCTCAGTCATTTTTTTTCTATTTACCGTTATCTCTCTTTTCTCACTCTTTCTGTCTACCTCTCTTTATCTGTATCTTTTTCTCCCCCATTCTGTTTGTTTCTTTCTTTCTTTGTCCTTATCTCTTTTTATTCTTTCTTTATCTGCCTGCCTCTCTGTATCTGTATTTTTCTTTCTCCCCATCCTTTTTGTTTTTCTTTCTTTCTTTCTTTCTTTCTTTCTTTCTTTCTTTCTTTCTTTCTTTCTTTCTTTTTCTCATCTCTTTTTTACTCTTTCTTTGTCTTTCTCCCCATCCTCTTTGTCTCTGTTTTGTTTCTTTCTTTCTTTCTTTCTTTCTTTTTATTCTTTCTTTATCTGCCTGCCTATCTGTATCTGTATTTTTCTTTCTCCCCATCCTTTTTGTTTTTCTTTCTTTTTTTCTTTCTCCTTGTCTCTTTTTTAATCTTTCTTTATCTGTCTTTCTCCCCATCCTCTTTGTTTCTTTGTAGATTTCTCTCTTTCTTTCTTTTTTCTCATCTCTTTTTTACTCTTTCTTTGTCTTTCTCCACATCCTCTTTGTGTGTTTGTTTGTATGTTTTTCTTTCTTTCTTTCTTTCTTTCTTTCTTCTTATCTCTTTTTTACTCTTTCTTTATTGGTCTGCCTCTCTGTATCTGTACATGTCTTTCTCCCCATCCTCTTTGTGTGTTTGTTTGTTTGTATGTTCTTTCCTTCTTTTTCTTTCTTTCTTTCTTTCTTTCTTTCTTTCTTTCTTTTTCTCATTGTCCTTTTTATTGTCTTTATCTGTCTCTCTGTCTTTGTCTCTCACTTTCTGTTTCTTTCACTGCCTACTTTTTCTTTCTTTGTTTGTCTTTTTCTCTCATTTTCTTTCTTTCTTTATCCGTCCGTCCGTCCGTCCTTGCAGAAGTTTAGAGTATTGATACAGGAGAGCTCATTATGAGATAATGGAGTGAGACTTTAATCTTTTAAACTGCAGGCTTATTATTCTGTTATTAATCCTAAGTCTTATCATACAATAACTACTATGAAGCTAATATCTTCATAGTAGGCTATCTTACTTTAAAAAGCAAGGAGAGAAAGAAGAATAGAAGAATGGAGGTGAATGAATTGCTATTCATAAAAGACTTTGCTGTCATTCAAAGTCAGTTAAATAATGACTTCAATAAGGCTTTATTTAAACTAACTTATGAATGTGTGTGATATAAAAGTATTAAATTAAACATGTATTCAGTTATGGTTATGCACACAATGGCTTTCAAGTTTAGGGAGGTAATCCACAACTCAAGGTGAATTCGAGAGAAAAGGAAAAGTGAATCAGCAGCACAGAGGAGCTTTAGAGGGTTTGACACTAGTGTAAGCCTCAGCAGCAAATAAAGCACTGATACAGCCTCCTTATGACTCCACATGGCCTTGATAAAAGGATTGTCTCTGGTGGAAGGGAGATGGTTTTTAATGACGATGCAGAACTGGACACAGCTAGTCTGATCTGAATGTCTTGAGGAGCGTATTGTGATGGATTTGTACTGTTTCTTTCCATCCCTAAGTGCACCCCCATTCTCTTATACATCTTTATAATTGTTTAAATATAATTACATAATGTATAACTAATTACATGATTACACACTGAATTGCATTTAGCTTATATTTAACTTTTGTACTGACATTCACATTTTAAGGTCAAAAATGATAATGATCAAAAAATTACTTTTTTTTCTTTGTGCAAGGTTGTACACACAACAGTAACTTTTTAGCAAAATTAGAATAATAAAATGCCTCTTCTTCTACTTACAAACACAAATATGGTATTGCTTAAAAAATGTAGAATCTGCACTAAATGTCTCTGAATCAGAATCATTTGCAGGAAATTAGATGCTTTTTTTCAGCATTATTTATAGTATATGTTACAGAAATATATTAATAAATGCAACGTTGAGTCCAAAGTGTAAGGTGTCCACTGTGGTTAATAAGGGCCAAAATTCAGACTCTTTGGCAGAGGGAAGAGGATTAAAGAGGTGATGTCCAGGGTAAAAATACATATCACTGCTCTCCAAACCTTGAATTTTTATTGTTATATTTATCATGACATTTTATTAGTTTTATCACAATGTAAAGAGCAGCTGGATTGCAGTCTTAAACAAAATACATAAAAGGAGATATAAAACCTAAATTGGCAGCATATTTTTGTTCTTGGTGTGATTTAGACCATACATATATATAACACATATATATATATATATATATATATATATATATATATATATATCTCGCTGCTGTTGTATCAAAACCTTGTATCTCTATGAGAAAATGCCTGTTGCTCTTTACATTCTGTGTAAATTGCGTGATGAATGGACCAAAAGAAACGACCCAAAATTACTTGGAAAAAAGTCTGCTTCCATTCACTTACATTAAAAGTAAAGTATGTTTTTTCCTTCTCCTGTAAAGTTATCATTTTGGAGATACAAGGTTCAAGGTGCAGGTTCAGACAACAGCAATATGTATGTATACACTCCTATATATCTATATATATCTATATGTATCCTAAGTTCCTAATTTTTCAGGTTTTATCTTCATTCAGACCTATTGCAGACCTCTGGCAATAACTAGATCACAGCTCTCATCTCAATGACCCCAAGGTATGCTGTTATGGACCAGCAGTCCCCCTGTCTGGGTCACGCACCAGGGGAGTCTTCCAGGAGGCTGTGAATGTGGGTTAGTCAGTGCTACTAGTTCATTAGACTTACAAAACTAGCTCTACACCAGCAGCCCAGTCTGTTCTTATTGACCCAAGAAGATAGGCTTTCACTTCCTAAGGGGCAGGAGAGGTCAACGAAGTCAAATGCACATTTTAACCCCTAGGTCCTCTGTGGTGCATATGGCTTGAAAAACCTCTGTGCAATTTATGTGATTATTTCTTACTCATAATTCATAGTAACAAGCAGAGAAATGGTGTAGAAAGTGCAGATTCTAAACCTTCAGTGATACTACATTTGTATTTAAGTAGAAGAGGAGAAATTTTATTATGATTTGAATTGCAAACCCAAGTCTGTTCAGAATGTTAATGTAAATGTAATGCATTTTAATTGTGTAATTTTAATTTTAATTTGTGTAAGAGTATAGAAAACCTCCAGGCAAACCTCCAGGCTAAAACAGCATCCACCATATGTTGGCACGTCAGTGAAGTGGTCGTTTCCTTGGACATTCCTTTCCTTTAAGATATCTCTGTGGCTGCTGCTGATCTGTGATCTGCGTTGCTGTATCCTTGTAGCAGCTCTGTTAACATGCAGAGCCACACATTGCATGAACACCCCGGAGGTCCGGGTGTGCTGAGTGGCATGCCTTTGGGCGAGAGGACTCAGGTGGTCTTCGCTTTCACTACAGCTCGGCCCATCTGTGAGCCACTGAGGGTCGGAGCCGGGACACAGTCAGTCCTCCTCCGACTGACGGCAGCAGAATGATTGTTTATGACAGCTCCTTTCTTCTGTCTGCTCTGAAATATTCATTTAAGAAAGTGTTGTTTTCCCCTAGTGACTATCTGTCCTCTCAGAGAATCTGCCCCCTCTGTTTCTGCAGGATGAGGTCAACCAGATTATGGAGACGAATCTGTGGCTGCGACACGTAAGTTTGCACCTTCTTCACCCATGAGGAGTTCACAAGGTTAGCGCAAGTGCTGTGGCAGCTGCTGATTTCATTGCTTTAACATGTTTCTGCAGACTCAGGTCAATGCACAACATCACATCTAACGACTGAGTGCAGTGATGAGCTCTGAAAGTGCATTGCTGAATTAGAGAAGGTGCCAGAGATTCCTTAAACAGTCCACAGATCATTACTTAGAAAAGGAAATATCAATAAACTCTTGTAAACTGAGCTAGTAAAACATGTACAACTGATATTGTTTTACACGTAGCTCATATATAAATAAATTTCACTCACACACACATACAGTAACATCCATGTACCGCTGTGTTTTGTTGGTTTTTACAACATATTACTGATATACATTACCAGTCAAAAGTTATAGAAGCCTTCTGTTTTACTTATTTTCGAATAAAAGCAGAGGCATCAGACTGTGATAATAACAACACATATAAGTATGCACTGGCCCATGTATGAACAAACAAACAAATAAACAAATAATAAGACATTAGATTCTATAAATTTAGCTTGTTTTTGCCTTGATGTCAACTTAAAAAATAGCCTGTTTAGTTTCAAGATACAAAGAAAAACAGTGATTGGAAAATGAACCATTTAAAATTTTAAAATGAACCAGGACTGTTTTTGGTACATAAAACCCACACGAAAGTCATAAGTGGATTTCAGGGCAGAATAAAATAATATACAAGAAAAATGTAGGATGTGGCCTCCTTTTTCCCTTTTTGCAGATAAGTTCATACATTTGTCTAGATAACACCTTTTCAAGAACTGAAGCATTAGCGTGTAGGCTAAAATATCTTTAAGAGTATAAAACAGTCATATGTTCAACCTGGTGTGTCTACTTTTGACTGACAGTGTACAGAGATTCAGTATATTTGTACTAGTATATATGGTATATAGCATATTGGTTATTTTACTGTGCTCAATGTTTATTTATTTATTTATTTAACCTTTATTTAAGCTACTTGGAGGAATCTATCTTTTAAGGGTCTTGAAGCATTAATGGTGCCTAAAAGAACCTTTGTTTCAAATCCTCTAGCAGAACTTTCATTTTTAGAGAGTGAATTGAGAAACAAGGTTTGAACTTGATAAATGATCAGCGATGAAGTGATATCAGTTTTTGAATTTAAGGTTCTCTGGCAATGTTGCATTGACAACTTTGAGTGACTTGGTTATTGACTTTTGAAATTCATATTTTCTGACTTTTTACAATGTTTTACCAACCACACAGTGTTCTGGGGGCTAAATCAATTGTTTAAAAAAAAAAAGGGAGGAATTTCAGTTTCATTTTTCAGACTGGCTCTCACCTGGCCATTTATTTTAATATTATAAAACTCTTGTTGCCTACATACTGAAGGGCTGTAGGTTAATTGGACCAGACACTACCAGTTATGGTACATCTGTTACATTACTCTGGACACTGCACCGGTCACACATAAGGACATTTCCATTCAGCTGCTGAAATAAATGTAAGCAAATAACTGTAACGTTGCAAACGACTTATATATATAAAAAAAAATATACTCTGAAGGAGAATAAAACCCCCATCATCACATTCATAAAACACCTCTGAGATGTTTGGACCGAGTTTAGAGTCAAATCTTAAAGTTGAGCAAACGTCTCGCTGCAGTTTTGTTCAATTTTATGACTGTATTTGAAATCCTATGAATACACCAAATGCACTGGCAAGCAGAACAACTCAGGATATCTCTATCAATCAGCTGCAGGCAATACCAAATAAAAGACAATAACATTTTTTAGTAAAATGTTGTAATGCACACATATTTAAATTGTTTCACTTTGATATAACATTGATATAAATGCTCATGTTTTTACATTTAGTGACTATAGTACGTTCTGAAAAGCAATATTCAGGCATATATACTGGTATCATGGGAAACTGTAATATAAAAGGCCATGTAAATTCATAATAACCTTCACTTCTGTAATGAGTTACAGTGATGTATATTCTGTACCATAAATAGATAAGAAACTACCAAAATATCTGAAAAACAAAGCTTTGATATATTGTGTTTACTCTATAAGCACTCGGTTTTCCTTATTGAAAAATGCTCCTCACATGGCCCCATTAGTTTAAACCCATTACATCCCCCAAGTGTGTCTGCTTTGTCCCTTTATGAGGCTCTGGAGAATTCATGCCTGGCCTGTCAGAATCGACTAAAGCCCCCTGACCTGCTAATAAAACAAGTCATAAAGCATTGTGAGCATGGCCCATTTTAAGATGAAATGAAAGAGGCTCAGACTGAATCATTCTGCTTAAACAAAAACTGTCCAAGACTAGTTCTGAATTAATAAAGAAGAGCTTTCTCCAGAGAATGCCTGCTTTATCTTAAATGGTTTGCCACAATCAGAGTTCATGGCACAATATAATACTGTTCCTGAACTAATTACAAGAAATTATACCATTTTTAAACAAAGAATTTCACTTATCAAAATTGTGTAGGGCGAGGTCTAATCGTAAAATGAGCACATTCAAATTTTACTGACAGTTTTGTTATTCTTCAATTTCATCTTTGGCATTTCTGTATAATCAAAGTCACATCTGAGTGCGTGTAAATTTGAGCATAATAGCTTAACAACCTGAAAAATATGCTTGATTTAAGGTTAACTGACCAAAACTATTATTAATATAATCTATAATACCAGTAAGAATAAAAATAGAAAATAATACTAATAAAATAATACTAAAAATCTGTGCACATGGCATTCCAGTACAGACACTGTGCTTTTGTTTTAGGCTACTGACACTGCCAAACAAAAAACCAATACAAAACAGCTATAGTGCAGAAGCCTCTCATTCACTGCAATGATTCAGTGTTTATTCAGTTAGTTCAGTGTATACCTTTTATTTTAGGAAAATAAAACACACTACACAATCTCATCATTGTACTTAATCTTTTGGTTTATTTCACATTTTATTCTTTCCAGTGGTCCTAATTCAAACACTACACTGCAAAAAATGGTCTCTTGTCAAGTGAAATGATCTTAAACCTAGTCAATGAGTCCTATTTTGAGATGGTTGTGCACTTATTATAAGATTATCTAGCTTATTTCCAGATTTTAGGTCAGTTAAGTAAAATTATCTGACAATACTGGCAGTTTTTCTGTTGTCAAGCACATTTCTTAAAACAGGCAAAATTATCTGCCAATATAGTGAGATCATTTTAACTTAAAATCATGTAAAAATGTCTAGAAGAAGTTACATAATCTTAAATTAAGCTTACAACAATCTCAACAGGAAAAATATTAGATTTCTTGCCTATATTTAGGATACTTTTACCTAGATACCATTTTCTGCAGTGTATACAGTTTGGTCAGTAGGGGGAGCAGTGCACTTACAATGAGCACAGCCACTGGCTCATGAGCTGCTGAATGAAGCTGTTTAATTGTCACCCTACCCTACTAAAACATCTGCATGACTTAGGGCTTGCTTCATGTAAATGATATGTAAATGAGGTGCTCATTAGGTTGGCTGGTGCCTAATTTCATGCACTAAAGCTGATTTATCATTTATGCTGAAATCTCTTTTGTTTCCATGTTGTACAGAAGTTTCATGAATCAGACACAGAGTAGCTCATGTGCTCACATCTGCGCTGTTTTTATGCAAATTTGATGAATAAGGGCCATTGGATGTTCAGATGGGTCAGAGGGCATCAGGATAGAAGGAAATATCTAAATTATTAGTGCAGTCATTACTTAGTGCATTAAGGCGAATTACCTTTTCAACAGTCTAAATCACATTAGGCTGAAGGAGCTGGATCAGACGCTCGAGCTGTCTATCCTGCGCTGTGTCATTCCTGTTTTTTGTTATCTGTCCTCTCCTCAATGACACAGCCTGTCTGTTTGCTGTCAGGCTGCAGGGAGACATAGAGGTCAGAGTCTTAGATATCCAGCGGAATAACAAACGATAGAAGAATTAGCAATCCTGTTGCTGGTCTGTGTGCATCAACTCTTAAATCAGTCTCTAATTAGTTCAGCCGTACAAGCCTTTCTGTTTTTTCATTATCTATTGTGTTTTTGTGAAACACAAATCTGCTGTTAAATCACTCTGTGCACTTTGCACTCGAGCACTGGCTAATACATTTAAAAATCTCCAGCTCTAAGAGTTTTCCTTTGTGTCTGGTTTGGTACTGTTTTAGTGTGTGAATCATTTGCTCTTTGTTGTGTCTAAAGTCTAAACTTCATATATTCAATTCTGTGTCTGATAATACACTAATTAAATCCTGTGTATTGGACCATTGTATGAGTGTACCATCACCTATACACAGACGTATGTATAATGCTTGCATTATTTCCATTTTTCACAGGTGTGGAATGACTACAAGCTCAGGTGGGATCCCAAGGATTTTGGAGGAGTGGAATTTATCCGTGTCCCATCCAACAGGATTTGGAAGCCAGATATTGTGTTGTACAACAAGTAAGGTTACATCTTCACAAACTTTGCCTTCTCATCAACCTTATTAACAATAATACCAATTTCTGCTACCACCGCTATGGAATTTCTCATAGTGTGAGGTGCTCATGAATGTTTTAGCTATTTTATATCAAACTCCAATATTTGAAGCTTGTAAAAGACATTCCTTATGTCTGTCGCAACTATTTCTATTTCTAAAATCTAACTGAAACCTGGTGGATCACCAGTTTTCACAGTGACGTATCTAGGACTTCCAGAAGGCCTAGAGTGATGACTTTTTTTCTCGATAAGTTGGTCTTGCTCATTGTAAATCAATTTAATCTGGTCTAATGAGTAAGCTTTTCAGTCCAGTTTCTGAAGTCTGGGCCAATGAAAGAGCTCACTTGGCTTTATCTGACTACTCCAAAAGCTGATTGGACAATTTTACACTGGGCATTTTAAGATTATATGCCATTTGTTTCCAACCAAAACTTCACTGTGAAATAGGTACTTGCAGAGTTTGGATACAGCAATCATGAAGATAAAATAATTTGGCCTTCTCTGAAGGCCCTGAGAGTCCCTTACTGCTGGTTGGGCATAATTGTAATGTAATATAAGATTTCAAAATGGCTATTTCCTAAACAGCTTTCAAAATTTGTATTGTTCCTTATAATACACACTTAAAAATGATGGTTCTTCAAGGGATCTTCAGTAAAGAAGATCGTTATACATAGATCCATGAGCACTCAACAGACCCTTTGCATGGTTGAAGAGTTCTTTGCATCAAGAAAAGGTTCTTCAGATTGATGGAGAATGTGCTGTATGCTCTTAAAAAGATGGTTCTTCAAGGGTTCTTTAGGAAAGAAAATGGTATATATAACCATGAACACTCAAAGAACCCTTTGCATGATGAAAAGGATCTTTGCATTGTGAAAGCATTCTTGAAATCGATGGAGAACGTGTTGTCTACGTCAATGTGTAGGATTCTATATAGTACCAAAAAGGATTCTTCTACTGTTACAGCTTTTCAAAAGAAGTTCTATGTAGAACCATCTATAGCACATTCTCCATCAATTTGAAGAACGCTTTCACGATGAAAAGAACATTTTGATCATGCAGAGGGTTCTTTGAGTGTTCATGGTTCTATATAGAACCATTTTTTTTACTAAAGAACCCTGGAAGAACCATAATTATAAGTGTGTATGAAACTGAATGCCTTGTTCATGACATGTGTTTAATTCCGAATCACAGTGCAGTGGGAGACTTCCAGGTGGACGATAAAACCAAAGCTCTTCTTCGCTACAACGGAGACGTGACATGGATTCCTCCAGCAATCTTCAAAAGCTCCTGCAAGATCGATGTCACATACTTTCCCTTTGACTACCAGAACTGCACCATGAAATTTGGGTCATGGACCTACGACAAGGCCAAGATTGACCTGGTACTGATTGGTTCCACAATCAACTTGAAGGACTTCTGGGAAAGTGGAGAGTGGATGATTATTGACGCTCCAGGCTACAAGCATGACATCAAATATAACTGCTGTGAGGAGATCTACACAGACATCACCTACTCCCTATATATCCGCCGTCTGCCTCTTTTCTATACCATCAACATGATCATCCCCTGCTTGCTCATTTCATTCTTGACAGTTTTGGTCTTTTATCTTCCGTCTGACTGCGGTGAGAAAGTGACACTGTGTATTTCGGTTCTTCTCTCCCTCACTGTCTTCCTCTTGGTCATCACCGAAACCATCCCATCTACCTCTCTGGTCATTCCGCTGATTGGCGAGTACCTTCTATTCACTATGATCTTCGTCACACTTTCAATCGTCATTACAGTGTTCGTGCTCAATGTGCATTACCGAACGCCAAAGACCCATACAATGCCTCGCTGGGTTCGCCGTGTGTTCCTCAGCCTTCTCCCCAGAGTTATGTTCATGACCAGGCCTGAGAGAGACCCAGAAAGGCCTCGGAGTTCAGGAACTTCTGCTCGATCATGTGCCCTCCATAATACCTCCTTATTTCCTCAACATCTTACCAAACAGCAGAGTCTTCCAGGCAGCCTGCATCCACGTGCTCATCTCTTCCTCAGCACAGAGCTCAACACTTTGAGTGAGGCAGCAAAGTCTGGCACAAGTTTCCTGTGCAGAGAAGGAAGATGTAACTGTTGTTTGAGGCAGCACCCCAGCAAACTGCCCCCAGATGGCGGTGCTGGCAGCGGAGGCCCTGGTGGTCTGGTAGGAAATGGAGGGGGAGGAAGCAGCCCTTGTTCAAGCTCTGATTCTTTGGATGGAGGACTTTTGACCTTCTCAGCACTTTCACCAGAGGTCCGAGAGGCCATTGAGAGTGTTAAGTACATTGCAGAGAATATGAGGCTTCAGAATGAGGCCAAAGAGGTAAGCTATTTTTTTTTAATGCTATTATCAATAAATCAAATTATTTTTACAATATTTTTCTAATATAGGGGAGAACAGGGTTGGTCAGCACAGGAGTTGATTGGCACAGCATTCATTTCTGGGTCAGTAGGGGAACTCACTCAAAAAACATTACAGAAATAATTGCCCTCTTGACCAACATTCATTCATTTTGTCGAGCTCTGAATGTTACTGTGGGAAGAACTTTTGGATATTTAAGACAAAAAGTGGTCTGACTACATTACACAACTGTGAGAGACTAAAGAGAGACTGAAAACACACCACCATCTGTAACATAAAGTAAATATAGTGTTGTTTCCTGAAGTGGGTGGGGTTTGTTGGCACTTTATTTTACATTTTATGCTGCACAAATACAATAGCATACTAACACAGCTAGAGTGCAGCACTGAACTATGAATGTTAATTTACATTAAATTTGTAAGTTGTTCTTACCTCTAAGCTGTGGCCATTTGAAGCCAAATAAGTATATCTCAGGATATAAGAACTTTGAATCCAAACTGTTTATGTATTAAATGTTAATTTGGAAAGAATTTTAAAGATTCTAAAAACTTCTGTTTTATTTAAACATATATTTACATTTTTACAACTTATATTTTAACCAGACAATGTTGCATATGATAAAAGATTGTTTTTAACAAATTATCATGTTTTAGGGAAAAGGAGTTTTAAATTAGTGAAGTGGCCCAATTTTATTTTTTGTATTGTTATAGCTTTTTATTATTGTGTCAGCCGTCCCCATAACGTGTGCCAACAAACACCAACATGAATTTACCCATGAATGCACTATTTTCAGGAAATACTTTCTGATATTGACGTTTTCTGCCAGTTGGTTTATCCTAATATATGATGTGCCTGACATATATGGCAAAGAGCTGAAAACTGCCAACCAGTCCTGCTCTCCTCTACACTATTCATGTAAAAACAGCAGGAATTAGTTTGCAAATTATTTTTTATGACTTTTGTTGTATGTGCTTTGTTTGTAAAATATACAAAACCAATTGAACCAACTGTAGCTCTGAAAGGAAACTCAGTCTTAATGCAAATGGTCTGCACTTTAAAATTGAAGGTACTTAAAGGGGTTCTCCGGAGCAATGCTACAGAATAGCATCCTTATACTGGAGTACATATGCCAGGGGTGTCCAATCTTATCTATAAAAGGGCTGGTGTGGGTGAAGGTTTTCATTCCAAACATAAAGAGCACACTTGATTCCACTTGCATAATCAGTCAGCCTCTGTCTTTAAACAACTGATCAAGTTGTTCATGCTCTGCTTTGTTGCAACGAAAACCTTCAGCCACACCGGCCCTTTGCGGATAAGATTGGACACCCCTGACATATGCCCTGCACGTTGTGCTGTTTTCCCTGCTCTGACACACCCAGTTCTCCATTTAGGAACATTTATTTTTGAGTGTGTAGGTCAAATGAAAGTATAGCACAAAGATTCGAAATGAAAAATACTGGATTAATTCTTTATCAGAGTAAAAAAGTCTCCCTTAATGTAAACATAACATCCATTCCTTCTTTCCTCTGTGATTTTCCATCAATTTCTGAGTGAGGATGAGATCTTTTTGCTCCGCTGCTCTGTGAGGAAATGTTCTAATTCAGCTCTGCGTTTTTGCTTCACCTGTTCAAGGTCCAAGACGACTGGAAATATGTTGCCATGGTGATTGACAGAATCTTCCTGTGGGTGTTTATCCTGGTGTGCATTCTGGGGACGGCTGGGCTCTTCCTGCAGCCGCTCCTTTTGGGAGAGGACATGTGACACTTGCACAGACGCAGACTCAGTGACCGGACCAACGGATTAAACAGAGAGACACAAAATGACTTTAGAAACCTTCTGTGCAGCTTTGCAGGCAGCGAATGCAGGATGTTTACAACCTGCACCAGTTCCTGTCTCAAGCCCTTTGCTCAAGAAGACTTTAAAACAGCTCCTAGTCCTTTGGACACTGTGTATTTCTTTCTCCAGTCATGCTTCTAAAGGTCTTTGGGGAAAAAATAAAAAAGAGCATCAATAAAATGTCACTGCTTTTTATAGAATTTTGATGTTTCTGACTATGATGTTACAGGCCTATGTATTGTACAGTGTCCAAAACACCATGTATGAGTTGCCATTTCTTAAAACAAATAAAAAATGTCTTTAAGATCACTTATCAGGCAAAAGTTGTCATGATGAGGATTTTGAAATGCTCTATAAATGCATTAGTGAAACTATGCTAAGTAGAGTATCACCATTCACTCGTTCCCTCGTCTGAATCTTTGCCTATGCTTTGTGAACAGTGCCATCCAGTGGGAATGTTAAGCAAGTGTTAACCAAATAATCATAACTGCATCACTGAGCTGTGTAGCAGACTGTTGATGTCGCCCTGTACACATCAACAACATATCAGTGAAGTAGCAGTAGTGAATCATCTGAATACACTGAAGTAAATATCTTGTAGATGTTCTGTTTATACATTACTTACATTAAGTAGATGTATTGTTAATATGTTACTTCCATTACACAAAACCTAACCTTACCCAAACCTCACCCAAAACCTAACCCTAACCCTCATATGTCTTTGACATGTTACTGAGAGCCCGGTGAGCGTTCAATCTAAAAGTACCACTTAAAATTGTCACCAATGCAGCAATGAAAAATGTGACATTTTACTTTGTTCACTGTAGACAATGAGTTATTTTCACTTAGAAAATCAACAAAACATGTAATTTGACTGGGGGTCTTCAAACTTTCGCATACAACTGTATGTTCGCTATAAAA
This sequence comes from Colossoma macropomum, assembly GCF_904425465.1. NCBI lineage: Eukaryota > Metazoa > Chordata > Actinopteri > Characiformes > Serrasalmidae > Colossoma > Colossoma macropomum. The sequence continues at coordinate 27,057,484 of NW_023494798.1, read as the reverse complement.
TGATTCATCTCTACAAATCATTTGTCCAGAAATATATTCAACGTGAGCCGATTTCAGTTCTTTAAACATTGGATTTAAAAAGTACCCATATAATGTCTAAATACCCTACACAGTCAAAAATATGAAATCACACTGTTGTTGTTTTCACTCTTATTGACATTTCTTAACATTACTCTGTGAAATACAGTGACTTGGCCGGTCTACTTGACATGTTTGTTTGGCCAGTGTAACCTTGCAGCCTCATTCACCATCTAGCCTCATTGCTGTTGTATGAAAGAGTTACGATGCTCCTTGTTGTTAAGCATTTTTCATTGCTGGCTGGGCACTACAACAACTTAACTAATCTATGCAGATATAAGACTCACATTAGCGAACCATATTAAGTTAAATGCACATATGAAATTTAACAACTCAATTAATTTGTGCTTACTGAATTCACTTTGGTGCTATTTATTTGACTTCATTGAGTACATATTACTCAATCAAGTATCTGTCAAGTATCTAAGAGATTACTCAATGCAGTCTTATAGGTGGAACCACTTGACATAACATTTTTAAGTCAATTTTACTCTTAATTTTCAGTTTTCCAAGATCATATCCACAACTATCGCTCATGTTAGTTTCCTGATACAGGTCATATAAATGTGAATAACTTTTTGCTCACCCCATCAGAACATAACATGATAAAGATAACAAAAAGTGCTTGTTATTTCATATAATGTCTCACATCTAAGTAAAATTATCATATATAAATGGTGACTGATGCCTGCTTCATAATGTGTCATACAGCTATACCTGCTTACATGGAGTCATATTGGCCTATTTCATATATAAGCTAATGATGGCGCTAGTTTGACCTTAATTGGGGCCTACCATCCGCACCAGTTTGACCACCATGGGACCACCTACATGTGCCTATGGCCCTCTCCTGCCATGCCAAAAACCTACATCCTCCTTATACCGCCCCCCCCCTTATTTAGACTGATTTGGCTGGATGTCACGGCTGACCCAAGCAACTTGCCTGTTTGTACTAATTGTCTACACAGTAATCATGTATTTAACTTCCATTCTCATTCTTTTTAGTTTTTCTTTCATTATTCATTATTGTGTCTTCATTAGTCATTTCATGCTCACAACTGATTGTTCTTGTTTCACTATTCAGTGTTGACCAGAGGTGAATGGGTTCCCTTTTTGACTCATGGTTCCTCTAAAGGTTTCTACTTTCAGGGAGTTTCTCCTTATTACACCCTTGGCTTGCCCGTTTGGGGCCTGGACACGGATTTCTGTAAAGCGGTTTCGTTGTGACAGTGACAGTTGCAAAAAAGCATGATTATACATAAGACGGAACTGAACTGACTTGAAAAAGCCCTGTCATTAGTTTAGAACATGTCTTTTCTTTATTTCTCAAGTAAGTTTGACTTCAGGGACTTCAATGCAAACTGACCGAACTATTCTTAAGTTATAGAAGTGTGTAATAGAACTTTGGGCCTGCTGGCAGGCCCCAGCCCCGGCCCCGGCCACGTAAGGGGCTAAATAGAACAAATGACTAACCATACCTGAGCTTGCCATCTAGCAATGGAAAGTATATCTTCATGTGTATGGGAACCGCCAATGTTAAAATGACAGTGCTAGTCTGTCTTGTGGTACACCATACTGCTTCAGAATAAAAGTGAGAGCACCGTTTAGACAAAGATAGCAGGGCAGGCAAACTCACAGACATGAAACCTATTCAACGTGTGGTTACACTGAAGATACAGAGATCTCTATAAGCAGAGATCTCTGAGCAGATGCAGGTATTTATATCTATAAACAGTTGCAGAGTAGGAGATTATATTAAGATCTTTTACTGTTTGTGAACAGACCTCAGTTTAGCGGTAAACAAAATGGTTTACAGAGTTCATGAGCTTCTGAATAACAGCTCAATGACTAAAAGAAACAGACACATTGTTTGCTAAAGAACACTAACATTCTTGTATGTTTTCTTCTTCTTCTTCTTCCTCTTATTATTATTATTATTATTAGAGTAAAAATTATCATTCTTACTGAATAATTGATGATGTCTTTACTGAAAGGAAGAATTGCAGAGAATTAGTTTATTAATAGATCAGATCATTCAAATATATTTGTATACACATGCATAAAAAACACATTGTTGCTGTCCAAAAAAAGGTAACTTTACAGGTGAAGGCACAATAAATTCTAACACTTTAGCAAAATTTAATGTAAATAGCTTTAATTTATGGTCATTTTGGAGCATTTCTATTGGCCTATTCATCCTGAAATGTTCACACAATGTAAAGGGCAGCTGCTGCATCCAAAAGACGTAGAAAATATTTTTATTTTTATTTTTATTTTTTTTAAGAGATAACATGCAGCTTATATATCAGCATAAAGCAGCTCATCAAGACAGTACAGATAAATTAAGCTGCTAGCTGCGTGAAACCATGAAGGTTACCACTCATTCCACTTACTTCCATAATCTGATTCAAAAAAAGGGAACATTTGTGCTGCTTTCAGCTGAAAGCACACTGACAACTCCATATTGTTTACACAGCAGAATTAGCATGCTAACATGCTAACCTCCTACCAAGCACTCTCTGACTTCAGAACAGAGCACAGAGGACCGGCTGCATCCTTTGTTCAGCTCTACAATGTTTGCCTTCGTTCTTTCACTAAGTAAGTGTCTCTTAGTTATTATACTGTTATAAAGTATGCTCTGCATGTTGAATTCCAACTCTGTCTGAATTTTCTTTTTAACAGTGATCTGTGTGTCTTGGTTAACTCAGGCTCAAGGTATGGATTCATCAAAATGGTACTGACATACTTCACTATCACAAATTTATTGCAATGAAATTGATGAAGTGCATAATTACAGTTGTATGTATGTGTGTTTTGTAGTGTCCCTCACAGGTGAAAAATTCCAACCAGCAAAGATTTATGGAGAGAAGACTTTTAAAGAGGGAGGAAAACTGCAAATCAAATGTAGCACGTTTGGTGCTGTGAACGATAGTGAGGAAGTTTTTAATTATCTTTGCAAAAATGGCATTGGAATAGAGATGAAAAAATCAAGGGATCGGGATGTTATTTTTACTATAGATGGAATAACAAAGGACTTTACAGGCAATTACAGTTGTGTCTACTCAGAGAAGGAATACGATGTTAAAGAAGCAAGAGGACAAGACTTCGAATCCATCTTCATTACGGTGAACGGTAAGAGTTTATAGCACTTCTCTAAGTAATCTGCTTGTTTATTGTTGGTATTACCACCGTACTTGGATTGAGTTTGTCATGTCTTATTATAGTGTTCCATAGTTGTCTGAGAAACTTCCAAACAGGCTATTTCCATTCAGATACTATTTTTATAGCTCTCTGTAGGTCTTTCACCTTTATAACACAATCACCTAACCACAATTATCTGAAATGATTGCAATTATTTAAGCTGACTTCAATCATAGTTCACAGTTATTAGATTTCTTAGTCATATTATGCTGCAGCAAACAAAATGTGACTTGGATGCATCGAGTTAAGGCAAATAAATGTAAACACAGAAAAGCAGTAAATGCATTCATTGAAACATCACAGCGTTTATGAAAAATTAAAAAAAAGTTCTAACTTCTAATTTGATGCTTCAACATCTTTAGATTGCAGCGCTGAGTAATGTTTGTTTATTTGTTAGCTATGTAGCTATTTCTAATGTTTTTATCATGTATGCTGGCTGAATTAGGGTTTTGCTTATTTTTTTCACTACCAATAATAACAACATGTAGCTTTTCTTAACTCTACCATAATTCTGTGCAACTGCACACATTTGCATGAGTGTGTATGCACTAAGTAAACATAGGCAAAAAAAATTACACTTGAACAAAAGTTAATGCAAATAAATTTCATTTTATGTAATTCTGGAGCATTTCTATTGGCCCATTTATCATGAAATTTTCATACAATGTAAAGGGCAGCTGTTATGTCCAAATGACACCGAAAAATAAAAAAAATAAATAAATAAACTTTTTGTTTGGAAAGAGACAACATGCAGCTCATATTCTTTAATAATGTCTAATTTGGTGCTTCAACATGTTTAGATTGCAGCGCTGAGTAATGTTGGTGTATTTGTCAGCTATGTAGCTAATTCTAATGTTTTTAGCATGTATGCTGTCAAATGAGTTTTTTTTTTGTTTTGTTTTTGCTTATTTTTTCACTCTAGATAAGAACATGCAGTGTTTCTTAACTCTATCCATAATTCAGTGCAACTGTAAACATTTGCATGAGTGAGTCACGCAAGTAAACATGGGCAAAAAAAAAATTACACTTTAATAAAAATGAATGTAAATAGATCTCACACACACTCGCATATTTTCCAAACCGCTTATTCTTCTGGGTCATAGGTGGCTGGAGCCTATCCCAGCAGTTGTAAGCAGATTTCATTTTATTTGATTTTGAAGCATTTCTAGCAAGCAAGGTGGACAAATTGGCCACTTTAGGCTTGTCAATACTTGCAAACAATGAACAAGAAAAGAAAATTCAATTATTAATCACATTTACCTATATGACAATTAATCATCAGCTTGTGGCAGTCCTAACTTAGTGATGTCATCCAATCTTGCTCATTATACAATAGGATGAATGCATCTTCTCTTGTTTACAGATTCTTTCATCCCTGCAATTATAACCTTGCCCGAGATAAGCGTGAAGGAAGGAACTGATGTGGATTTCAAGTGTACCTCTTCGAAATTACCTGACAATGATCAGAACAACAATTATGCCTATCTGTGCAAGAATGGAACTGTTATTCAGGTGAACATCTGGAATACAGAGAAGATGGAGGCAATCTTTACCCTAAAAGAAGTCAGTAAGAGAGATGCTGGATCATATACCTGTGGTCTGATGGCAGATATCCAGCCTATACCGAAAACGAGATTGCATGGAATTAATAAAGCAAGCCTTCATGTTACTGGTAAGAGCTTGACTAACGAACATAACACCAATAACAAAAATGCAGAAACTAGACAACTTGAATTCATTAGTTCAGGTGTGTCAACTCCCTACAATGCACTTATACATCAATGTAAACGTAAATAGCCTGAATAGCAGCAGCTGAATTGATAGTTAGGCTTCATTCTTAAAAAAAGGATGTGATTTTTAGTTTTACTTTGGTGTGGCATTGCATGAGAAGTGAATTACTGCTTTACTTGGCAGAAAACGTGAATGACACAGTAAGAATTGTGGTGGGCTGTTCTGTCGCGCTCCTGCTTGTTCTTTGTTGTCTGGGCCTTTATGGAGTCATTGAAAAGCAAGGTGATTTCCAGTTTCTAATTAATCTGGGACACAAAGTTTTTTTGCATAAGAACTTTTGTGGTCAGTCAGTCAGTCACTCCTAAATCAGTCAATCAATATGTTCTCTTTCTCTGCAGGATGGTGCAGATGCCACAGTGAAAGGTTTGTTTATGGCTATCTTTGTCTTTCTTTCTCACTGACGTTCATGGTTTTTCACTAAAATACACTCCTAACAGTAGTCACTGGTTTTCACTCGTAACAGTGACAGATTTTCACAGATCTGTTCCTTTTTGTTACTCTGATAGGCCTCTAACGGTAGTCATTGGTTATCACTGGTTAAGCTAAATACAGGCTGGTTTATTTCCTTTTTCTCTATATTTAATACTGTATATTAATAGTTAAATCCTATTCTCTGTTCATATTGTTCTTGTTATGTTACTGGTTCATGATCCGGTGTCGACCACAGGATGATGCGTTCCCTTTTTGTGTCTTGGTTCCTCTCAAGGTTTCTTCCTCTTGCCCTTAGGCAGTTTTTCCTTGCTACTGTCACCATTGGCTTACTTATGGGGGCTTAAACCTGGATTTTCTGTAAAGCTGCTTTGTGACAACACCTGTTGTAAAAAGCGCTGTATAAATAAACAATTACTTGTCTTCTGTTATAAATACATTGCTTTAAACAGTAATAACACACTGTCATATGCAAAGGTTTGAACACCTCCAGTCAAATGGACATTTTGTTGATTTTCTGAGTGAAAATAGGTTACTCTACAGGGAGCAAACTTAAATACAACTTGTTCGGCAAATGTTAGAGCACAATTTCTATTTATTTGCTGAGTTTAACACGTTGGAGAAAAACAACAACAACAACAACAACAACAACAAAAATATAAAATATAAAATGTGACATAACATAAATGTGCACAGGCCACATTAGGCTTTGTTTTTTGTCAACATGTCAAATTGAGTAAACAAGCAGTATCTTTGCTTTAAAATGTACAGAAAATAAGCATTAAAAGGTCCATTAAAGTGTGTTCCCTGTGGAGGATGTGTACTTATTTTCTCTTAGAAAGTCAACAAAATATTCAGTAAGACCGGGGTGCCCAAACTTTTGCACACAATTATTTTTGTGAAACAGATCGACTGAACATGGGGCTGAAGCAAGAGGAGGAGGTATTGATTCTTTTTATTGTTTTAGTGAATGAATAACTAAAGAAGGTAGAAAGGTCATTTTCAGAAATGTGTTATCTTTGTTTCCCATTTATGCCTCCATGTTGCATCTAGAAAACAAATAGTATGTATTACTGTAACAGATGACCACTGTTCTTTTTTCTTCACAACTTTTAAAGAACATATTTTATACACAGATGTAACGCAAAACCAGCCCAGGTAAGCAGATTTTTTTGTATATTTAACATTTTGTAATACCATCATATTTACATCCACTGACATGACTAAACACATGTGAAAAGCACAATAGCTGATAAAACAATACTGGGCATTTCATCCTGTTTGTCGTTTTTTTTCCTCATTTTAACTAAAACTGTTCTTAAAATGCTATGATCGGACTCAGCAGAGCTGTAGAGTGGGATGATTTCTCTGACAACAGTGAGGACGGTGAGTGTTTATATCATTAGCATTAACATGATAATCTGTTTTAACTGAGCAAACTTCTCCTTAAACATGTAGCGCACGCTAATGACGTTTACCTTTGCTATGAGATTTTTTATGATGTAAATAGTTCAGCTAACTGGTCTGATTTTATTCCAAATTATGTTATATTCAACTGTTCTCACAGATCATGGATCAAATGAGGATTTATATCAGGTGAGTTACTGCACACTTATCAATGACTTTCTGTTCTGTTGAACCTCAGTGTTTTAGAGCCAGTATGTTGCCTATAAGTTTAGTACAATATTGGGGTCTAGCCAGCCTGCTAGAATGGTGGGTCTTTATTCCCCCAAAAGTGTACTTTCTAATTGCAAGGGCAAGTATCAGACGGAGGCCAGCCTTTGGCCTGATGTTAATATTAGCTTATTAACCACAGCAGTTGAATGGGATTGCTTTTAAACTATCCTCGTCCACCACTTTCACCATCCGCTATATAATTAAGGTTGGCTTGACAAAACCAACTTGCTGTTCTTTGTATTATTGTTATACATTTTTTTTTGGGTTGCAGTTTAGAACTTTACAGGATTATTGGGAATTGTGTGCTTGTGCTTTTGGAATTGATTGCATATTTTTCATATAGCCTTTGTTTAAAAATGATTTTTTTCTCTATAGATAATAAGTAGCAGACTGTTGAAAAAATTCAAATCTGTCACAAATGATGTCACAAAGGACATCTTTCACCCTAACAACCACCTGGCATATCATAGCAACAGCCTAGTCACACCTTAGCAACCACCTAGAATACCATAGCAACAGCCTAGCAACACCTTAACAACCACCTGGGATACCATATTAATGGCCTAGCCACAACTTAATACCATATCACTCAAATGAGACATCATAACAATGGCCTAACAACACAGCCTAGTAACACCTTTGCAAAAGTAATTATGTCACTAGAGAAACTGAATCCAGTGATTCTTAACTTCATAGGCTATTTTGACAATCAGTGCTGGTATTAGCCTTTTCACGGCCCTAAGCAAAACCTGACTTTGGGCCCCTCAACTCAACCACATTCTTTACTCTTCAGTACACCCCCACATTCGTTTTATTGTTGAAAACATTTTGCCAGTAGAATTTAACTTCTCTACATAGATGATGGGACATAGGTGATCTGAGATAGGAGTTTTACTTTGGAGAACCTTGTTCTGCAGCTAGCTAGCAAAGAAACTAACATTAGCAAACTGATAAAAAAAGCTTTTTTTATTATTCAGCCCCCAACGTTGCTGCTTTGAAACAGGCCTGGCACAACAGCCTAAGCATGAGTAAAGCATCTGAAAACCACAGAGGGGCAGGCTAGATCTGTCCCACTAAATAACTCCCTCACGCTCTGTAGAAACGTATAAGACACCTTTCTAATAAATAGCTATGAAACATGCTGTCATGCTTACCATGGTGGGGAGGGTGTGTTGTAGGGCCTCAGCAGGTCTGGCACCATTGACAATATTAGTTATGTTATTAATAATGTAGTCGTGATATTGATAGGCTATGTGCTTATGTTAAGATTACAGTGTGAATTAATTTGAACTTTTTTGCATTTTCTTTGAGTAAATATGCAAACTCTACTGCCACATATGGATCTATGTATATTAAAAACATATCGATGCTACATCAATTTTGTTATTTTGACACAGAACGGTTCTAAAACAATATGTAACTTACCTTTATTTCTAAGTTTCTAAAGTATGGATTTTAACAATGTGCCTTTCCTTCATAGGTGTGTGAAGATGTGTAGAAAACCCTGCCAGCAGTGATATCTATCTTCAGAAGACTACAAAGCCCAAACAGAGACGTTAATTTTTTCACATTTTATGACTACATTTATTTTTTTTTTCACACTGCTAAAATGGCCTACATGCACACTAGTGTAAACTCTTAGTCAAAGCGAAGGCTCCAATTTATTCCACAATCTTTTGTAAATCTTGCTTTAAAATGGAATATGTTGGCTTGCAAACAAATTATATGGGTAAAAACATTAGCTCTTTGTTGATAACCGTTCCTTTCATTTAGCAGTTTTTAATTCCACATGTAACACATCTGATTGAGGTGATCAAGCCTTCAGAAACATTTGAATGTAAGAATTGAGTAGATCTGATCAGAACTGCAATAAAGCTCTGCAGGAGAACCACCAGGAGCATGGTTGGGGGTCCTGGTGATAAGATTAAACTACTACTGCACACATTTAGTCGAACACTTTCATTCTGTGTTAATGAACATATTACTGGTCATTATCTCTTGAAAAACAAAATGTTGATTTTTTCATGTTAATGTTTACAAAGTTAGTGTAACTTTTAGAGTGTAGTGTAACCTGGTTCTTGATGGTGAAAGACACCAAAATTTACAGCTGTCATTTTTCAGCAGCAATGCTGATAAAGTATGTCTGAAAAATAAATACACAGTACTGTGCAAAAGTCAAAGACCACCCTTCATTTTTTAAATTTCTAATCAAAACTGGCATTAAGTACTAAGCTATTATTTTTTCAGTGTCAAGAAAAACAAAACAAAACAGACAAACAAAGAAAATGCTTACAATTTACAGAACATTGTACAGAACCAAATATAACAACAAATGTTTCAGTATTTAATGTGTCCACTCTTTGCCTTTGTTACAGTTTCCATTCAAAAGTTTTGAGAACACAAGCAGCTTCTTTCTTTCCCTTCTCTCAATAGCAGCTTCTTCACTGCTCCAAATTTCTCTCAGACCCATAGTGCCAAGTTGCCGTCTCACAGTGCAAGGTTGGACAGAAACACGTGTGGATTTTTTTCAGATTAGAATTTCATGCCCTCATTATGCTCTTTGTTGTTATGACAGAATTGCCCCCAGCACAGATCTGCAAAACCAGCTCCGCGTGTGCCACATCGGAACAATGGATTAACCCCAAAGGGCACCGAACACCATCAAATTAAAATTTAGCAACCAAATCACATCACTCAGTTTCAACTGAGTAGAATATAGATGTTGTTTATATATGTAGTCCGGGTCACAAACTGATTCCTAAGCGCTTTAGTGTTTGAATTATTACATTTAGGCACTGTCACCATCAACTGTAAGTTAGATAGACTTGGGCAGCTGTGTAGGAGAAACAACCTGCATGCTTGCACACTGTAGCTGGTGTGCGTGGACTGGCATGTTTCTATTTAAATGTACCAAGAACCCAGCCAAGAACCAAAGTTGTGTGGGTCTTCTGATGAAGAATTTCATATTTGCCACTGGTCTTTTTTCCTTTCCTTGTCTCATCTGCACTGAACTGACAAGTTGTATCTCTTTCAATTTAAGAAGGGTCTAGCTGTTTAGCCACACCACACTCAAGCATTGCACAGGCCTGCAATGGTTTGTTTTTTGCCATGTGTGAGGAAGAGAAAGTGTGTGTGGGCCTTACTGAGCTTTGTATGTTTAAAAGCTGCAAAAGTTTGCTGTTATCCAGTTTGGGTATGTATACTGTGAATAGCTTATGAGCTTTAATTGTCATAACTGTACACTTATGGAACTTCTTTGACTCATTTCAAGCAGTGAGCAGAGCAAATAAGTGAAAGCTAGAAGTTATATTTTAGGCACATTTCTAAGGCCTAGAAAGACTTTGGGGTTTACTTTTTTAAGTTAATAATTTCATTGTGTCCTTTTAATCCTTTGTTTTGTTTTTTTTATCCCTAAATACCCACTTATTGCCTTTTTGTTTCATTTGCTATATTTCTGGACTATTAATTTATCTCAGTCTGGTTAAAATAGTAACACCAGTAATAATTTCACTTTATAAATGTGTCTGGTTTAGTTATCTTTCTTATGAGACATTAATCACCCAGGTTGAGTCTCTTACCTTTGGCACTGAGTAATCCTTAAAACTGTATTCTAAAACTATGAACCCGTAGCCTTGTCCTTTTAACCCTTTTTGGTGCATAGGAGGTAAGTGTGCTACATATATATGGGTCAATGACAAACAAGGTTTTCAAAATGACGATTTTTAAAAACCTTATTAAAAAGGACATGGTGTGCTTTTTATATCATATATTTGCAATTATTACTATGTGCATTTTATGTTTTTATTTGCATATACACACACACACACACATATATTTATATGTGTGTGTATGTATATATATATACACACACACACACACACACACACACACACATATATATATATATAGAGAGAGAGAGAGAGAGAAAGAGTGGACAGTCGTCTCAAAAGATGAGATTTGAGAAACAAATTTCAATTTGCCTGCAGTCTGAACACAGCCTTAGACACCCATGGAAAACTTTGTCCTTGAACTTGAGTTTATACTTCAAATAAGTAAAACATTATTATAATAATTACACATTTTAATGTTTTGAGGTGAGGTCAAACCACCTGACATAGTAAACCAAACCGTTCTAACCATGACTCAAAAATGACATTTTTTCCAAAATTTGTGAAAAGGGCTACTGATCTTGGGATTGCACATCAAGGTCACTTGGGGTGTATGATGCAATACTGTGTTCCCCTCTTTTGTAAACGTGTGTCAAAATAAAAGTCCTTTGATTTTTCGCGCTACCTGATACAAGTTTTCAAACATAAAATCAAGCCAAACTACATCATTTCGAACTGTATGTAACTAAATGACCTTTTTGATAGTTTTCTTAATCAGCATATATGGTTGGATGGTTACACCACTTGACATTTTTAGACTTTTGAAGGCAAAAACAAACTAAAATGAATTTTATATAGAGGCTTTGAAAATTAAACATAAAAGAGTTATTGTTGAAAGATTTGATATATGTCATGCATTTATTCATTTATTCATTTATTTATTAGTTTTTGGGAAAATAATGGACTTCTTCACATCTTGTCAATGACCCACATACCAACATTTCTCTAGATTGTTGGTTGGAATATCTTCGGGTTTAATTAAGTTTGACTTTAATTGTTTAGTGAAGTTAAATCCTGTTATTTGTTTGAAAATGCATCCATTTTATGTTTTGTGTTTCGATGTTTTTAGCATTTAGGCTAAAAATAACAATAAATAAAACCTCGAAAAATTGACATACTTGTTTTTTGTGTTAAAGTAAAAAACAACATCAGATATTCTAATATAATGCACCATATGTATAGTCCAACTGTTTAACTAACAATATACAGTCATATAGTCAGGTTCATAAGTATTTGGACAACGACACATTTTTGTATTTTTGCCTCTGTACACCACCACAGTGGATTTGAAATCAAGCGGTCAAGATATAACAGAAGTGAAGATTTTCAGCTTTAATTCAAGGGTTAAATAAAATATTTCATTATCTGTTTAGGAATTACAGCCACTTTTTTACATAGTCCCTCTATTTTTTACAGGCTCAAAAGTAATTGGACAAACTACCATAACAACAAGGATTATTTTAATACTTGAATGCAAATGCTTTACAGTCAATGGCTGTAGTCTGGAAGTCTGGAACCCACAGATATATCTATATGACTATATGATACATGATGTATGACTATATTCCACAAGAAATAAGCTATTCCATTGAAATATAGATACTTAGACCCATGTCTGTAACAGATATTGGTATTGGATTTGGGTAACGGTATGATACCATACTCATTTACTCATATTCATAAAAATTCACTGATACCAACATTCTGATACCAGCTGATATCATGTGATGTAAGCTCAAAATATGCTGCTGTGCTAATGAGCAAACGCAGTGAACAAGGCTCTGCTCACACAGAGAAGTGTCTACTGCATGCACAACATGTTATTTAGAGTGAAACAGCTTTATTTCAAAATTTCCATTAACAGAACTGTCCGTAGAGCCTACATGTCACGTAGCATGGATGGAGCGTTTTTGTACAATGTGAGCATATAAATTCACCAACCAATAATATGTGGTGTACACCCAATGAGTGAGTATATAAATCGCTGGCTGTGTCCGTATTCAATGGTCTATTCAAATGTATAGTGTGAGTCACCAAAGAGCAAGATTTCTAAAATCTCACTGTCTGGCTTTAGAGAACATTCCACTACAGCTCAACCAGCCAAACAAAAGACTCCAAAAAGTCATAAAACTCCATAAGTGAGCTCCTCGGCTGTGGAAATGTGAAGTTCAAACAAAGCCTCCAATGGATGCAATAAACATTAAACCTTAACATTGGAATTATTAACATGCACTTAAGCAGAAAATTAGTAAAAGCAGCAGCATGAACTCTCTCAAACATTTTAGGTTGTGAACTCAAAATGCAGTTGATGCCCTGTTTCCATTTCAGAGTGTGTCTGATTGAAATAGCAACTGCACAATGAGAAAACAAAGCAGGCCTCACCTCAAACAGCTATTCATACGAAGCACATGAACAGGTGTATGTACAGTTCAAAGACTGTGTTTCACAGACCAGCTTCTTACATCTGTAACACGCAAACAGAAATGTACAATCAATTCAATTCAATTAAAAATGTATTTGTATAGAACTTTTTACAACTGCTGTTTTCACAAAGCAGCTTTGCAAAAATCCAGGTTTAAGGCCCGAATGAGCAAGCCGAAGGTGACAGCGGCAAGGAAGAACTCAAAAAGCAAGAGGAAGAAACCTTGAGAGGAACTAAGACTCAATAGAGGAACCCATCCTCCCCTGTTTGACCCTGCAGAGCAACAAAACAATCATAGTTTTGTAATAGTGAATAAGAAGTTAATTAACCAAATCAGACATTATCTATAAAGGATGACAATGAAAATGAAGCCTATGATTGCCATAAAGATATGTAGGCATGAGCAAGTAAGGAGGTGAGTACAGTGTGAAATAGGTGTAAAATATCTAGCAGCTTTAGTAAAAGTTTATGTAACAGTCAGCAGACACCAGCACACCAGTCCAAGGAAGGTTAGGCGAAGATGGGCTATTCACTAGAGTTGCCATGACATCCAGCCGAGGCTTTCAGTGCAAGTTTAAGGTTGGAGGGACTATCTAAAATACACCTTGTGTTGATGAGTGGAAAGAAACATTAATCAAAAGCAATGAGAGAAAATAGGTTGTAATTATGTTGTAAGTAATATGCGCTTACTCAGTCTATCACATTTTATAACAATGATATTGATAGAAAAAAGAAAATCAGGTCCAACAGTTTTTTCCTCTAATAAACCCATGTTTAGTGTAAGAAACCCATGTTTAGTGACAGTGCATATTGCGTTTTAAAGTGATAATACACAATAGATTGTGTCAGGTAAACTAGAAACTTAAGTTTTAATAAAATTACACCCACTGAAAATATTTTACATATCAGGCAATTTATGACAACTTGTAACTGTTTGGAATTCCAGTTAAAGCTGCCACTGGCCAATAAGGGCTAGACCTGATCTTGCAGTGAGAATGATGAGCATAAACATTAGAGGACAACCAAGAGGGACAAACTGAACTAAAGCCCACATTTGCGGTTTGTGGTTTAGTCCACACTAACTTGACCGGAGACATGCATAGACCGACTGAGACAAACGCTTGAGCCCCTGCTCTTTTGTCCTCCTTTCAATGAGACTCAGTCTTGCCACAGGAATATATCTCGTGGATCAGCTCATGTTCCACAGGTTTTACTGCTCTTGGTTGTCCTCTCTGGGGCAGTACCGATTTCCCTTCAGCAACTCTGATCTGTCATGGATGCATGCATTATCACGACAATCCCACCAACAAATGCTCATAATCTCTTTAAGAAAGTTAAAGCTGCCACAGGCCAATAATTGCATATTTTGAATAACATCCAAGCAAAATGCCAGCACATGCTTTTTTTTTAAACAGAGATTTATGTGCGGCCTAAATAGAGTTGCAACTCAGTGGTTCATATTAATTAGGGTAGTGGTAACATTACAGCCATGTACCTCGAATATCAGGATTTAAATCCCTGCTCTAGTGGTAATGCTCAGGATATCGAACCGGCGATCCTTCAGCCCACAGCTTCGCTTCATCCCCTGCACCCCAAAATGTCTGTGCACAAGCCTCAACTTGTATTTCTGAACTTAGCAAAAGGGCACAAGCATTCGTTAAAACCACAAGCATGTGTATATGTATCATGCTGTGGTATCAGAGCATGCTTTCAGTCTAGTTTAAAAAAATAAGGCAGATGTTCAGAAAATGTTTACATGTTAATGCTGGGGTTATTTAGTTCTTCTGCATTTACACACTTGGTTTATCTTCTGTGGACGGGACTCGGTTCTGCAGTGTGTGTTTGTAGCTGAGTGACTGAGCCTAGCCAGCTAACAGTACAAGCCATGAACTAGCCTAGGCAATAGTGTCTAGGTGCGAACATGCACTCTGAGACGCAGTGATGTCACGTGCACATGCCCTGTCAGCCATGATGGCAGAAGCGGCTCAACCACATGTTAACATTGGCTGCTTCTGCTTAGTGAGTCAAGAGGAATCCTAAAACAGTGTCATCATCATAGAAAAAGAAAACTCTCAATAGCCATAACATCACTTAATCCATTTTCTATCTAGAGAATTCCATTTAATGTATTTTCCATCAGTTTCAAAAGTAGCTTGTTTGCTTTTCTTGCTAATAAACCCAACGTAATGTCTTATGCATGTCAGGACTGTTTTTCCTTTTTGTTTTTGTTTGTTGTTTCCGCAGAAATTCATGTAAAGCTGAGCATAGACCAGAAACTCAGTTTGTGAAAACCACTCAGATGATAACATTACACGTTGAACTGTGGGATATATATTTAACTATTGTCAGTTGCCATGTAGACTAATATGTCTAGGTTCACTACAGATGAATCTAATTAAGCATGTGGGGAGAACACGTTACATGTGGTAACAATAAACATTACGACTTCTTGAAAGGGTAAAACAGTTTGGTAGAACCACATGATACCTTTGATATAGAAACTGAGCTATCACTGGTGATAAAAATTGACAGTGGGTTACCAGCAGTTGTGTGTTGTTTCTGATGTTTGCAGCTGCAGTGAAACAGTCAGAGTAAATATGATGAAAAAAGAACTGGCAGCAACGTTTGTGAAAAGTTGAACTTTCAGATTTGCAAGTCAAAAACAGGCCAAGACTTGTCTTTTCTCAAGATACTCTTTTCAAGCCAAGAATTGCTTGATACTTAATACCATTTTAAACCCTACCAACATGTTGCTTTGCTTGTGTTACTGCTTGTACTCCAGACTGAAGTACTCTTGCTGGAGGAATTCATTGGCAGGTTTTAGAGGAAAAAGTCTATAGTAGTACAGTACTGTAGTTTTCATTGGTATTTATTGACTCATTGCCAAAAAAAGAACTGGGCTGTTTACAGTGCGCTTAAAAAAAGCTTCAGCCAGCAGCTGCATGATCAAGATACAGTAGCACACACAAAGTTGAAGTTGATGTGACGGGTTTGATCATCGATGGACACATGGTGCGTCACAATATGTAAGAAACTTCAGAATTTTTACATATTATTTTTTTGTAATGAATCAGTCTAACATTTGATGAGGTACAGATTTCTCATAATTTTTTCTCATTTTATTCAAGACATTTTATTAGTGATGGCAATATCAGTCTCCCCAACAAAAGGTAATCTATTTATTTTGTCTTTTTCTTCACACTGATTACATTTTATTAACTTAATTTGTTTTTCGCTCACATATAACCTATGATAACATTTTAAACACCTACAAAAATATGCACTCCTATCTTTTACGACTACTGATGCATCAACATGTTATTGTTTATCTTTGATCGATAGCTGATATCTGGCCAGCAGAGATTTTTGGAAGCACCGCTGTGAAAGCTGGGGGAGATATACAGCTAAAGTGTATAATCTTTGATAAAATGGATTATTTTAACCAGGTCAACATGTATCTGTGTAAAAATGGTGTTGGAGTGAGGATGGAACTGCTGGTGAATGAAAAAGAGCACGGCTTTATTTTGAGAAATGTTTCAGTGCTGGACTCAGGCAACTACAGTTGTGTGTACTCACTAAACAAATATCCTCTGAGGAACTTGAGAGCATTGGAACAAAACTCAATCCAAGTCCAGGTCACTGGTAAGAGACCCATGTTTTCATTCATTATCATATCAAAGCATAACAGTGTAACCAATCAGGAAATCAGTTTCAAGTTTAGATCAGCCATGCTTTGAAATCTACAGTGTTTCATTCCAAAATGCATTATACACCACTTTGAGATATATGATCGGAGTGGGCTTTACACATCAAGAAATATCAATGCTATTTTATCATTAATGTCACCTTTAGAGAAACATTTTCCATTATATGTCAGCTGTCATTCTTTTCAAAAAAGCTGTTACAAATGGATATACTGCATTATGGAGTGAAGCTCTTTAAATGAACTGGGATAAATTTTAGTGCATAACTGTAGTTCTATGTACATAATAAACTGTGTTTTGATATATAACCACACCATCGTTTTGGGGAACCTTTTAGTGCTGCTTTCTGTCATGTACTGTTGTTTGTATTTATTTTACAGGGAACTTCAGCAAAAATGAACAAAACTCAGTCCAATTCCAGTTCAATCGTAAGTGATATGCTCCATGTTTTTCCTCCAATCATCAGCACAAATAATTAATTTATTATTCTGTCTTGTACTGCAAATTGTGAAAATAGTGTTGAGGTAGAAATAAAGATGACCACACCATTGTTTTGAGAAATATTTTAGTGCTACTTTCTGTCATTTAGTGTTGTTTGTGCTCATTTTACAGAGAATTTGAGCAAAGATGGACAAAACTCAACTCAATTCCAGTTTACTAGTCTTTATTAGAGAAATAAAAAGGTGTTTTCTATTAAATGTCAGCTGTTATCCTTTTCAAAAACTTGTTGCATGAAAAACTATTCTAAATTGTTATACAGCATTTGAGTGAATCTTTTAAAATGAACTGAGATATGATTTAGTACATCATTGTAGAGCTACAGTGCTGTGATTTTCTGCATATTTTTCACACTTAAATGTTTCAGATCATCAAACTACTTTTAGACAAAATTAGACAAAAATAAACCAAGTAAACACAAAGTGCTGTTTTTAAAATGATAATTTCATTTAATGAAGGAAGAACGCTGTTCATTGCTATCTGGCCATGTATGAAAAAAGTAATTACTCCCTTAGCTACCAATCAGTTCACCACATTTAATCGACTGTTGGGCTCAATGTCACTAGCCACAGCCAGGCATGATTACTGCCAGACCTGTTGAATCTAAACATCACGTAAATAGAGCCTGTTTGGCAATGTGAAGCAAACTAGAAGGTCTTAAAGAGCAGCACATGATGAATTTCACCAAGAGTACATTGAAAAGTCATCCAGGACGTCACAAAAGAACGCTGACAAAAATCTAAAGAACTGCAGGCCTCGATTGCCTCAGATAAGATCAATGTACACAATACTACAATAAGAAAAACACTGGGCAAAAATGGCATTCATGAGAAAGTTGCTAGGTGCACTGCTTATCATACAGAACAGCTCTAGATGCCCCCCAAGACTTTGGGATCATTTTCTGTGGACTGATACCTCAAAAGAGGACCTTTTTGGAAGACATGGGTCCCGTTACATCTGGAATAAAGCTAACACTGCATTCCACCATAAGAACATCACACCAACAGTCAAACATGGTGGTGGTAGTGTGATGATCTGGGGCTGCTTTGCTTCTGCAGGACCTGGACGATTTGTCATAATTGATGGAACCATGAATTCAGCACTCAGAAAATTCTGAAGGAGAATGTCCGTGAGTTTGTGACCTAAAAGTACAGTTGGGTTATGCATCAGGAAAATGATCGGAAGCACACAAGCAAGTCCACCTCTGAATGGCTCAAAAGAAACAAAATTAAGGCTTTGGAGTAGCCAAGTAAAAGTCCTGACACTTTTTAAAAAGCGCTGTATGTACATCATACACTGCATTTTGATATTAAACTTTTGTGTTGAGATAGAAATACAGATGACCACATTGCCTTGAGAAACATTTTAGTGCTACTTTGTCATCTACTATTGTTTGTACTTATTTTACAGAGAATATGAGCAAAGATGGGCAAAACTCAGTCGAAGTCCAGTCCACTGGTAAGAAATCCCTCATGTTTTTCCTCTTAATCACATCAGCATAAACACTCATGAATTTTCTCCGCTTTCAGTAAATCATACACTGTAAACTGTGTAAACTATTATATTTTTAAGTTTCAAGTGTTTTCTGTGTTACATGTGCAAAGGATTGGTGTCAAACCGGGACACATATCATGGGTTTGGAGGCAAGTGCAGGTTTATTGTATCAAACTCATAGTCAAGTACAGGCGGAGTCAATGAGACGCAAGCACATAAAGATTCAATGAAGTTGAGCAAATTTGAGCAAAAGCACAAAATAAGATTCAGAGAGCATAAAACAAAACAGAAGGTCATAACCGAAGAAGCAAGACCAGATAAGTAACACTCCGAATCGTACAGCTTGTCTATCACAAGACTTTGCAAAGAAAAGAGCTTGGACAAAGTGCTTATATACAAAATGGCTGCTAATGAGAAACAGATGAGATAACAGATCTAGTATTCTGGAGACAGTGACCTCTGTAGGCGAGGAGGGGAGACATCAGCAGTGAATGTGACAACATTTGCAATCAGCATTTTTTGTCAGGAAAACATGCTAAACTAAGGCATGCTTGTCCATTGCTGTCCAGAGTGCAGGTTTAGGGTGTTATCTTGATGTAAATGTGACATGAAGAGTAAATATAAATATACAAATATATATACAAATATATACATATTTTACCAAAGAAAATTCCACGTCTTGACTCCTGTGTTTATGGATTCCTGTGGTATTACAGGTTTTCTGCAAGCACATTATATGGAAATTGCGCTGGCTACTCTTGTCGTTGTTCTTCTGGTTGGAATCATTATTCTTTGCTACAAAGTCAGAACATTTAAGAGTAAGTAATGCTGACAGCATCACTAAGCAGATCCAATGATTTAAGAGTTCAGAAACACATTACACATTGATAACACATTATTTAGTTATTTAGCCAATTTCTGATTAATAAGAGTAATTTGTTATTTTGTTTTTGCAGAGTTGCGCAACGACCAAGGACAAAGGTAACCAGTACATCATCACTGTCCAAAAAAAAAAGTTTCCTTCTTCTACAACATTTGAACACAGCAGCTGTCCTTCATAATTATTAAGAGTGGACCCATAAAATTGCTCCAAAATTACTTGGAATAAAAACGGATTTGCCTTTTTGCCTTTTTGTAGATACTTTCTTTCCCTGTGCAAATACAGTCTCTGTGTGTAAGCCCTTATTTCTCTGTCCGTTCTAAAGGCAGAAGACTGATGAAGATGATCTGAGTGACAGTGATGTCCTATATGTGAATGGTAATTGTCTAAATTCATGGTATAAATACTACTGTTCTTTTGAGAAAAACTAATAGCCAAATGATTTTAGCTTAATATGTTTGTTTGGTTTGTTATGTTAATTTTATCATCATAAACAATGCAAATCAGAAGTAAAACATGCATCATGCTGCAAATTGATGCCTGATATAAGAGCTGAGTCCGTTTAATAAGCTTTCTCAGTCATAGATGTTTGTCCTCTTTATTGATGTAAATTAAATACAGCACTGTTCCTGTCCTTGATTGGCTGGGTCAGGAGTGGGCAGGAAAACAATATTTTGTGGAGTGCTGTGGTCATTTAAATGTGGAAGCAGAAATTTATTATCCAAAGGAAGTCTCACCAAACAAATATGTTTGAGAACACATATACAACCCCATCTCCAAAAAAGTTGGGACGCTATGCAAAATGTCAATAAAAACAAAATTCAATGATGGGCAAATCATTTAAACCCTATGTTTCATTGAAAATGCTTCAAAGACAAAATATCAAATGTTGAAACTGAGAAATCTTAGTTTGTTTTTTTTTAATATTTGCCCATTTTGAATTTGATGCCAACAACATGTTCCCAAAAAGTTGGGACGGGGGCATGTTTACCACTGTGTTTCATTACCTCTTCTTTTAACAACACTCTGTAAGCATTTGGGAACTGAGGAGACCGACTGCTGTAGTTTTGAACATGAAATGGTTTCCCATTCTTTCTGATACAGAATGTCAGCTGCTCAACAGTTTGGGGTCTCCTTTGTTGTATTTTTCTTTTTACAATGGGCCAGATGTTTTCAGTGGTGACAGGTCTGGACTGCAGACAGGCCAATTTAGCGCCAAACTCTTTTAATATGGAGCAATGCTGTTGTAATACATGCAGAATGTGGTTTTACATTGTTTTGCTGAAATACTTAAGACCTTCCCTGAGAAAGACATAGTCTGGATGGCAGCATTTGTTGCCAAAACATGAATATATCGTTCAGCATTGATATAGCCTTCACAGATGTGCCTGTCACCCATGCCATATGCACTAATGCACCCCTATACCATCATGAATACTGGCTTTTGAACTGTGCACTGATACTAAGCTGAGTGGTCTTTAGCCCAGAGGACGCAGTGTCCATGATTTCCAAAAAGAATTTGAGCTCGGGCCCAGAGAAGGTGGCAGCGTTTCTGGATCCTGTTTATATATGCTTTCTTCTTTGCGTTCAAGAGTTTTAATTAGCATTTGTGGATGCAACGCCAGTTGTGTTTCTGAGCCCATACAGTGATTTCCACTAGAGAATCATGTCTGTTTTTAATGCAGTGCCACCTGAGGGCCTGAAGATCACAGCCAGCAAATACTGTTTTTTGGCCTTGTCCCTTGCATAAAGAGATTAAAGGATTCTGAGAATCAGGAGTAATATTATTATGTACCATAGATGATGAAAAGCAAATGTTCTTTGCTATTTTATGTTTAGAAATGTTATTCTTGAATTGTTGCTCTTTTTGATAGTGCAGTCTTTCACAGAGTGGTGAACCCCTCCTCATCTTTACTTTTGAAAGACTCAGCCTCTCTGAGATGCTCATTCTATACCCAATCTTGTTATTGACCTGTTGCTAATTTACCACCAGGTGTTGCATTACACAACTTTACCAGCCTTTGGTTGCCCCATCCCAACTTTTTTGGAATGTGTTGCTGGCATCAAATTTAAAATGGGTATATATTTTTCCAAGAACAATTTCTCACTTTTAACATTTGATATGTTGCCTTTGAAGCATTTTCAATGAAACACGGGGTTTAAATGATTGGGGTTGTATTATTTCTAGGGGTTTTACTGTCTATACACATCTATTGTCTATATATATATATATATATATATATATATATATATATATATATATATATATATATATATCTTACAGTCTGTAGTATTTGATGTCATTATCAAAGTTATTACCCTATTTAAAACATGTTTACATATGTCTAACATTTTGCATTTAGGAGAGATGGTTCAAATAAGTAAAAAAAATGATTGTACATAGTGTTTTATTGTGTAATGTTGTATCTAAAGTAGCTTTTTTAACAGTGTCAGGCTTGTGAATCTCAAAAATTTTAAATCTCCCAAATTTCTTCTTTCTGGCAGAAAGCGAAAAGAATGAACCTCTCCAGCCTGAATCTACTTATGCCAACACATAGGAGCAAAGAAAATGACTGAAAAACTCAATAAATAAATGAACGAATGAATGATTAATTTCAATTAATGAATGAATCAATGATTCATTTGAAAGACTAATTACAACAACTGATGTAAAGGACCAATGACACAACATCCTTAATAAACCAATGTACAAACTGAACTACATCGTCTGATTTAAAGAAACGTTAAGTTTTTCACTTTCATTGTTCAAAGGTGTTAAGGGCCACAGGTTGGGGGTAGATCACCCTCCTACTGAAGTTCTGTAGAATGTACAGGCAATGGGGTTTCACTGCAAATTTAATCTCAACAAAGCAATATGAATTTGAGAATGGTCTCATGTTATCCACACTATGATACACAGTTTACCAGAACTGATAAAAAGAACGTTTAAGAGATCTGTTTCCATCCAGGTGGACACAGATGGAAATGTTAATGGCTGAAATATAAACAATAAACCAGAGAGTTAATAAAATTACATTTGATAAAGAATACTTAATAACATCACAAAGGATTTTAAACAAAACAAACTGGTCGACTACCACCTTGGCCAATAACAAGAGGGCTGGTAACAGTGTGGTTAGTAAAGCTTCACCCAGCAGCTGCATCATCAGGCTGCTGTAGCACACAGCTAAGTTCATGTCACTGGTTTGAACAGCAATGGACTTATGGTGCTTCACAATATGTAAGTAACATTTGTCAATTCAACAAATAATTTAATGAATCTTTTCTTAGCATAGCAAACAAAAGAACTTCAGTAAGTTTTCTTTCTTTTTTTTTTGTTTTTCTGAAGGCATTTCATTAGTTATGACAATATCCATACCTCAAACAACAGGTATTCTCATTCTTTCCCTCACATTACATTACAGTACCTCAATTAGTAAACAGAATTTGTATTTAACTCCAACAGTTATGACTGTTATTGTTTTGGTTAATAGATGATCCTCCTTATTTCTGGCCAGCAGACATTTTTGGAAGAACAACAGTGAAGGCTGGGGAAACTGTACTGTTAAAATGTAGCATAAATATATCTTGTAAAAATTTCCACATGTACCTGTGTAAAAATGGTGTTGGGTTCAGAATGGAACTAGTAGAAAATAAAGATAATCATATCTTTATTTTGAGAAATGTTTCAGTGCTGGACTCCGGAAATTACAGCTGTGTGTACATGTTAAACAAATATCCTCCAAAGAACATGATCACAAAGGGACAGAACGCAATCCAGATCAAGGTCATTGGTAAGAAACATTATATTACATTATGACAGCATAAATAGTCATGAAGCTAATCTGAGGTTGAGTTCAGTCATGCTCTGTATAACACAGATGAACTTGTGAGCAATGTCTTAAGTATGAGTGTTTCTCCAAAAATACCCCAACATTTTACAAAGAATGATAACATTCGACAAACATACAAAAGTCGAGCATTTCAAGAGTCCATGATCTTGGTAAAGATGCTCCTTGTCTGCAATCCACAGTAAAACAGGCCTGAGCTGAGTTATCAAGGATTTGAAGATTAACAATGATGTTAGCTGGCTCATTAATAACCAGACAGATTCATTACAAGGAGTTTGGTGAAATGCTCATGTTTTAATGAACAATCTCTCCAAGTTTAGGGTGCACACAGATGAACAACGCTTTCATAAACTAGTTTATAAAGGCAATTGTTATTCCATACCCGCCCCAGGTTACAAGATGACATTGGTTCAACACTGTATATAGTGTTTATTATAGTATAGTCAAAGCATTTTATGGCCAGTGTTGGAAAAACAATGTTAATATTTGGTCAGTTGATGAACATAGAACAATAGATGTTAAGTGGTATTGACTTAACATTGATAACTGGTTTGCTAAAATGTTGAAAATAAGACACAGAATCAATGTTTTAATGTTGTGAATAACTTCAGTGAATTCAGGGCTGAAAAGGCGATGGTTAATCGACACTGATATTGGGATATATTTTAGCTTTGAAAAGCTAAGGTTGATTGAATTAACCAGATAATGTTCAATCCATGTACCTGTAAGATAAACCAGCATGAGAGATTGATTTAATGGTTTCATCATAAAATCGGTTTAAAGTTTAGATCAGCCATGCTTTGTAATCTACTAATGCAGTGTTTCATTCCAAAATGCACACCACAACACTTTAAGAGACTCTTGTTGAGAGTTTTACTTTACACATGCAAGAAATATCGTTGGGCGTTCATTCACCGACTGTTCTTAAGAAGACATTGCTTCTTAAAACCCACTTACGCTGTTTTATGAGGATTCTGACATTACCCAATGTTTTCTTCTTTGGGATTTGATCTTAGGTAAGAACAGAATCTACACACTGAAGAGCAAAAAGGTGTGAACAGTTCTGTGATTTAAAAACACATCATGAATCTGACGTAGACTTTTTCTTAGGACCTTTCTCAAGAACACATTTACAAGAAAACTTACGAAGATGTTGGTGAATGAGGCCCATTGCTATATATTTATTAATGTCATATGTTGTCAGAGAGATAAAAAATGGGTTTTCCATTAGATGTCACCTGTTATTCCTTTCAAAAACTTGTTACATCCAAAACTATTACAAATGGATATACAGCATTATGGAATGAAGCTCTTTAACTGAATTGGGATACATTTTAGTTCATAATTGCAGTGCTATGTACATATAAACTGTGTATTGATATATAACCACACCATCGTTTTGAGAAATACTTTAATTCTGCTTTCCCTCATGTACTGTTGTTTGGGTCACACTTTATTTGGATGGTCCCCTATAGATGCTCTACAGATACTTAAATCATTAACAAACTTCCTGGTGATATTCAACTAATTATCAACAACACTATGGTCTGGTTTAAGGTTAGTTCGCCTTGAGGTTAGAGTTTGGGTTAGGTTTAGGGTTAGGAATAGATTTGATAAAATCTTTCATACTGAACTTGAAGCTCAGTTGTATTTAATGGAAATTTAGTTGAATGTTGCCTAAAGCCAGACTGAGCATTTACAAAGCATGTACAGTGGACCACCCAATGAATGAATTATTACTAAAACATGACAGAAACTGCATAAACATTGAAAAAATTGCATAAACATTGCAAAAATTGCATTCCATTGCAGTGGTTACTGCCCACCTGTTATTAGGTTTAATGGGTAATTACTTTTTCACATGGGTGATGTAGGTTTTCAATAAAACTTTATCTTAAATAATGAAATGATCATTCAAAAGCTGCATTTTGTATTTACTTATGTTGTCTTTGTCTTATATTAAAATTAGATCTGAAACATTTAAAAAACAGAAGAAATCAAACACTTTCTCAGCACCGTATGTGCATCATACACTGCTGCCTTGAGAAACATTTTAGTGCTACTTTGTCATCTACTATTGTTTGTACTTATTTTACAGAGAATATGAGCAAAGATGGGCAAAACTCAGTCGAAGTCCAGTCCACTGGTAAGAAATGCCTAGTGTTTTTCTCTTAATCACATCAGCATAAACACTCATGAATTTATCTCTGCTTTCGGTAAATCATACACTGTAAACTGTACAAAATTTAACATTTATATTTTTCAAGTTTCAAGTGTTTTCTGAGAGACACATATCATGGGTTTGGAGGCAAGTGCAGGTTTATTGTATGAAACTCGTAGTCAAGCACAGGCGGAGTCAATGAGACGCAAGCACATAAAGATTCAATGAAGTTGAGCAAATTTGAGCAAAAGCACAAAATAAGATTCAGAGAGCATAAAACAAAACAGAAGGTCATAACCGAAGAAGCAAGACCAGATAAGTAACACTCAGAATCGTACAGCTTGTCTATCACAAGACTTTGCAAAGAAAAGAGCTTGGACAAAGTGCTTATATACAAAATGGCTGCTAATGAGAAATAGATGAGATAACAGATCTAGTATTCTGGAGACAGTGACCTCTGTAGGCGAGGAGGGGAGACATCAGCAGTGAATGTGACAACATTTGCAATCAGCATTTTTTGTCAGGAAAACGTGCTAAACTAATGTATGCTTGTCCATTGCTGTCCAGAGTGCAGGTTTAGGGTGTTATCTTGATGTAAATGTGACATGAAGAGTAAATATAAATATACAAATATATATACAAATATATACATATTTTACCAAAGAAAATTCCACGTCTTGACTCCTGTGTTTATGGATTCCTGTGGTATTACAGGTTTTCTGCAAGCACATTATATGGAAATTGTGCTGGCTACTGTTCACGTTGTTCTTCTGGTTGGAATCATTATTCTTTGCTACAAAGTCAGAATATTTAAGAGTAAGTAATGCTGACAGCATCACTAAGCAGATCCAATGATTTAAGAGTTCAAAAACACATTAAAGTCCTTATTTAGTTTTTTAGCCAAATTCGGATTAATAAGAGTAATTTGTTATTTTGTTTTTGCAGAGTTGCGCCAAAACCAAAGACAAAGGTAACCTGCACATCATCGTTGTCCAAGTTTCCTTCTTCTACAACATTTGAACACAGCAGCTGTACTTCATAATTATGAAGAGTGGACCCATATAAATGCTCCAAAATTACTTGGAATAAAAACAGATTTGCCTTTTTGCCATTTTGTAGATACTTTCTATGCCCTGTGCATATATCTAAGATCTGTGTGTTAACTCTTATTTCTCTGTCTGTTCTACAGGCAGAAGACTGATGAAGATGATCTGAGTGACAGTGATGTCATATACATGAATGGTAATTGTCTAAATTCATGGTATAAATACTACTGTTCTTTTGAGATAACGAACTTTTAGCCAAATGCCTTTAGCTTAGGATGTTTGTTCGGTTTGTTATGTTAATTTCATCATCATAAACAATGCAAATCAGACGTAAAACATGCACCATGCTGCAAATGGAAGCCTGATGTAAGAGTTCTCAGTCACAGATTGTGCAGACACCAGTCAGGGAGAACATGGAATCATACATTATTGTTGTAGTATCGTATACCATAATATGGTTACAAGTCCGAGCTATCTGTACCCTGGTCAAGTATTTGTGTCCGTTACCCATCGCATAACAGAACTGTGAAAGTAGGTACGGTTCTTTTTAGCTTATGTGGTCACATAATTTCACATGAATGGTGTTAATATTAAACACAAACTACAATAGCAACAATGGAGGAGCACACAAAATGTGTGAACACAGATGTATAACCCTACAGTACCATACCAGACTGGAACAGGAAAAAACGTGTGCTGTATGCCAACGTAGAGGACAAACATCAGTCTCTTTTGGTGTTTACACATAAAAAGGTAAAAAAAATATCACCTGTTTTGAAATGCGTTGCACAATTTGTCTGGTTAGTTTCACATGATCATTAGCAGATCATTTTAATTCGTTTTTTTCATCTGTTTCTACAGATACCGCCATGTTTAAGTCTCCCGCAGTTAGTCACAGACACGTTGATATCATTACAGGTAGCAATAGAGTGAACATGTTTGAAAAATTCCCTTAAATGTTGATTTTAATGGTCTCTTATAGATGATTTACAGATACTCAAATTATTAACAAACTATCTGGTGATGCTCAGTTAGCAACATTATGGTGATGGTTAGGTTTAGGAGTAGCTGTAAGGTTTGTGTTGAAGTTAAAATTAGGGTTAGGGTAAGATTTAACAGAATCTATCATATTTAACTTCAAGTTCAGTTGCATTTAATGGAGATTTATTTGAATGATAGTTAAAGATAGACTAAGTGTCTGCAAAGAAACTCCAGTGGACTATCAAAATAAAACCAAATAAGGAGTACTGAGTTGTATTTGACATTAGCAGTGTCAACACAGACACCATTTCTATTAACATGACATGCTAGTGTAGCATAACAGCACAACATATTAACTCACCTCGGGTTAGAGCTTTGAAAAACCAGCAGCTTTTCAGCAGTTGTTATTCTATTAACAACGTAACTACTACTCTTGTAAAAGACAAACAATGGCTTCATAAGGTAAGAACAGAGGGAAGAACAGCTTGTGGAATATTGTGTTTCAGGCTTCCAGTGGTTCACAGTGAGCCCACATTTAGCAAAGGACTTGGCTTAATCCATTTCTGAGAAACAAATATGTTTGAGAACACTGAATATATTATTTTTAGGGTTTTTTCTGTCTTTTCTATATCTTACAATCTGCAGTGTCTGAAGTCACTACTGCAGTTATTACCCTAATTAAAACATGTTTACATGTGTCTAACATTTTGCATTTAGCAGAGATGGTTAAAATTAGTAAAGAAATGATTGTACCTGGTGTTTTATTGTGTAATGTTGTATCTACAATAGCTTATTTAACAGTGTAAGGCTTGTGAATTTAGTGTTAAAATCTCAAAAATTCAAAATCTCCCCAATTTCTTCTTTCTGGCAGAAAGCACAAATAATTAACCTCTCCAGCCTGAATCTACTGATGCCAACGCTTAGGAGTAAAGAAAATGACTGAAAAACACAATAAACGAATGAACGAATGGATGAATGTACGAATGATTCATTGCAGTCAAGAATGAATCAATGATTCATTTGAAAGACTGATTACAAAGACTGATTTTAAGTACCAATGAACTGAAAAAAAAACGCATATAAGCACACAACAACCTTAATAAACCAATGCACAAACTGAATAATGTTGTCTGATTTAAAGAAACATTAAGTTTTTCACTTTCATTGTTCAAAGGTGTTCAGGGCTATAGATTGGGGCAGATCACCCCCCTGCTGGAGTTCTGTAGAATATACAGGCAATGGGGTTTCTGTCAGTCATTCATAAAAGCACCAACCATGGTTTGTTAAAGTAATGAGGAGTATATTAAAAGTAACTTCATCAGATTGGAGCACAAGTAGACAGTTCTTTTTTTCTTAAAACAACTTCTCTACAACATGAATCTGACAGAAAAGCCACCATACTCAATGGCTTAAACTCTGGAGGACTGTGTACCCCACTACATAAAAATGGTGAGGTAAGGTGATTTTAGGGAATAAATTAAAAGGTAACTTCATGTAATGATTGAATATGCCAGAAAAAATCCCTGAAAACAAAAGTCTGTGTGTTCTTGCTGTCCCTTAACATTTGATGCTTAAGGCCCAAAATAAAGCGGGGTTTCTACCATTCCTAACCCCAAAAAAAAACAAACCACAAAAAAAATATATATACATTACAAATGTATAATTAAATCATTGAGATGTAACACACAGTGTAACTGAATTCTGTATTTTCATTACAGTGAGCCGAAAACTGTTGGCCATTGGGGGCACATTGCTAAAACACACAGGATGAAGTGCAAAGAGGGAAAGTCTGTGCAGAGTTATAAGCCAGTTCTAAGCCCCAAAATAGCCTAATATTGATTTTAAACTTAAAAAAATGTAATGTAAGAATGAAGCTTTTATCAATGGTTATATCTCCCACTCAGTGCACTCCAGTGTACAATCTCACCTTGTCATTGTGGGCATGACACAACCAGTAACCAGTAATCTGATTGGTCACCACTCAGCTCATTTGCATACCGTATTTCCAGAATGAGTGAGCAGGGGGACAATGTGCGTCACTGGTTTCATGTGTCCGCTATATGTAGATATTGTCATCTCTCACTACATTACAGCACTGTTTGACACATCCTGATGCAAATTAGCCAAAAAAAGGCAAAGCATTTTGCCTGACGTCAGCGTTCATGTTACATACAGGCTACTCAAAATTTGAGCACCCCCAACTTAAAACACCTTCCTGCCTCCCTGTGTGAAATGATGGATTGTAGTAGAAGCTTAGGTTTTGATTTCTTTTCAATTGTGATAAGGACACAATGGGGTCCCAGTGTCCACAATGTAAATATAGTCATTTTATAGTCAAAACAAGCAGTGAACCTACAAATGTCATCCTGAAAAATCCCAATGAGCTGTTAATTGTCACATAAGGTCCAGTTTGTGATAATGGCAGAAGGCTCCTTGGATTCACAAAGAGTCCGAAAGGAAGACCACCTGAGCAGGGCATCATTATTTACTTTATCACTGCAAATTTAATCTCAACAAGGAATATGAATTTGAGAATGGTCTCATGTTATCCACACTATGATACACAGTTTACCAGAACTGATAAAAAGAACGTTTCAGAGATCTGTTTCCATCCAGGTGGACACAGATGGAAATGTTAATGGCTGAAATATAAACAATAAACCAGAGAGTTAATAAAATTACATTTGATAAAGAATACTTAATAACATCACAAAGGATTTTAAACAAAACAAACTGGTCGACTGCTGCCTTGGCCAATAACAAGAGGGCTGGTAACAGTGTGGTTAGTAAAGCTTCACCCAGCAGCTGCATCATCAGGCTGATGTAAAAATACCCCAACATTTTACAAAGAATGATAACATTCGACAAACATACAAATGTCAAGCATTTCAAGAGTCCATGATCTTGGCAAAAACGCTCCCTGTCTGCAAAATGGAATTGTAAGATAAACCAGCATCAGAGATTGATTTAATGGTTTTGCCCAACATCAATTAGTATTGTTGTAATCAAATTTTGCTATATTGTTTATACTTCCATTGCTTTGAATAATGTTAATAAATGGGACAAAATGTCATGAATTCCCAAATCAATAGTTTGATTATTGTTAGAATGTTTTCAGCAAACTAGTGCAAACTGGTACTTGGGAAAATTTAACAAAGAAAAAAAATAACATTTTTTCTTTCAGTGTTCACTTGAAAACGCTATATTCATGCTGACCATACCAGCATCTCCAACAGTTTGCTACTCCTACACATACTCTCCAAAGAATCTCAGCACAAAAGAACAAAACGTTATCTGGGTTACAAACACTTTATAAATGTTTATGCATATATATATATATATATATATATATATATATATATATATATATATATATACACACTCATTTAAAAAGTTGATAAAATTTTTACATGTTTTGATTTAGCACATCATCTACAGGGAACAAACATAAATATGGCATTTTTCTGCAATTTTTAGTGTGTGTTCTCCATTAACATTAATTTTCAATTAGAAAATGAACATATGATGTAATTTGACCAGGGGCACCTTAACTTTTGCATACATCTGTATAAGCATACAAATGACCAATAATTCATTCACTGATAATGATTCTTTTTTTGCTGTATAAGTTCCAACACTTCATATGGAAATCGCCCTGAATTATGTTCCTGTTATTCTCCTTGTTGGGTTGTTTCTTGGTGTGTATCTTTACAGAGTCAGAATATTAAGTAAGTACTGCTGACAGCATTTTCCTCTTTAATAAGCATATCTGAAATTTGATGTGCAGATCAGAGTTTAGAAATCCATCACAGTATTAAAATATCTTAGAAAGCCATCACAGTATCAAAATATCCTTAATGTAGTAACATGCAGGAGTTGATTATGTTAAACTCTTTCTAAATACCATTTTCTCCTTTTGTACAGTATCTCATAGTAAACAGACAAAACAAATTCGCCAACAATTAATAAGACTAATTTGTTCTTGTGTTTTGCAGAGTTGTGCCACAACCAAGGACAAAGGTAATCTGGATGTATAAGTGTGAGCATAATTAGAGGGGTTCCACAAATTTTGAGGGCCTTGTGCAAATACAGTCTCTGTGAGGCCATGTCTTAGTGGTGGGGGAGGACCTCTGACATTATTAATTGGTGTAAGTCTCAGCTTTTGTATCTGTCAAATAATGAAATATTAGTTCAGCTATGACACTACTTAGACATTTAAATAGTACACCAAAGCAAATATTTGAGCCCCTTGAGGACCTCCTCCACCGAGGGCCCCTGGGCTCCCAACTACAATGTTCCTCAATCTATTGTGCCACTGCTAGAATGTGCCTAAATTCTGAGTATAAGCTGTATAAACAGTTTCTTTCTTTCTTTCTTTCTTTCTTTCTTTCTTTTCTTTCTTTCTTTCTCTCTCTCTCTCTCTCTCTCTCCTATAGAGAAGAGGCAAATGAACATGATGTCATATATGTATATAGTATAAACCAATTAAATAAAAATGTAATGTTGTTTTCTTTTCTGGCAGGTGATATGAAGAAAGCACCTGCCTAGCTTGAACCTTTTTAAACCAATGCATAAAAGTAACAAAAATGGAAGGAAAATAATACATTTCACTGTGTAAATTACAGCATCCTCTGATTTATTAGTCGATTATTATCCAGAATTGTGTATTACAATTTTTATGTATTTGAAAACTGACTGATTTGTAGCCAGTGAATGAAAACAATACCTATAAGGATCATTTTGATATCTATAACATTTCAATCTCTATACCATTTAAGTGTATTTTTATTCATGAATAACAATTATAATGTGGCAAAAGGTTCCAAGCCTGTGAATGCTGGTGTACATTATCACCACTGGCAAACATGAAACACTGTGCTGGTTGCAGTGCGGTTAACAGAGCTGCCCGCAGCAGCATAATCAGGTGACAGTAGACACACTAATCTGAAGTTCATGTGACGGGTTTGATCAGTGATGGACGCATGGTGCTTCACAATATGTAGGTAACCTTTCTTGCTTAATGTTGTTGATGCAAAATAAAAAAGTATAACCGTTAATCTAGATTATGCAGAGAAACAAAGATATAGGACAAACAATCTTCTCATCAACTTTTTTCCCTCCTGGACAGACATTTTATTAGTGATGACAGTATCAGTCTCTTCAGCAGAAGGTATTTTATTTCTTTTTCTAACACTTATTATATGATATTGATTGGTAAATTATTTAATTTCCATATATAATGTTTAGAAACAGCGACAAACTTAATATGTGTTTATTCATGGTAAGAGTACTGATCTAAATTTTTACAACCTGTTTGTCTTTTTGATCAATAGATGATCCTCCTGTTTTCAGGCCAGCACAAATTTTAGGGAGCAAAACTGCAAAAATTGGGGGAGATATACGGTTAAAATGTGTCATCTTTGACAGCACTGGATCAAGTCACCACATGTATTTGTGTAAAAATTCTGTTGGGGTCAGATTAAAAGTTCTTGGACATAGTGATGAGCACATCTTTATTTTGAGAAATGTTTCAGTGCTGGACTCAGGAAACTACACCTGTGTGTACTCGTTAAACAAATATGTTCCGGACGATGTTACAGCATCAGGATACAACACAATCCACGTCCAAGTCACTGGTAAGAGATATGACTCTTTTGTTTAGTTGTATCAAAGTATGACAATATAAACTGTCACAACGTTATTTTAAGGTTTATATCAGTTATGCTTTGTAAAGCATGAAAATATTGTAGCAAGTAAGTTTTAAAGTGTTTTTTTTTCTTACCTAACATAGTGTATGTCCCATACAGTCATACGCAAAGGTTTTGGCACCCCTGGTTAAATGACATATTTTGTTGATTTTCAATGTGAAAATAAATCAACACATCCTCTACAGAGAACACACATCTGCAAATATTAATGCACAGTTATTGTCTATTTGCTGACTATAGCATATTGGGAAAAATTTCTAGCAAACATTCTATGTTTTCTTATTTCCAATATGGATCAGCAAATGAATATAAATTGTGCACTAGAATAAACTTGTAGAGGTTGTGTTAACTTATTTTTACTTAGAAAAGTAACAAAATAATATAACAATAAACAATAATCTCAACATTTTTTATGGCAAAAGACAAAAACACATTTCATAGATTCACATTTCACTATAAGCATTTCATAGAAGTCTACTTTTGGGAAGCATCTACAGTAGATCAGAAAACAAAACAGATTTTATGTAATAAACATCTGGACTGGATAAGCTGGCTCACTACATAACCTTGTATATATAATAATATAAATATATAATAAAGGTAATAAAGGTTTGCAACTTATTTCCATATTTCCATTTAAGTACATTAATGATGATAAGATCTTCCATATATTGACCACATATTGATCGAGTATATATATATATATATATATATATATATATATATATATATATATACACATAACCTGGAAATCAATAATAATGTCATGTAAGCCTGTTTACTGTTCGAAGTGTTCAAAGAGACAAATCTGACTTCATTTAAGTGAACAGATATGTATTTCCAATTACACATCTTAGTGTGCATGGTGTACTGCATGATGCATCTAATTCACAATGACATGATTATAGGTGTTCAGCTGGTAAAGAGTGCAGTGCTACGATCTGGAAGGTCCACTGTGGAGAAGGGAGAGGATATAGAACTGACCTGCAGCATCTCTGAATCTGAGAAACCTCAACTTCTTCACGTTTACGTCTGCAAGGACGGCCTTGGAAAAATCTCAAAATCTCTATATAATCAAAGTCACTCACATTTCTCCATTAAGAATGTGAATTTGGAAGACTCGGGTGTTTATAGTTGTGTTTACTCTGCTACAAAATATAATATCAGTGAAGTTACTGATACAGAGAGAGGGAACTCCATTCTCATTCAAGTGTATGGTGAGCAGTTCTGACCTTCTTTTCCTACTTTGCATTAACACATTAATCACTGGATTAAAATTGTTTTGTCATTATTTAAAGACAAATATTTATTTATTTATTTTTCAGATCCACAATGGCAGATCAATTTCACAAGATTACTATGTTCATTTGGAGTAGTCATATTTGCATGCTTGATAGTGGTTTATGATGTCTACTCAACAAAGCGCAGATTCAAAAAGATTCAACTGCAAAGCTCCTTCCAGTCTGGATTTACATGATCAGAGTCAGGACCTCAGGGTGGTCCATATTGTGTTCTGTCATGAGAGATCTTTTCCAGTGTGTATTTATTCAAACATGTACTCTTATGTGTACCCAGAAAAATAACATGAAGTACTAATATCGTTAAAGTTATAAATCCTTATAAAGTTGTGTGATGTGATGATCTCACCTTTTTCATTTATGAGACAAAAACAAACACTTGCATCCCTTTTCAAACAGCCATTAAACACAATTTCAGACTGGTTTGAAAGTGCAGCCCTGATTTTTAATATTTTTTAAAATATATAAAGATTAAAATTTTATTTTAAATTAGACTACGTTCTTTGAGGCGGCACGGTGGCGCAGTGGGAAGCACCCTCACAGCAATAAGGGCCTGGCTGGGCGACCAGGTCCCTTGTGTGGAGTTTGCTCACTGCGTTTGTGTGGGTTTCCTCCCGCAGTCCAAAGACATGCAGGCAGGCCAATGAGACATGCCAAATTGCTTCTAAGTGTGTGTGTGTGTCTATGTCTGTGTGTCTGCCCTGAGATGGACTGTCCACGGTGTTTCCTGCCTTCCGCCCAATCACTGCTGATATTCATAAAAAAAATATCAGATAAGTGGATTTCTACTAGGTCTTGGTTAGATCCAAGGGTGTACCAAGTGGGCTGCACTGGCCCCTCTTAACATCTGATTGGCCTCTTAAAATTCCCTGTCCTGTCAATCACCACCTGCAAGCATCTCACAGATTAACCTTTAAAAAAAAATAAATAAATAAAAATAAAAAACTTTTTATCCATTTCATAACTGAACGTTGTGCCTCTTGACTCAGAACATGACATTGTTGTCCATAAATAAAGAATTCCAGTCTGTTCTAGTTGTAATTAGTTTTAAATGGATGGGACTATTTGCTAACAATGAATAGTTCTTTCTCAACTCATTTCAAATGAAGCAATGTGAGCACTTTGTAAGCTGTGTTCACACAAACCACAGCAAATTTATTGAACTTTGACCCTACCATACACTTACTGTGAAATATACGGCTAATTAAGGTAATTTTCTCATTCCCTGATGTCATTTTTATAAAACAAAGAAAATCAATTTATAGTTTGTATTACAGGTTTTCCTATATTACACATAGATCAGTTAAAAACATATAGGTGTTTGGGACAACTCTGAGTTCCTCTAATGGGTGACTTATAAACCTTGCCACTGTACACAATCCACGTTTTCCATAGAGATATGAATCTAGTTCTAGTCATACAATCCACCTCCCCCTTACCCGTTTTGGAGGTTTTCTACATCTCTCTCTCTCTCTAGCTGGCCTTCGTGGTTTAATTAATGGTTATCTTGGTTAAGATTTAGATCATATTAGCATTTATTTTCTTTGTTTTGCTTTCTATTTTAAACCTGCTCAAAAAGAACCTCCATGGAAAGATAAAGAGGAATGAGCCAAATTTATAGTGTCTGTCGAGTGTTACAGTATTTACTGCACCTTGATCTACCACAACGCATCATCTAATCAAATTTATTAATTTATTAAATTTAGGTCTTGCTAAGGGCTGATCAAGACTGTTACAATATGATAAAACACCATTATTCACATGAGCATGTTAAACAGCAAACATAAATTCGAAAAATTAAAATGAGGCCTGCAATATATGTAAATAAAATAACCTGATCAGATTTAGCTTAAACTTTTACAACCCCATTTCCAAAAAAGTTGAGATGCTGTGCAAAATGTAAATAAAAACAACATGCAATGATGTGTAAATCATTTAAATCCGATATTTAATTGAAAATAGTACAAAGACAACATATCACCTGTTGAAACTGAGAAATTTTATTGTTTTTTTCTGGAAAATATTTGCCTATTTTGAATTTGATGCCAACAACACGTTCCAAAAAAATTGGGACTGGGGCAATAAAAAGCTGGTAAAGTTGTGTTATGCTAAAAAAAATACACCTGGTGGTTGATTGGCAACAGGTCACATGATTGGGTATAAAAAGCACATCGCATAGAGTCTTTCAGAAGTAAAGATGAGGAGGGGTTCACCACTCTGTGAAAGATTTAAAAATAACATTTCTAAACATAAAATAGCAAAGAACTTTTGCTTTTCATCATCTACGGTACATAATAACATTAAAAGATTCAGAGAATCTGGAGAAATCTCTGTATGCAAGGGACAAGGCCAACAACCAGTATTTGCTGGCTGTGATCTTTGGGCCCTCAGGCAGCACTGCATTAAAAACAGTCATGATTCTGTAGTGCAGATCACTGAATGGGTTGAGAAACACTCTGAAAACCACTGTCTGTGAACACAGTTCATCCACAAATGCAAGTTAAAACTGATATGTGTATGTGAGTATGGGTATACGGATCGAGAAACACTGTCACCTTCTCTGGGTCAGAGCTCATTTAAAATGGACTGAGGGGAAGTGGAAAAGTGTCCTGTGGTCCGACAAATCAAAATTTGAAATTCTTTTTGAAAATCATGGACACTGTGTCCTCCGGGATAAAGACCACTCAGCTTGGTATCAGTGCACAGTTCAAAAGCCAGTATTCATGATTGGATAGGGGTGCATTAGTGCACATGGTATGGGTGACGTGCACATTTGTAAAGGCACTAGTAATGCTGAACGATATATACAGGTTTTGGCAACATATGATGCCATCGAGACCCTGTCTTTCTCAGGGAAGGCCTTGATTATTTTAGCAAGACAGTGTCACACCACATTCTGCATGCATTACAACAGCACTGCTCTGTATTAAAAGAGTCCGGGCACTAAACTTGCCTGCCTGCAGTCCAGACCTGTCACCCACTACAAATATTTGGCACATTATAAAATGAAAAATATGACAATGGAGACCCCGAACTGTTGAGCAGCTGAAATCCTATGTTAAGCAAAAATGGGAAAACATTTCACTTTCTAAACTATGGAAATTGGTCTCCTCAGTTCCCAAACGCTTATAAAAGCAGCAGTATAAGCTGGCTCGTGTATTTTGGTTAATAAGCGCTGTGCTCAAAGTGCTCACGAAGAAAAATGTAAGCCCAGTTTCAGTTTCAGAGCCTAGTTGATTAAAATAGCAACACAAGAAAGTGAATGGCAATAGTGGTCAACACAGTTTCGTGAGAAAGCAACACAGGCCGCATCTCAACAGCTCTTCAGAAGCAACTTATTAGATGAATACACGGTTCAGAGATCATGATGTTATCAATCACCTTCTTTGTATGCAGTATAATATATATATATATATATATATATATATATATATATATATATATATATATATATATATATATATATAGCGTAATAATGTAAGAAGTGATATAGATGTATTAAAATGCACTGTTTAGTAATGGATGCAGATCTATTGATATAAATATACCTGATCTAGTTTTAGTGAACTTAAAAGTTTTAGAGCAATACACAATTGACTAATCTTTCACTGTTTTAACATTATATAGATCCAGTTTTTTATTAATTTCAAATAATTTACAAAATGACTCTTCTTAAACATGTTATGTAGAATATGACTAATTTTCTGGAACCAAAACATGAGTTGTTTTATTGCAAGATAAAATAATATGTAATGTCTTTTAGGTGTACAGGTTCTTTCCAAGAAGTTTGGGGCCATTTCTTTTTGTCCATTCATCATGAAATTTACACACAATGAAAGGGCAAAAAATGAAACGTGTGAAAAATGGAGATACAAGGTTTTGTTCCAACAGCAGTGACATGTTTTTTCAAAACATGTGTCAAGTTTGTAATATATTTCCATATATGTTTGCCAAATATGTATATATTAAAACATTGTATCTCAAAGAACTCTCCTTGCTTTCCATGCAAGTTAATGTAAAAAGATTTCATTCTAATTCATTTTGGAACATTTCTGTAGGTCTGTTTGTCATGAAATGACTTTACTGACATATACATGCATAGATATGCATATTTAAATATTGCAAAATGGCACAGCTAAATATATTTAGCACCTGTATTTTAAAACATTACATATTATCACGTATTTTAAAACAATATTAATAAAAATTATACATACTTATATATACTTTACTCATATTAATATATTCAAGTTTTTATTATGAGAAAATTGATTTTTTTTACACAGAAATTACTAGTTTTAAAACCAGAGTGCTGTTTAAACAGCTCTGTGCTGTCACTGGCCAATAAGAAGAAGAACGCTGGTTGCAATGTGGTTAGAAACTTTTCAAACAGCAGCTGCATGAATAGGCTGCAGTAGCATAAGCATATTCTGAGGTTTACGAGACGAGTCTAATCAGAGATGGAAACATGGTGCTTCACAATATGTAAGTTCAGTTTAACTAGTTTAAATGAACATCTAGTATAACTCGCAAAAATGTCGATGAGGAATGGTTTTGAACAGTTTTTTCACTACGTTTTTCCATCAAATTCTTTTCATTTTTTAATTCATCTCATCAATTTTCATCATATACTTTTTCCTCTAAAGATATTTCATTGATGATGAGAACAATATCGGTATCTCCGAAAAAAGGTACTGCATTTCCTTTGATGACATTATAGTAGTAAATAAACAGAAATATATTTGACATCCACATCTAGTATTTGGAATAAAACATCAGATTCATGTTTGTAATACTGATCTGAAGAGATTCATCATGTTACTGTTTTTGATTAATAGATGATCCTCCTGATATCTGGCCAGCAGAAATTTTGGGAAACATCACTGCAAGAGCTGGAGAAAATATACTGTTAAAGTGCAGCATCTTTGACAATCAGGTATCAAGTGACCAGATCCACATGTATCTGTGTAAAGATGGTGTTGGAATGATGACAGAACCACTTGGAAAGAAAGATGAGCTCATCTTCACTTTGAGAAATGTTTCAGTGCTGGACTCGGGAAACTACAGTTGTGTTTACTCGTTTAACAAATATCCTCACAAGAATGTGACTGCATCAGGAGAGAACTCACTCTATGTCCAAGTCATTGGTAAGAAATATGGCACAATATTTTTGTTGTTTTTGTATAAAAGTAGGGGAGAGTGGGGCACAACCTAACACCTTTTAACTTTTGCTAAATACTATTAAAATTATTTGAAAAAGATTCAAACAGTGCTGTATTTCAGCCACCGAGAGAGATTATAATAATGTGGGAAAGAATTCTCTTACACACAACACCGTAATTGAAAAACAAGTTACTTTTGTGGTATAAACACAGACTTCAGGGCGATCTGGAGAAATATCTGCGTGATTGCTGTTAAAATTTGCAGATGATGTTGCTGTAGGAATTCGAGCATGACAAAAAGCATGTTCTACTAGAACATAAAATATCCATGTTACATTCAGTTTGTGCTCACTCTCTCCTATAACAGTTCAAACAGTCAAAAATTAAACTTGAGGTCAGATCAGTCACACTTATTATCATAGTAAATCAACTGAGAAGATCTTCTAAAAGCATTTTTTTATGCTCAATACACAATCATTTCTATGACCTAATATACGAGCGCTTTAGAAAATCCTTCATACCTGACACAGTACATCATTTATGTGGTTATTTAATTGATGATTGGGTCAGCTGACATGTTAAATAACCACTTAAAAAACTAATACCTTAAAAAAAATCTTAAACCAGACTGTGTAATATGCTACAATGCAGAGAAAATGCCGCACTTCTAAAAAATCACATGCTTGTTCATAGGTTA
This sequence comes from Colossoma macropomum, assembly GCF_904425465.1. Classification (NCBI taxonomy): domain Eukaryota; kingdom Metazoa; phylum Chordata; class Actinopteri; order Characiformes; family Serrasalmidae; genus Colossoma; species Colossoma macropomum. Next base: position 27,016,738 of record NW_023494798.1, on the reverse strand, counting down.
CTGTTGTCAATGTTTTAATTACACAACAGCACTGTTTTAATTGGCTTTTACACTAATTTGAATAACTCTAATACCTTCAGAATTGTTACCAAATATATCATAAATTTGTGAATCAAATATTGTTTGCACATTCTTTCAATGGTCCCTTATAGATGATCTACAGGTACTTAAATTGTTAAATTTTCTGGTGATAGTTGATTACAAAAACATATTATAAAAACATTATATTAAACTAAAGGAACATGAATTAATTCATTTAAGTGTAGCAAAAATCTTGATCAGGAATGAGTTTGAACAGTTTTCATTAAGCTTTGACTTTTTTTTTATTTTTTGTTCATCTCTATAATTCTCATCATTTACTTTTTCCTCTAAAGATATTTCATTGATGACGACAATATCGGTTACTCCGAAAAAAGGTACTGTATTTCCTTTGATGACATTATAGTAGCAAATAAACAGAAATATATTTGACTTCCACATCTAGTATTTGGAATAAAACATCAAATTCATGTTAGGAATACTGACCTCAAGTGATGTTACATGTTACTGTTTTTGATTAATAGATGATTATCCTGATATCTGGTCAGCAGAAATTTTTGGAAGCACCACTGCAAGAGCTGGAGAAAATATACTGTTTAAGTGTATCATCTTTGACAAACAGGTATCAAGTGACCAGATCCACATGTATCTGTGTAAAGATGGTATTGGAATGATAATGGAACCACTTGGAAAGAAAGATGAGCACATTTTCACTTTGAGAAATGTTTCAGTGCTGGACTCGGGAAACTACAGCTGTGTTTACTCATTAAACAAATATCCTTCTAAGAATGTGAAAGCATCAGGACAAAAATCAATCCGAGTCCAAGTCATTGGTAAGAAATATGGCACAATATTTTTGTTGTTTTTGTATAAAAGTAGGGGAGAGTGGGACACAACCTAACACCTGTTAATTTTTGCTAAATACTATTAAAATTATTTGAAAACAATTCAAAACAGTGCTGTATTTCAGCCACCGAGAGAGATTATAATAACATAGGAATGAATTCTCTTACACATAACACAGTAATTGAAAAACAGGTTACTTTTATGGTATAAAACCAGCCTTCAAATATATCATAAATTTGTGAATCAAATATTTCTTGCACTTTCTTTCAATGGTCCCCTATAGATGATCTACAGGTACTTAAATTGTTAAACTTTCTGGTTATAGTTGATTACAAAAACATATTATAAAACATTATATTAAACTAAAGGAACATGAATTAACTCATATTAACTCAACAATCTTGATGAGGAATGAATTTGAACAGTTTGCATTAAGCTTTGACTTTTTATTTACATTTTTTGTTCACCTCTTCAAATCTCATCATTTACTTTTTCCTCTAAAGATATTTCACTGATGATGACAATATCAGTAACTCCGGAAAAAGGTACTGTATTTCCTTTGATGACATTATAGAAGCAAATAAACAGAAATATATTTGACTTCCACATAAAGTATTTGGAATAGCGCATCAGATTAATGTATTCAGGAATGTATTCATGTATTCAGTATTCAGGAATACTGACCTCAAGTGATTCATTATGTTACTGTTTTTGATTAATAGATGATTATCCTGATATCTGGACAGCAGAAATTTTAGGAAGCACCACTGCAAGAGCTGGAGAAAATATACTGTTAAAGTGCAGCATCTTTGACAAACAGGTATCAAGTGACCAGATCCACATGTATCTGTGTAAAGATGGTGTTGGAATAATGATGGAACCACTTGGAAAGAAAGATGAGCTCATCTTCACTTTGAGAAATGTTTCAGTGCTGGACTCGGGAAACTACAGTTGTGTTTACTCATTAAACAAATATCCTCTGAACAACGTGAACGCATCAGGACAAAAATCAATCCGTGTCCAAGTCATTGGTAAGAAATATGGCACAATATTTTTGTTGTTATTGTATAAATGTATGGGAAGGTGGGGCACAACCCAACACCTTTTAATTTTTGCTAAATGATATTAAAATTATTTGAAAACGAGTATGACTAAAAGCATGTTCTATTAGAACATAAAATATCTATGTTACATTCAATTTGTGCTCACATTTTAGTGCTCAAAACACAATCAAATCTGTGACCTAATATACGAGTGCTTTACAAAATCCTTCATACTTGACACAGTACATCATTTGTCTGGTTATTTAATTGATGATTGGGTCAGCTGACATGTTAAATAACCACCTAAAAAACATACAAAAACTAATACCTTAACAAAATAATTCTTAAACCAGAGTGTGTAATATGCTACAATGCAGAGAAAATGCAGCGCTTCTGAAAGAAATCACATGCTTGTTCATAGGTCACTGTTGTCAATGTTTTAATTACACAACAGCACTGTTTTAATTGGCTTTTACACTAATTTGAATAACTGTAATACGTACAGATCATCATAAATTTGTGAATCAAATATTGGTTGCACTTTCTTTCAATGATCCCCTACAGATGATCCACAGGTACTTAAATTGTTAAACTTTCTGGTGATAGTTGATTATAAAAACATATTATAAAACATTATATTAAACTAAAGGAACATGAATTAATTCATTTTAGTCTAGCAACAATCTTGATGAGGAATGGGTTTGAACAGTTCTTCATTAAGCTTTCACATTTATAATTTTTTTTTTCCATCTCTTCAATTTTCATCATCTACTTTTTCCTCTAAAGATATTTCATTGATGATGACAATATCAGTAACTCCGAAAAAAGTATTGTATTTACTTTGTTGACATTATAGTAGCAAGTATTTGGAATAAAACATCAGATTCATGTTTGTAATACTGATCTGAAGAGATTCATCATGTTACTGTTTTTGATTAATAGATGATCTTCCTGATATCTGGCCAGCAGAAATTTTTGGAAGCACCACTGCAAGAGCTGGAGAAAATATACTGTTAAAGTGCAGCATCTTTGACAAACAGGTATCAAGTGACCAGATCCACATGTATCTGTGTAAAGATGGTGTTGGAATGATGACAGAACCACTTGGAAAGAAAGATGAGCTCATCTTCACTTTGAGAAAGGTTTCAGTGCTGGACTCGGGAAACTACAGTTGTGTGTACTCATTAAACAAATATCCTCTGAACAACGTGAACGCATCAGGACAAAAATCAATCCGAGTCCAAGTCATTGGTAAGAAATATGGCACAATATTTTTGTTGTTATTGTATAAAAGTTACATTACATGTTACATTCAGTTTGTGCTCACATTTTAGTGCTCAAAACACAATCAAATCTGTGAGTGCTTTACAAAATCCTTCATACATGACGCAGTACATCATTTATTTGGTTATTTAATTAATGATTGCATATCATGTTGGATATCATGCCTCAGAGGCCCTTGTTGTAACATGGAGCATCAGTATGTTCAAAATTCCACAAAACTCCCACATATTTTTACTATCTTTTTTACCATAGTTTTAATATCACCATCACTGGGAAATGATCACATATAATGTGCATTGTAATGTAAATGTTACATTGAGAAAAAAAAAAAAATGTTACTTTCCCAATTCTGCCTCCTGTGTTCATAGATTCTATTATTTTGTAGGTGTTGTGTCAGTACTTTCTGTAGAAATCTTGATGCTTCCTCTTGGCATTTTGTTCCTGGTTGGGATACTTTTTCTTGGAATGTATTGTATTACATTCAGAATGTTTAACAGTAAGTACTGTGGACAGCTTTATCACTTTTTCCTAGCAGATCTGAGATTTTAATACAAAGACATAAGATGCTAAAATGTCTCCCTCCTAATCAGACACATCTTCTTATAGCAAAACAGCAGAAATGACATTCTTAAAGAAACACAGGAGTTACTTAGCTAATTTGAGCTAAGCAGACCTGGTGTGTCAGCGTAAAGACATGGCTTTCACGCTCGTTATTCTTCTTCTATCATCAATTAAAATATTATAAGAGAAAAGAAATGCAAATAACTTCCTAATAAAACTACTTGTCTATTTTTGTCATTGCAGAGTTGTGCCAAAACCAAGGACAGAGGTACAATGAAAGGCATGTAATTAGCAGCATAAAGCATAATCACAGTGGTTCTCAGGCTTTTGTTATTTAACATACATCCAGTGCATATATCCACTTCACATTCACAAACATACTGTCATTTAACTTTGTACTTCTGAATATGAAGAAAAGTTTGCCTTTGTAAGCATAAAGAAAGATGTTTAAAAAATGAAACTGAAAAATATTCAGACAGTGTAAATAAATAACATTAGTACCTCATTGCAAAGCTGTTGCTGGCAAGCATAGCTTTGATATTTGATTACAGTTAGATGTAATTTACTTTGGGCAGCATTGAGATAAAATTTTTTTAAAACACCGTGTCCACTCACTGTCCACTTTATTAGACACTCCTACCTTGTCGGTCCACCTTGTAGATGTAAAGCCAGAGATTATAGCTCATCTGCTCCTGCACAGTTTGTGTTGGTCATCCTCTAGTCCTTCATCAGTGGTCACAGGACGCTGCCCACAAGACGCTGTCGGCTGGATATTTTTGGTTGGAGGACTGTTCTCAGTCCAGCAGTGACACTGAAGTGTTTAAAAACTCCAGCAGCACTGCTGCGTCTGATCCACTCATACCAGCACAACACACAGTGACACACCACCACCACGTCAGTGTCACTGCAGTGCTGAGAATGATCCACCACCCAAATAGTACCTGCTCTGTGAGGTTCCATGGGGGTCCTGACCACAGAAGAACAGGGTAAAAGGGGGCTAATAAAGTATGCAGAGAAACAGATGGACTACAGTCTGTAACTGTAGAACTACAAAGTGCACCTATATAGTAAGTGGAGCTGATAAAATGGACAATGAGCATAGAAACAAGTCATAATCTTATGCCTGATCAGTGTATGTATGGGAGCAGACAGGTACATTTTGTTGTAATGGTGTCAAAAATCTACATATTGCAAGTGTTATTTGTCTTGATGTAATCTTTACTCAGAACAGTGAACTTATTTCAGGTAATCTACTTCATGTCATCGATAAAATTTTATTTTCTCTTCTTAGTAATGCTGAGGATTTGGCTGATATTCTAACTGAAGACTGGGAGTTATACAGCATAGTGCAGTACACAGGTATGAATATCTGTTTTGTGAACATTCAGAGTCACAATGGAATATGAAAAATGTACACTGAATATTTACATAATTTCATAAGAAATCAAGGAATAAAATCTCAAAATCTGTCTTTGCAGTCTACAAGAACGTACAGCACACAAAAAAAGAAAATGATTTGTGATGAAGTTTGAAAATTACCTTATGGTGTGCCCGGCATTGCTAATTCACTCATCAAAATGTCTTGTAAAGGTCATGTTAATTCAATAAAATGTCAATTCAATTCTTTTACTACTTAGCCACACACACACACACACACACGCACGCATTATATAGTGTGTGTGTGTGTGTGTGTGTGTGTGTGTGTGTGTGTGTGTGTGTGTGTATGTGTGTAAAATCGGTTTGTAAAGGTAAATATTTTTGTTTTTTTTTTTCTTTTTCAGGAAGCACAAAGAACATACCTGAACCACCCTACACTATTTATGCCAATACATGGAAAGAAAAAGGGAGGGAAAACACATTCATTTTTCCTGTCTAAACAATATAGTACTCTGACCTATTGGACAACATACATCCATAACTTACTAACCGCATTTTGTTGATTAAAAATGTTTGATTTGTAATGACCAGCAATGAAAAATTATTTTTTTTTGGATTTTTACTCAATTTAGTCGTATCCAATTCCAACCCACTAGTTAGGACTCCCCCAGTCATACGATACTATCAACGCTAGGAGGGTGAATGCTAGCATAGGGTGAACCGCATCTTTTCGAGCTGCCACTCACACAATGTCATTGGACAGCTGAACGCTCGGCCAACCGCCAGATCTGTTATGTCAGCCTGCAGACGCCTGCACTGACTAGCATCGCGCTGTGTGATGGGGGGAGAAGGGGGGGGGGCATCCTGCCCACCCAGAGAGCGAGGCCAATTGTGCTCTCTTGGACTCCCGGCTACGGATGGCTGTAGCATCACCAGGAATCGAACTCGCGATCTCCTGATGACAGGGCCAGCGCTTAGACGGTCGCGCCACTCAGGAGCCCTTCCCAAAAGATTATTAATCATATGTGGTCCCGTCCTGCTTCATTTCTAGATTTCTACATTGTTTGACCAGTCTTTTCTGTAATTCTGACATTGTTTGCGTATGTGTTGGCTTAGTTTTCTCCTGTCTACAATGTTTCTTTTAGAAAAAAATTGTCCATTCTTCTCTATTCTTGATTCTAATGCATTCAGAAATAAACTGTATGAATTTTTTCTGGATCATGGCTTTCTGACTTTTCTATCATGTCTACATACACGACATCCAAAGGCCCTCAACAAACTACACAAAACTGAATACTGTCATGAATGACCTTGAATGACATGAATGACAGAGGCACTGGTTCATTTTCACATTTTTACTTCACTGATTCAACCAATCTCTACCCCTTCCATTCAGAAACAGGACTGCTATAGAATCCAAAATTTTAATACCAATAACAGTATCTTGACTTTGATACTGATTCCTAAACAATACATAGTTTTGATACCTTCCTTTAAACACACTCATACATACTAAATAAAATAAAAAATACATCTTTATATCTGTAGTAAAAATCCAGTTTTACAGGAAGAAAATTAAACGTGTACTATTTACACTTCTTCATCATAACTTAACTCTAGACTTAGGAACAAGCATGCAGATTCGTTCACTGACTCTGATGACCACTTGGGTATAGACCACTGTCATTGTGTCGTCATTTTGTAGTAGGCGCCATGCTCTTATGCCCATATTAGGAACTCCGGGTCTAAGCTCCATTTCTCTATTGCCAGAATGAATAGTGTTTTCGCAAAATCGCCTCTATTGCACCCTGTGTTAAATAAAAATGTTCAAAACCTGATAAGTTTTGTCCTGTAAACATTCTTCTCTCACACACCACTGGATCCTCTGAATTACGAGATCGTTAAAGGGTTGAAATATCAATATTGCTACATGTGAGCTAAAGCTACTGCGCACTGCAATCACGTCATTAGACTGACAGCCTCCTTAAGCAGGTTTTGTCAGTGTACATTTCCATATAGACTGAGTACAGATCCAGCAGTTTTCAGCAGGTTTCCCTGAAGTTCTCTGTTCTTCATCTGATGCTCACTGAAACACGATAGATCTGTTCTTTTAGCTTGATTTGAAAAGATCTACAAACGTACCTGCACTCAGGCTACTCCAGTACAGATTCAGCTTAATATCACTGCTGACTATGTGATAAGCTGATTTAGGCTCTCAGAATATCCTAATTATTATTTTAATGCTGGTAACATTTTTCTGAGGACATTTTCTCAGGACACTGGCCAGCTTTTTGTTCGTCCCACCTTAAATGGTGCAGCTGTCAATATTAATGTAGTTATAATGCATTATGAAAACTGGATTCATAGAAAGTTTCACTGCAAAAAGCAAAAAATCACAATGAGATGTAAATAAATGTTTGTGTCTTCAATTTCACAATATGCATTTTAAATAGCCTTTATATCCTCCTTAAAGTCAGTAAAAACAGCAGTATAAACAGGGTCAGATTAAGATCCTTAGGTGCCCCTGAGCAGTAAGGCTACAGTGCCTCATTCCCACAAACCCACAGATAACAGATCATTTTTAACAAGTTTTTAATAACAATTGATGATTAATAATTTGTCAAACAGGATGGTTTTGCTGAAGTTCAGCTGGTTCTAAACTGAACCAGAGTAAAATTTATAGCTAAGGCCTTGTTAAGATCAATTGGCTATGCCAATGCGAGGCCATCAGCTTGCTCTTGAAGATCATTAATATCACAATGAACGTCAAATAAGATGCCAAAACGAAAACGATCCAACATAGACGTCACAGTCCGACATATTCATGCAATAAAAATATGCTTTTTGGATATTTATGGCTGGATCATTGGACTGACTGTTGTGGTGTGTGGACAGATTATAGATTTGGAGTAAACAATGTTCCAATATTTAAATAATAAGCTCATTAAAATCAACCCCATTTGGTAGATCCGGCCATGCGTATAATGTATAAGAACAAGGCTGGAGGAATTGTAGAAGTGTTGCCTTACATCTAGTGGCGACTCACAGCACTGCACATTTTCAACTACTTCTTAACTCAGTGCTCCTGATCCAGCTCATTAGCTGATTGTGAAGGCCTTTCGTGAGTGGGATAAGGTATTTTGGGGCAGGGAATAGCTGAAACTGTCCTGTGCTATGGGTCACCAAGAACAGAATTAAGAAATATTGTTGTATTTATAGCAATACAATTTATATGAAGTTGCAAAGTTCTGTTTAATCTGCCACTGGCCAATAAGAAGAACTGGGCTGGTTAGAGTGCAGTTAAAAAAAGCTTCACCCAGCAGCTGCATGATCAACCTGCAGTAGCTACACATGCTAATGTGAAGTTAGTTCTACAGGGTTGATCAGTGATGGACATGTGGTGCCTCACAATATGTAAGTAAGCTTTCTAATTTCATTTAAACTATTTTTCTTTATGAAGTGGATATTATGCAGTTTCTCCTGTAGTTTTCACATCATTTTTGTTTTGCTTTTCTGTGAAGACATTTCATTAGCGATGACAGTGTCAGTCTATCCGGCAAAAGGTACTGTACCTATTTTTCCTCACAATGATTACAATACTTTAACTGAAAAACAGAAGTGTATTTTACTTTCACATAAACTTGTATGCAAAAGCCCCAAAAGCTTCTGGTCAAATTATGTTTTGTTGATAGTAATTGAAAAAAAGAGTACATATCCTCTACAGCGAGCACATTTTAATGCACAATTACTATTTATTTGGTAAATCTTACTTACAGGAAAAAAATAAGACATTAAATATGGCCTGTACAAAAGTTATGCTACATTTCATATTTTTTGTTCATGTCTTTCCAGTATGTTAAACTCAGCAAATAAATTGTGCACTAAAATTTGTGGAAAATTGATCTACATATGGGAAACTGGCCCATGATGCTTAATAAGATCGAAAATGAATACAAACAACTTTAAACATGAACTGATTAATTTTAGATCTTTGAACTTCAATGTGTTATTGTTTTTGATAATCCATAGATGATGCTCCTGATATCTGGCGAAATTTCTGGACAGCACAAATTTCTGGAAACATTACAGTGAAAGCTGGAAAAAATATCCTTTTAAACTGTCTCATCAATGAAAAAAATGCATCAAGTAAACAGCTCCACATGTATCTGTGTAAAGATGGTGTTGGAATGATGATGGAACCACTTCTAAAGAAAGATGAGCACATCTTCATTTTGAGAAATGTTTCAGTGCTGGACTCGGGAAACTACAGTTGTGTTTACACATTCAACAAATATTCTATTAGGAATGTGAGGGCATCAGGATATAACTCAGTACAAGTCCAAGTCACAGGTAAGTGATATGATCCCCATCATATCAAAATTTGACAGTTAATGAGGGACTATTTTCACATAAAGTGATTGTATATGTTTTTTTCTCTTATTTTTTTTCCTTGAATGAGATTTCATTACTGCAATTATATCTCCATCAATCTTTATTTTTCTCACACTGGTTATTTAGCTTACAAAATTCCATACACTCTTGGGCAAAAAAGAAAAAAAACGAGCAAGCCCAAAAATATAATGGTTTTTAGAAATGGTTTTGGGCTGGTCAGAACCCAGATTTAAACCCAGAATTTTAGAGAATATTTGGTCTCACATTAAACACAAACTAGTTCAGCAATGTTTTTCAACTGCTTGAAAAGCAGTTGTTTCTGTATAAGGTTGTCTGCAAATTCACACACAGAACTTCAACATTTAAAGAAATCAAGGGGAACGCTATCCCTTATTAAGTTCCTTTATCAATTAGTTTAATAATTTATTGTTAAGACCATTAAAAACTTCATGTCTTGCCATTTTGGGCTTGGCTCGTTTTTTGCCCGGGATTGTACACATAACATTTATTATTACCACAAAATGAACATTGTTGATTTTATTTTTGGGATACTGATCTCCACTGATACGAAGATGTGTTGTTTTTTATCAACAGATGATGCTCCTGATTTTCAGCCAGCAGATATTTTTGGAAGTACTACTGTGAAAGCTGGAGAAAATATACAGTTGAAGTGTAGCATGTTTGGAAAGAAAAAATCAGGTGACATCCACATGTATCTGTGTAAAAATGGTGTTGGAATAATGATGGAGCCACTGCACAATAGAGATCAATACACCTTCATTCTGAGAAATGTTTCAATGCTGGACTCAGGAAACTACAGCTGTGTGTCTTCATTTTACAAACATCCTCCAAAAAACGTAACAGCATCAGGATACTCAATCCAAGTCCAGGTCACTGGTAAGAGATTTGACCCATAATCATATAAAAATTTAACAATATAAATATAGGTATAGAATATAAATAAAGTGAGGTCAGTTTGATGAATAGTGCTAAGTGAACCGTGAACTGTAGCCATTGTCTATTTCAGCTATTTCAATGTCTCCAGTGTTTAAAAGAACTTTATTTCAGTAAATAGATATGTAGAACTATTATATGTTACATGTCAGTCTCGTGGGCACTTTGATAATCTAATTTGCAATTATAAAAATCATTATAGGTATGATTATAGGTATTCAGCTGGTAAAGAGTGCAGTGCTACGATCTGGAAGGTCCACTGTGAAGAAGGGAGAGGATATAGAACTGACCTGCAGCATCTCTGAATCTGAGAAACCTCAACTTCTTCATGTTTATGTCTGCAAGGACAGCCTTGGAAAAATCTCAAAATCTCTATATAATCAAAGTCACTCACATTTCTCCATTAAGAATGTGAATTTGGAAGACTCGGGTGTTTATAGTTGTGTGTACTCTGCTGAGAAATATGATGTCAGTGAAGTTAATGATACAGAAAGAGAGAACTCCATTCTCATTCAAGTGTATGGTGAGTAAAGCCTGAGCAGCTCTTAACCTCATCTCATAGTTTGTAGTCATTTACAGATTAGAATTCAATGATTTTTCAAAATGTCGGCATAATTCAGTCAAGATAGTCACTGAGAGGGGTTTGATGTGAAATGCTTGGTTTAAGAGAAACTTACTGAGTCAGAATTATTCACAGTGATCCAGACGTTCAAAGAGATTAATGCCTCTAAAAGTTACATCACATTAAGCTATTACGTACAGTTACTACAAATATGTTGCCTAATATCTGAAATTGTTGTACAATACTTCTGCAGAAAGATTTTAGCCTAAAACACATATTTTTTAATTAATTCATGGCTAAGAGGTACATCCTGGGCATTTTCAAGGAAAAATAGTGCCAAAGAATGTGTTTTGTTTTTTGTTTTGTTTTTTTTTTTCAGATTTACCCCTATTTTCCCATTAATAACATTACATATGAAACCTCTGAAGATACGTTTTTGGCCACTTTGAATAGTACAAAAATGGCTACCCTTGAGTTATAGACATTGACTGGTTACTTTCACCACCACTGTGGAAAAAAATGTTGGTATGTTTCTCTACAGTTAAGCATTTTATATCAAACCACTTTGAATGGTTCTGTTTACATCCTAATGTTTGATTCATTAAGACTTTTTTTTTAAATATGTGGAATCCATACATTTGAATTACTGTTAATAAAGAGCAACTTTGTTTTGTTTTTTTTCAGACCCACAATGGCAGATAAATTTTATAAGATTACTAAGTTCATTTGGAGTCATCATGTTTGCATGCTTGCTAGTGATTTTTGATGTCTACTCAACAAGGAGATATTCTGTCACTCTGAATTCTGAAAGTTGCAACCAGTCTGGATTTACATGATCAAAAATGAGACTTTTCTGAATGTGGTGTTGACATTCTTATGTGTCTGGGTGGTTCATATTATCTTATTCTCCAGCAAGGGATCCATTCAAATGTAGTTGTACATATGCATTTATGTAAGTCATGAAAGGACTTTAAATGTGAGTAAATTCATATTAAATTCTTCATCTCACTTTTGATTCATTCCTTTATTTTGTCACTGTCCAAAGAAAAACCAGCATCTCAAAATGGCAACTTTACAAGGGAAGGCAAAACATTCTTTACTTTTAATGTAAGTTACTGTAATGACATTTTGTTCCAGACAGTTTTGGAGCATGAACTTTTCAGTGTAAAGGACAGCTGCTGAGCTCAAATGATGTAGAAAAATAAAAATCACACAATCTTTGATGATTAGATGTAGGTTTCAAGTCTGCTGTGTTGTTTTCCTCATCTTTGAATATGGTAAAATTTCTATAGGAAACAGGTAGGGAGCTACAGCCTGCTGTAATCACAATGCAGGACACTAGTGTGTTTGGAAGATGCATCTTCCAAACTGGCCTACTCACTTTTTCACAAGCCTACCCAAAAAAATCTATTTCTGCCAAGATCACTTATTTCAGTTCCCAAAAAAAAATAAAATAAAAAAAACACTACTGGACAAAATGACTACTATCTTTGGACGACTGGTCCTAACCCACCAGAACACCATTAACAGTTGGATTCCCTGTAGTTTGCATACAGAGCTAACAGGTCTGTTGACGATGTTGTCAACTTGGCCTTGCACTTCACGCTATAGCATCTTGACAGAACTGGAACCTATGCTAGAGTTCTGTTTGTGGACTTCAGCTCAGCTTTAAACACACCATAGAGCCTGAGCCGCTGCAGGTCCAAACTGTCCTGGCTGTCAGATCCCATCTGCTGGGACTCAGACCATCAGTGCTGGAGTGCCACAAGGTTGCATGCTTTCATCCCCTCTCTTCAGTCTCTACACCAATGACTGTGTCTCCATGGAAGAAGCTGTGAAGATCCTGAACTTTGCAGATGACACCACTGTGGTTGGCACCATTGCCAACTATGATGAATCAACATACAGAAAAGCAGTTGAGCAGCTGATGTCCTGGTGCTACGGTAACCACCTGCTGTTGAACACACAAAAGACTGTAGAGATAGTGGTGGACCCTACTCCCCTGCCCCTCAACATCAGTGGCTCTGTGGTTTCCACTGTGGAGTCACTCAAGGTCCTGGACACCAGAACACCTTGCCATCTGATAAGAATAAGGGTGGATTTATTATGTCTTGGGGTTTGATGGCAGCTAGTAGCCAAGTGAAACATTGTACAGGTAGACAGAAAAGTGGATTCCACTATGTATCAGCAAATTCTGGAAGCAAATGTGACACAGTCAAGAAAAATAAGCTAGAATGAAAGAAGAATAGAATGATCCAAGGCACACTTCAAAATCCACCATGAACTACTCCAAGAAAAGCAATCTGTAGCTTAGTTTGAAGCAAATAGTCTCCTGACCTGTGGATGGATCTTCAGTTAAATTTTGTGCATGCAAGTCAGCACAATAATATTGCTGAACTACTAGCATTTAAAACTAGCAACATTGTCAAGTGTTCAGAAAACATTTTAAAAGAGGTGATGTAATCATGCTTGGGAATACAAGGAGCATCCAGAAGAGGCCTATTCCTTTATAAGGAAGGAGGGGTCAAGGGTCGCCACTTTGCCAAAAAATACATTAGCAAATAGCCCAACTTCTCACACTGCATGGGCTCAGGAAAACTTTGAGAAACTGTTTATTGACAACACTGTTAATTTCTGCATCCACAAATGCAAGCTATGTACTATGCATAGTGGAATCCAGACATCAACAACATCCGGTGAGCTAAAATGGTGCTTGGCTCTTTTAAGCCTCCTACAAATAAATGGTCTCAAAAGTGCAGTGTTGCAGTAGGCCACCTGTGGCTCACCATGAAAACAATGCCTGAGCTGTCATTGCAAAAGTAAGGCATGCATGTCAGCAACATGAGGCTTGTATCTGAATTCTATAATAATCTAAAAATGTTTATAAGCATTAGGGCATCTGTAGGTATAAAGTGCTTGGACCCCAGCTATTGCCACTCACAGCTATATTTTGGAATTGAGTTTGTACTTTTGTATGCAAGTGTTGGTCACAGTACAACAATAATTCAGAGTTAAAATGAGGCCTGCAAATGTATGTCAGCTAAATAATGTTCAGTTTGGTTGAAGTCTTTATGCTGAATTTATTATTTAGATCAAATAAATTTAGCAGAAATTTAGTAAAAGCAGTAGTATAATCTAAAAGCTAATGCCTGATAATGTGCTCATTTACAAGAAGAAAAATGTACGCTGTTTCAGTTTCAGAGCCTTGATGATTCAGATAGTCACATAGATAAGGCAGAATGAAGTGTGAGAAACGCAAAAAAAGGAAGCAGGACCCACTGTAACAGCTCCTCAGAAGCAACTTATCAGATCAACATGAAGTTCAAGATTTAATTAATCTTCTTTAAAGTAGCTAATTTGCAACAATTTACAAATACAAACAATTTATGCAGACATAAAAAAGAAATGCAAAAGTATATGACAGCCTTAAAATGCACAGTTTAGTAAAGTAATACGTAGCTGACTAAGCTTTGACAATATCAACACTACGTAGATATTATCCTATATTTATTTATTTATATGTATATATATATTTTTTTCTCAGTATAATTATGTCTTGTACTCACTGTTGGATATCGTTAGTTTGGCAAGAACATCAGTCACCTGTTGAGTCCTAATTTTTTTTAACTGTATATATAGTATATTGTATATTGAATAACTGTATAATAATAGTGATAAAAAATAGCGAAGTAGGTAAATAATAAAGAGGAAATGGTGCTCAAATATTGCATAAATGTAGCAAAATAGTAAAGAATCAATGTATTTTCTGTGAAGTATGTCAAATAATATTAATAGTATTATAATAACCATTTGATTCACAGATTATCATTGTATCAGAAGAGCACCATTGTATACTGCAAGTTTCTGCAAAGCAGTAACTTCTTCATTGCCTTCTACTGTTGTGTCAAAGCAGAGAAAACAACAAATTTTGCTGGGCTCTGGCCTTAGTTCCCACTCCTGCCTTATGTGATCCAAAGTACTATATACAATTATGATTTACACCTATGCAAATAGTGCAAGCAACACTTAACATAATAGAACTTCTAAAACAATACAGACTAAGTGACTGAATGATGTTTAAACCAGTCTGTGCTGCCAGTGGCCAATAACAAGTGAGCTGGTTACAGTGTGGTTAATAAAGCTTCACCCAGCAGCTGCATGATTCTGTTTGGTGATTTGATCTATACAGTTCAGCAGCACAGATTTGAAGTTCATATCAGGATTTGATTAACAATGAAGACATGGTGCATTTCGATATGTAAGTAACCTCTGTCATTCTTTACTTTTTCTTCTAATTAATTATTTACTGCTTCACTATTTATTTATTTCTATTTCTTTCCTTGTAAAGGTATTTCATTTTTGATGACATTATCGTTATCTTCAAAAGGTATTTATTTCCTTTTCTTACACTAGTTACACTGTCTTCACTGGTAAATATAATTCATTTCCCTTTTGCATATTCTCACTGTCAAATCAAACCTCCAAAACTGCAGCAATTTCCTGCTAATTTTAGTGCATAATTTGTATTTATTTGCTAACTATAAATAGTAGAATATTAAATAAAAAGAAACAAATAAGTTTTAGAATGGCAACATTTTATATATATTTTTTCCCAATACATTAAATTCAGCAAATAGACAGTAATTGTGAATGAAATATGCAGCAGTGTGTTATCTGTAAAGGATGTGTTAATTAACTTATTTTCACTTAGAAAATAAGCAAAATGTCATTTGACCAGGATGCCTAAACTTTTGCATACAATCATATAAGGTTTGTTTTGGCAGAAACAATTTAATATGTTTAATATACACTGAAGATGCACTGATTAATTTTCAGAATACTGATTTCAACTGATACATCAATACTGTTTCTGATCAACAGAAGATCTCAATATCCAGCCAGCACACATTTTTGGAAGCACTGCTCTGAAAGCAGGAGAAGATATACAATTAAAGTGTAGAATCACTGAAAAATCACAACCAAATGAACAGCTCCACATGTATCTGTGTAAAAATGGTATTGGAGTGAGAATGGAACTACTTGAAAATAAAAAGGACCACAGCTTCACTTCGAAAAATGTTTCAGTACTGGACTCAGGAAACTACAGCTGTGTGTATTCATTAAACAAATATCCTCCGAAGAACGTGAGCATGTGTGGAAACAACTCAATTCATGTCCAGGTCACTGGTAAGAGCGATTACTTAATGTTTTTCTTTATAATAATATAAAATTATGACACTAGGAATAGTCATGAGGTTAATCTGAGTTCAGTCATGTAAGGTATAGATGAACTGGTGAGCTTCCTGAAACCACTATAGTGCTACAAGTGTAGAATTTTATTTCTTAAGATCATTAATTAAAGTAGACATAATTCAAAATTTAAAAAAATGTACTCGGTTTGTAATAAATACAGCAGGCCAAACCAATTTATGAAGCATTTCAGGATCTGCAAGTGGGTTCACTATATTATGTATGAAAGGTTTGGTGAAAGTCTCACTTTAATAAACTTAAAACAGAGTTTAGTATGTACGAAGGGAACAAAGGGAATTCCACTGCTTTTTCAAAGTGTCTGCATAATTAAATCAAAGGAAGTCATTTGGAGTGGTTTGGTGTGAAATGCTGTGCTCTAGAGCCTCTTACAGAATTGTTCAAAGTGGTGGTGATAGGAACCAGACATTGAAAGTGTTTAACGTCTCTAAAAGCTACATCACATCAAGATTAGACAAAATAGTTATAAACACACTGCCTTATATCCGAGATATTGTTTTATGATAGTTTTCAAAAAGCTTTTAGCCTAAAAAAAAATTGACTGAGATGTACATGCAGGGCATTGTAAGGCAAAATATATTTTTTCTAATTTATCACTATTTTACCAGAACTTGTGACGTGTGGGTTCACTGGTGGATTTGGATAGTAAATAAAATGGATATATTTCTGTTGTAGACATTGTGACTCCTGGTTCTTATCATCACCACTGTAAAGCAATCTAAGTCAGTAAGTTTCTTTACTGTAAAACATTTCACATCATAACTTTCTGAATGACTTTGTTCACATTTCAATGATCAAAATCAGCAAAATTCTCCTTTAAGACTGCAATCATTTTGGCAAACTCACCACTGTTTGTAAAGCTAACTATTGTCAAAATTTTAAGAATACTATACCCTCTTGTTTTCATGTAGTTTATGTTATCGGAAATTTAATATATATGCTACTTTTGTAATTGTAACCAAAAATTAATTATTTATAATTGCTGCTTGGCAGTGCAGAAAAAAAGGACCTTCAACTTGCTCGTAATTCAAATTACTTTCAAGAAACACAAAATTAAGACATTTTGCTCATTCATTTCATAGTGGCACACTGCAAATGAAGTAAATGAAATATACATTACAGTCAAGTCTATATATATTTGGGTGACACAATTTTTGTAATTTTGGTGTGTACACCACCACAACAGATTTGAAATGAAGCAGTCAAGATGTAACCGAAGTGTAGACTTTCAGTTTTAATTTAAGTAGTTTAACAAAAATATTGCATTAGCCATTTTGTACATATTTTGGTCCCTCCATTTTCACACGCTCAAAAGTAAATTGGCTAAAGTAATATAATTATAAATACAAGGATTATTTTAAAGACTTGGATGAAAATCCTTTGCCACTTTGCTTGAAGTCTGGAACCCATGTATATTACCAAATGCTGAGTTTCCTTCCTTGAGATGCTTTGCCAGGTCTTTTCTTTTTGTGGGTCTTTCTGCCTTCAGTTTTGTCTTTAGTAAGTGAAACATATGCTAAACTATGCTAAACTATGCTAAACTGTGTTGAGGTCAGGTGACTGACTTCCAATTTTTTACCTTAAGAAGCCATTGGGTTGCTTTAATTGTATGTTTTGGATCATTATCCATCTGTACAATGGAGCGCCATACTATCAGTTTTGCAGCATTTGGCCGAATCTAAGCAGACGTGTGACCATGCCATAATACTGCCTCCACCATGTTTGACAGATGATGTGGTATGCTTCGGATTATGAGCCCTTCCTTTCTTTCTCCGTACTTTTCTCTACTCATCATTCTGGTACAAGTTCGTCTTGGTTTTATCTGTCTAAAGAATCTTGTTCCAGAACTCAGAAGGCTTTTTAGATGTTTTCTAGCAAGGTCTAATCTGGCCTTAGTGTTACCAGTGGTTTGCTTGAGGTAAACCTTCTTTATTTACATTCATGAAGGCGTCTCTTGAATGTAGACTTTGACAATGATACGACCAAGCTCCTCTAGAATGTCCTTGACTTAACTAGATGTTGTGAAGAGGGTTTTCCTCACCACAGAAAGAATTCTGTGATCATCCTATTTAGTTGTCTTCCATCGTCTTCCAGGCCTTTTGGTGTTGCTGAGCTCGTCCAGTGCCCGTTCACTTGGCCACTACTACGATTCTGCTACCTCTCTGATAAGTTTGTTTTTTTTTTTCTTTCAGCTGTAATGATGCCCCTCTTCATTTGCTTCAACTCCTCTTTGGACAAAAGAGTTACCATGAAAAGCTACCAAATACATATTCAACACATAGAATCAACTCCAGACCTGCTATCTCCTTAATTTGTCATGAAATAACAGCCATGAAACTGCTTATCAGTCAACTGTCCAATCCCTTTTGTGCTTGTGAAAATGGAGGGACTATGTAAAAAAAGGCTGTAATTCCTAAACAGTTAATGTAATATTTTTGTTAAACCCCTTGAATTAAAACTGAAAACTGACATTTCTGTCACATCTTGACTGCTGCATTTCAAATCCATTGTGGTGGTGTAGATGCAAAATTACAAAAATAGGTCACTGTCTAAATACTTATGGACCTGACTATATTTGATGAACTCCAGAAAAATAAAAGATAAATCAAATATTAAGTCAGTTTCATATCATTGCTGCTGCACAGAAACCTTGTGTCTGAAATGGTAACTTTACAATAAAACCAAAATAAGTCATTAAATTTAAATAGAAGTTAATAAAACAAGATTATTTTTAATATTTACATTACAGCATTTCTATTGGTCCATTCATTGTGAAATTTTAACATATTGTGAAGAACAGCTGGTATTTTCAAAAACACACATACAAGATTTTGTTCCGACAGCAACTATACTATAAGATGTATCTTTTTCTCACACCTAATTTTTACCACAAAATAAACAAGCACTGGTTTCACTTTCAGATTACTGATCTAACTGATAACACAATGTGTTATTCTTTTTGATCAACAGATGACTCTTTAGATATCTGGCCAGCGCACATTTCTGGAAGCCCCACTGTAAAAGTAGGGGGAGATATACAGTTAAAGTGCAGCATCTTTGACAGAAGAGGATCTAGTAACCAGCTCCACATGTACCTGTGCAAAAACAGAATCGGGGTGAGAGTGGAACCGCTTGGAAAGAAAGATGTCCACATCTTCATTCTGAAAAGTGTTTCAGTCCTGGAATCTGGCAACTACAGTTGTATGTACTCATTCAAGAAGCATTCTCTGAAAAACGTGTGCACAAATGGATTAAAATCAATCCGAATCCAAGTCACAGGTAAGAGATATGATCAAAGTTTCCTACATAATCCTTTAAAAATGCAGCATTAATTAATAAAGGAGCTAATATGAGGTTTACAACAACCACGTTGTGTAAAACGTAAAGAACTTGGGGTGAGTTTTCTGAAAGCATTAGTGCAAAGCGCATTGTAAATTCTGTTTAAATTTATTTATTTTTCCCAATTCCTTGTGCAAATAGCATAGTATATTATCTATGTTGTTGTTTACCAAACCAGGAGACTCAGTCATTAATCTTAAAGTGCTTTGCAAACTCTCTGTCCTCCACTATTCTGGATAACAATCAGGAGCGATGTTTACCATGAAAAAAACAATATAGAACTTTCTCCTCATTTTCAGAATTATTTCAATCAATGATTGTTTGCGTACTCTTTAAAAAAAAATGTATATACTCTTTATATTAATGATAATAACATAATAATAATAATAATAATAATAATAATAATAATAGTAAGCTGATTTATTCAGCTCACTGTTGGTGCCACAAAGATTTTTTTATACAAAGAAAATCTTGCACCTTTTTATTTTATTGATTTTATGTATATATATATATATATATATATATATATATATATATACACACACATACATACACACACACACACACACACACACACACATTTGCTTGAACCTCTCATGGAAAAGGTTTTTTTATTGATTCTTAATGGGTTCTTCTAAAAACCTAAATAATAAGGTTCTTCAATCTCATACGCTTCTTTAGGTTTGTTGCGATACCACACCTGAAATCTAAATGGAACATTAATGCAGCATTAGTCAGATTAACAAACCCTGTGTTTATTATATCAAAGGAAAAAAAATCAGGTAATCTATTTACTGCACTACCATAAGCAAATGTTAGTTTGTTTGCTCACTGGGGACTTAACAGGAAAATCTGCAGTGCCGACAGGTGAATTACTTTTAGCTTCAATGCCAGAGACATATGTCATGACATATTTGTAAGTATTGACAATAGTTTATGAAACTTCACTTGAATTTTTTAAGAAAGTTTCACTCACAGTACAGAGAACCAGTAAACCATTAAGAACCTTTATTTTTATAGAGTAAACTGCCTTTATAAATCCTGTGAAGAATTCAAGCTATGATGGACAAAGCTGGTTTCAAGTTCAGAAACCTAATAAAATGAAATGAAAAAATATTAAGTTTTAATCAAAATCACATCAAATTTCATCAGAACAAATAATCATGAATTCTATTTTGGGGAAAAGTGTACTGTAAACTGTGTATTAGGGATGTAGTGGAAGATAAAGGAACAGCGTTCATGCAGCTTTTTACATCTGAAGTGGTGTTTATAAGTTTTAACCGTTTTTTTAGATTATACTCACTTATTAGAAAGTCTATATACCGCCCCTGCCACACACATGCTCCTTCATAAAGTTTAGGAAAAGTGTAAGAGGCAATCGCATATTACTTATGCTTTGGGTTTATACTCTACATTTCACAATCTTCTCTAAAGAAACTACTAATACATCTTTCTCCAATTATTGTGACCATCATGCGACTAGAAGCACGCACAAAATTCACAGAAACACAGCATCGAAGAAACATTTCACTTTGCAGGCAGCACCGCGCTACTTCAATCATTAATACCTTTGGTGGCAAATCAAATTTCTGTAAAGGCTGGTGCTACACCAGTCCCCAGACAAGCTACTGTCATGGAAAGAAGAAAATTAACAATAAATAAACTTTGCCTTTGGCAAAACCAAGAAAAGAACTGTCACATACCCACTCCTGATTTCTGTGCTCATGGATTATAAGATAAGATTCTAAGATAAGATTTTATTGATCAGCAAGATACTGAAGTGTTACAGCAGCACAACTTTTACACTCTAATTAAGAATAGCAAATGAAAAAGTTACACAAATAAAAAAAATAAAGTAAAATAACAGATTATTGATAAATAATTATCAAGCCCACTTTTTGTTATATGTATTCTTAATTCCCTTTTCTTATTCATAATGTTTTTCTGTTACTGTAGGTGTTGTGTCAAAGAGTTATAAGGAAATTGTGCTGGTTTCTCTTGCTGTATTTCTCCTGGCTGGGCTAATTTTTTTCTGCACGTACCGGTGCAGAGTGAGAATATTTTATAGTAAGTAACTGTAACGGCTCTCTTCATAGATTCAAAATACCCATTATGCAGTTATGTGTACTTTTCAATTATCCTGAGATAACTCTCTTGCTGTTTTTTTCTACAAAATTTCCATGTAATTTAATAAATCGGTTATGTTGTTTTTGCAGATTTGTGCCACAACCAAGGACAAAGGTAACCTGGATATAAAATGGTGAGCATAATGTACCTAAAATCTGTGTGTAATCTCTCTCTCTCTGTCTTTCTCTCTCTCTTCTATAGTGAAGAGGCAGATGAAGATGATATGGATAACAGTGATGTTATATATGCAAATGGTAAATGTCTAAATAAATTACTATTATTATTATTATTATTATGATCATTATTATTATTATGATCATTATTATTATTATTGTTATTATTATTATTATTATTATTATTATCAGTTTTATAGTCATAGTTTCTAGTACCAACCTAGTGTATGCTTGTACAGACTATGCAGTGCTTTGCGTTTGTTAATTATGTTCACATTAAAAAATCATTGTGAACAATGTAAATCAAAAACAGTAAAACATACACTGTGAACGGGAGGCTGGGAGGACTGGTGTTACAACTGCGTCTGTTTAGTGAGTCTTTCCCTGTAACTACAGGCCGTCAGTACCAACATGGAAGGGTCCATATAAAGGGACAGGTCTGGGCCAAACCACTGGATGAGGGAACTAGGAAATTAGGAAGCACAGAACATGGATACCAGGAAACATGACCTAATTGCAACTGAACACCAGAGCTTTACAAAGTATCACTAGTACTATGTTATTTTTGCATGATGTGTAGGGACAGATGATCAGATCAGATCAGTAAACTAAGTGGTACATGTAAATCATGGCTGTCAGAACAAAACCATGTCATTTTTCTTTCTTTCCTTACTTAACTTATACATACCAATTGCCATTTACATTGTGTGCAGATTTCACACTGAATGAAGAGAAGCAAATGGTCCAAAATTCCTTAGAAAACAAGTCTGGTTACATTAACTTTAAAGAGTAAAAATGAAAAGTGAAGTATGAGTTTTGCCTTCTCAAGTTACCATTTTGGAGGTTTTATTCTGACATTGTTACCAACCTAATCTATCCTTGTAACTGTCTGACCCTTTGCTTTACTTGCTTTGTTACCTGCAAAAACCCATTGTTATCCTTATGTACATTTTGTTTATGTATTCCAAAATTGCTCACAATTACAATACTTGTAAAGCTTTTTTTTATCTTTGAACCATGACAGTATGTCTCACTTTTACTTATACCATGCATGTTATCTTCTAATATTGTCTAAATACACCAATTTAATTGTGAACTTTGCACAGAGTGCTTTCTTTGTTTGTCAGAACATCTGGCAATTAATTTATGGTTGGGTTATTGATAGTAAGATACTAGACACCAGACATATGACAAAGACTGGTTCTGCCTCCTAGCATGTATATGTTTCCACAGCACAAGTTATCATGAATATGTATTCATTTAACTGAAAATGTTGTTTCTTACTGAAATAGTAACACTTAAACTTATGATTTGCGGGACATTGTCTTGTTTGTGCATCGCAGATATAGCCACCCACCCACTGACCTGAAACAAGTTCCTTGGAGATGTAGGAACAGTAAGTGTAGGTTCTGGAATATTAGATTATTAGACAGCATGATGTCTTTTTATGAGCCTGTTGTCTGCTTTGGATATCACAAAACTATTTAAACTTGAGGCAGGTGAGGCTGGAGCAGTGTTACTCCAAGAGGACGACCTTGGTGTTGACCATCCTGAAAGGAGTTCCCATCAAATCCACTACAGGAACATTCTTACACTTACACTAGTATACACTTGTTTTTCTGTATTGCATATTCAATTTAAATCATAGGTTCTGGGTAATTTTAATTTCAAGATTAAACATAAATAGTTTCAAAAAACACTGTTACTATTAATTCACTGTCTTATGCCAGTCTTAAATAAGTGTAGTAACCCAAATACTGTGGGTTTGTGGGAAAGCATCAACAGAAATATTGCTTTTTAAAAAAGGTATTTATTTGTTTGTTAACAAATAAATGCCAACAGCACTTTTTAAAATCTATTCCACAACATGTATTATTATTATTATTATTATTATATAATATTATTATTATTATCCAGAAACAGAAAATTATGCAGCCTACCTCCATCTTTTCCGTCTGGTTTTTGCAGGCAGCTCATCAAAGGGGCAGCTCGACAGTAAATATCAAAACTATCTTAATATGAAAACATTTCAATAATTGTAAAGATATCTGACTTGATTACCATTCATCAGAGTCAGATTTGAAAAAATATTCAAACAAGTAGGTTAGCTTAACTTAGCTGGCTACAAATATAGGAAGCAGTAGACTGTAAAAATAGGCAGTAAGATAGAAACATAGCTAAAGTCATTTTTTTTTCTTTTTATGACTACAAACTATGTTTATCTTTTTCTGTTAAAGTACCGAATTCTTACATTGTCAGTTAGTCAGCTAATGTAGCTAACCCTAGCTAGTTAGCTAACGCTAGCTAAATCTGACGAGGCTAACTTTAGCCATAGAATAAGTTTAAACTCACCAAACTGTGTTCCTTTTAGCTTGTTAAAGTCTTCTCCAGTTGCTGTTTACCTCTTTAAATCCTCACACGGACAATATTTAAGATAAAAATTTTAATTAGCTAATTCAATATTTAGTGTTTTTAGACTAGCTTCTCTCTCCTCAGGGTAGCGGTTAGCCCACTGTGCAGCTACAACCGCCATTTATTTATTCATTGACATCCCGCGAGAGGTTCTTAAAGAGACAGGCACCCTTTAAAGACTAATCGTTATTATACGAAGATCATCAACTCAGCATTAATGGCTTAAAACAGTTAAAACATTGCCAAGATAGTTTGTGGTTAACGTGAGAACAAATATTCTTTTGAGGGTTTATAGTCTGTATCTTTCCTTTTTGCTTTTATTACATTTTTTACTGCTATTTCACTATTTTATTTACAGCGTTTTCAACTGAAATTGTATTGATTGAGCTACCGACATCGATGACATAAGAACTATTGTCATAGCAACATTCAGATCACTTTAATATACCAACATTGAGGACAACTTGATACCTTAATGTCACAGTAAAATTTAAATAATGTTATATCATGTGCTCTACCTGTTGTATACTGCCCATTCAAATTCATTAAGGATCCACCATGGACTATATGATGTAGGCCCAATGTAGAGTGACCCACAATGTGCCTGTGTCAGGTTATGTGTGTGCTAGCCTAACTGTGTACTGCCCTCCCAAATCCATTTGGGGGCCACAGAAGGCAAAATGGTGTTGGTCTAATGTGGAGAGACCCAAAGTGGGCCTGTTGGCTAGCCCAACAGTGTACCCAAATCCATTAAAGGCCCACCGTAGGCTAGCTGATGTGGGCCCAGTGTGGAGTGACCCACAGTGGGCCTTAGTCAGGTTATCTGTGGGTAAGCCTAGTGGTATACTCCCCACTCAAATCCATTTAGGGTCCACAGAAGGCAAAATGATGTTGGCCCAATGTGGAGAGACCCAAAGTGGGCCTGTGTCAGGTTATCTCTGAGCTAGCCCAACAGTGTACTGCCCACCCAAATCCATTAAAGGCCCACAATAGGCTAGCTGATGTGGGCCCAGTGTGGAGTGACCCACAGTGGGCCTGAGTCAGGTTATCTGTGGGTAAGCCTGATATACTGCCCACTCAAATCCATTAAGGGCTCACAGTGGACAAAATGATGTGGACCCAGGTTGGAGAGACCCACAGTGGGCCTGAGTCAGGTTATCTGTGGGCTAGCCCAGTGGAGTACTGCCCACCCCAAATCCATTACACTGCTGTAATATATTGGCTAACTTCTAGCAGGCTAGTATTAAATTAGTTTTGTAGGTGACTATAAAGCACAAGAACAGAATAAAGAGAGACAGCAGAAAGCATAACAATACCTAAAGGCTTATGCTGTCTTGTGCCTCTTTCAGGGATCATGTCTCTTTTTCACAGTTTTTAATCTATTTCTGATTTGTTACTCTGATAGGCTTCTAACAGTAGATATCAGTGATTACTGGCTAATATAAATACTTTAGATATCTGATTTCTTGTTTCTTTTCTGGTGTTGAGAAGGATGGGTTCCTTTTTTGAGTCTTGGTTCCTCTTGAGGTCACTTCCTCTTGCTCTTAGGGGGTTTTCTTTGCCACTTTTGCCCATTGCTTGTTCTTTTAGGGCCCAGACCCTGATTATCTGTACAACTGCTTTGGGACAAAGCCCATTGTAAAAAGCAATTATATCTGACTTAAGCAAAAGTTGACTTGTCATGCAGCTGGGTGGTGAACATCAGTGATATTTTAGAATTCCAATTCTAACTCTAATTGAAAAGCAGCTCTGATGATGGTCACTGACCTCTTAAAAAAGGAACAAAAAAGTGTACCAGAATTTGAGCTGATGTAAGTTTGAAACCAGCAGAATTACTGAGCATGTAGTTGCCCAGTTTAACCCTTGTGTAGTCCTAACATTCCATAAACTCCCCTTGTCCTAAGGGTCAAAAATGTCCCGTCTTCACTAAACCCTTAAAATAAAGTTGCATTTTAATTGCATGAAGAAACTACCTGTCATTCATCACACACTTTGTGAATATCTGGGTTTGCCCTCTTCTCAGTACAGAAAGACTGCATTTAATCAGTGGCATACTGGCACAGAAAACTGTGCTTCCACTCTCTGTATCTGTGAAGGCCTACAGGTGAATCTCATGCTTGTGAACCAGAAAGTTTTAAATTTTTTGGAGTTCAAACAGTAGCACACATAATCTCAATCTCAATCTCTGACCGCCAGGGGCCTCAGTGGGCCTCATACCACTGGCTTAAAGAATAGGAACAGTCCATTGTAGATGCAAAAATTAGATGAAAGAAAGCAAACATGAGCAGTTTAATAATGGGCCCATATCCAACATGTTTCTATGATGTTTGTGTTTGTATTAAAAATGGTCATCATTCATTTTCAAATGATCATTTTCAAAGTTCTCTTTATCCCTAGAATTAAAGAGGCAATTGTTTGTTACTGTGCTTTTAAGATGGAAATATACAAATGATATCAGTTCTGATTGGCTGCCCTGTATTAGGCCTCATTCAAAAAACATTCCAGGCTGAAACACTAAACACGCTGAAGAGTGGGCAGGGCTAAACTGCAGTAGACTGACTAGGTGTATACATGCAAATGTACTGGTTTTTGTGATGTCACTAAAACAAGCTTTTTTAACAGCTTAGTGTTCATATATGGACTGTTTAGACTGCAGAGTGAACAGTACATTTTAAGATGTTAACAATGTTTACATACTACATCAAGCTGTTTTATTGCAAAAAAGTTAGGAAATCCAATTTTGCATGATATGCGTCCTTTGTGTTATGGTCAGAGTGTGGGGGTAAGGGGTGCCTCCAAAGTACTTGGAGTGGATCCATCCCTGGTGTGCAGTCATGTACAAAATTCAGGTATTTTACAATGATGTTTAATGTTGAGTCAGATTTTGAATATAACTGGGCTATAGCGCTATAGAGACTCTTCTTTGTTAGTGCCATGTGTTTTTCATGCAAAGGCACATCCATGACTCCCTTTAAAAAACAGCCTTCCAACCTTGGGTTTTGCTGGGGGGCCCAGAATTCTTGCTATGCCACATGCAAAGATGAAAGGCAAATGAGGCAGTATAGAGTCACTTCTCTTTCCTGTTTGATCTGGACCCAGACTAGGTAGTAATGAGATGGCAACAAAAGAAAACAGAAAACAGCACCCCAGGTGGACAACATTATTTCCATAAAGACTGGAAGGTTAAGCTTAACAAAGCAGTATAAACCTGATAAATACCTTTGATAATCCAGACTATGATAAACAGTTTACTTGGGTTGATAAAAGAGTTTTTCCAAACATGATTATCTCCCATGTAAGAGGCAAACAGACACACTTCTATAGCCTTTAATGTATCAGGTAAATGGAAAAAGAGCATTAACGGAACTGCACTCAATCTAAAACATTATATAACAATAAACTGAATTTAAGCAGCTCTGTGCTGCCACTGACCAATAAGAAGAACTGGGCTGGTACCAGTGTGGTTAATAATGTTTCACTTAGCAACTGCATAATCAGAGGACAGTAGCACAAACTTCAAGTTCATATGATGAGTTTGATCAGCAGTGTACACATGGTGCTTCACAATATGTAAGTAGCCTTTGCTGTTAAATATTTTCTTTTTAGTGTGGAACATAGTACAATTCAGGATTTCTTTTTTTTTCCTCACAAACTTCTTCCCAATAAAGATGTTTCATTAGTGATGGCAGTATCAGTATCTCCAACAAAAGGTGCTGTGTTTCTTTTTCTTACACTTATCACGTTATCTTCAGTGTTAAGCTACAAATCTAACATGTTCTTTTATATGTTAGTAATACTGAGCTGAACTGATACATTATGTCATTGTTTTCTTTCAATAGATGATTCTCCTGATTTTTTTGCCAGCACAAATTTTTGGAATCCCCACTGTGAAAGCTGGGGCAGATATGCAGCTAAAGTGTGCGATAATTGACAAAAATTGATCTAGTAGCCAGATTCTCACGTATCTGTGTAAAAATGCAGTTGGAATGAGAATAAAAATGCTTGGAAATGAAAATCAGCACATCTTCATTTTGAGAAATGTATCAGTGCTGATACTACAGCTCCGTGTACTCACTTTACAAACATTTTCCGAAGAACTTGACAGCATCAGGATACGACACAATCCAAGTTCAAGTCACTGGTAATTTTTTTTTTTTTATCAAAGTGTGATCGTTCAAACAATTATGTTAATATTTTAAAATGTAAAATTGAATCAATTATTGTGAATTGTACAATTGAAGGGTTTCATTTCAAAATGATATACATCCATGTTTAACAATTTTGGATATATGGAGTTTTTTGGAAAAAAAAAAGACTAATCTAGAGCACATATTTATTTCTCTAATGAAGGATGTTAATCATAGTGTGGCATTGCTCATTCTTGTACATTTAAAGGCCACTCTCAACAATGCAAATCATGGAAAACAATGAAAATTCATGGAAATGGTCTAACCCTTCAATTTACACTTTAAATGTATAAATTACAGTTGTCAGTGATGCTCTGTCAAACACAAATAACGTTTAAGTGCTTCACTCAACTATATGTAATCAGATTATTTCCAAATCTTTTAAACCTAAAATTACGGTCTACGCTATCTTCGTAGTTATTTAATGACTTGCTGATCTATTTATTCACCCTATTTATTCACCATCATTTTCCATGACTCTCAAAGCAATCATCAATAGTAATGTAAACAATTACAGGCCAAAACATAATTCCAAAACAATGTTGATTATTTTAAGAGTCACGGTTGAAGCAAACATGCTTTTGTCTGTCCCACTGTCTCAAAGTGGAACAGTATAAACAGTCCTTTAGGTCAGTCATTCGCAGTTTGTCGCTGTCTAAACATATATCGCCAAAATGGAAACGTTATAGGAGCAGAAAAAACCTTGTGATGGAAGTTAATGTAATTTTTTCCAAGTAATTTTGGACCATTTCTGTTGATCTGTTCAATATGAAATTTGAACACAATGCACAGGGTAAACAGAGTTTTCGAATATGCAAAAATATTTGATAAACAACATTAAGAAGTAGGGACCGAATGGCGATCGTGGTAAAAACAAAGCTTTAAAGCTTTAATAGAAAAATGACTACCCAAACTCATAAAGACAAAACAGGCCAGGGTCAGGATCAGAAACAAACCATGACCAACCAACAGGGACATCCAAAGAGTAGTCAGGAGCAAAGCGTCAAAAAAACGAATAGCCCAAAAAAAAAGAGGTAAAGCCTAAAACTAAGTCAGAAAAACAGACCAGGTAAATATGCAGAGAGAGCAATGTGAAAAAGTGCTGAGGTAAACTGTGGCATTACTTCACAATGAGGGAATGGAAGCAAACAGTTTATATAGAGCTAGGGACAGCGTAACAGATTAGTATTCTGGTCATGAGGATCTGAAGAACAGTCTGTGATTGGATGATAACTGTGATGTAAGCGTCACATGATCTCCCAAGGGATTCTGGGAGTTGGAGCCTGGGATAAGATCGAGGAGGGACGTGTGTGGTATTACAGAGCCGGAGAAAGGAGTGACAGTCATACAATTTATTTGAGGTCTACGTCAGTCATTCTGGGTCAAGTTTTGCATACCACTGCTATGAGGAGAAAACTTACAGGAGAATTAAAAAAAACATAACTTTGTAATGGAAGTTAATGTAAAGTTTTTACCCAAATGACTTTGGAGTGTTTCTGTTGGTCTGTTTATCATGAAATTTAAACACAATGTAAAGTGGCTGATGTGTTCTCTTTGTTTAAAGAAATGAATGCATCTTCATTTATGTGAATACATACAGTATATATATATATATATATATATATATATATACACGGTCCTGTATGTAATAAGTGTGTGTGTATATATATATATATATATATACACACACACACATTTATACATATACCTACATATATAAACCTCATATCTCCAAAATGATATCTTTACAAGAAAAGGAAAAAAAACATGCTTTACTTTTCATGTAAGTCAATGGAACCAGAAATTTTTCCAAGTAATTCTGGTCTGTTTCTTTTGATCCTTTCATCATGAAATTTACACACATGATTATAGGTATTCAGCTGGTAAAGAGTGCAGTGATACAATCTGGAAAGACCGCTGTGAAGAAGGGAGAGAATATAGAACTGACCTGCAGCATCTCTGAATCTGAGAAACCTCAACTTCATGTTTACGTCTGCAAGGACGGCCTTGGAAAGATCTCAAAGACTGTATATAATCAAAGTCACTCACACTTCTCTATTAAGAATGTGACTTTCGAAGACTCGGATGTTTACAGTTGTGTTTACTCACTGAAAAATATAATATCAGTGAAGTTACTGATACAGAAAGAGGGAACTCCATTCTCATTCAAGTGTTTGGTGAGCCTGAGCAGGTCTTAACCTTGGTTCATAACTTGTATTCATTTAGTAATCAAACATGAATGAGCCATGAATTACTGTCATTAATAGCGAATGTACTTTTTTATTATTATTTTTTTTTTCAGATCCACAATGGCAGATGAATTTGATGAGATTAATATGTTCATTTGGAGTTGTTATATTTGCATGTTTGATTGTGGTTTATGATGTCTACTCAACAAAGCAGGGATGTTCTGTAGCTCTTGATTCAGCAAAAGCTGCAACCAGTCTGGATTTGCATGATTAAAGACAATAACAATAAAGCTTTACTATTCCAATGTTAAACTTTTCCAAATGTGACAATGTTGCCTTTGGTTTTCATTCTGAACTTTATTAGGGTCACTTACCATATAGGTGTACTCTGTAGCTTTACAATTTAGGGTTTTCATTGTAAAATCAATTATAGACCACTTTCATAAATTTCATGATATACATTGTTGTGAATGCGTTTTACAATATCAATGCTATACTATATTGGTATATTAAAGGATGACTACTTTATTAAAGAAATGAAAAATGGTTTTTCATTATACGCTGTATGGCCAGAAGTATGTGGACAACTCCTCCTAATTATTAAGTTGCTTTAGCCACACCCTTTGCTAACAGTATAAATTAAATCAAGCACTGTGCCATACATCTCCATACACAACACTGGCATCAGAATGGGTCATACTAAAGAGCTCAGTGACTTATATATATATATATATATATATATATATATATATATATATATATATATATAAAATCTATATAGATAGATAGATAGATAGATAGATAGACAGATATATGTCTCGCTGCTGTTGGAACGAAGAACACAACCTTGTATCTCTATTTTTGTTGTTTTCCGGTATTTGACGTAATTTAAAACCACCCATTATGCTATACATTGTGTATAAATTTCATGAAGGGACCAGAAGAAATTATCCAAAATTACTTGGAAGTCAGGTTCCATTGACTACATTAAAAGTAAAGAAGTAAAGAAAGTTACCATTTTGGAGATATGAGGTTTTGTTCCGACAACAGCAATATGTGTATATATATATATATATATATATATATATATATATATATATATTATATATATATATATATATATACATATTGCTGTTGTCGGAACAACATATATATATATATATATATTTATGGTAACATTTTGTTACAATGTGTACAGAATACAAAGAAAATCAAGTGAACAATGAGTGAATGGCAATTTTGTAAATGTCAATATTGAAAAAAAAACAGATAAGCCCTTTAAATGAACATATGTTAGTTTTGTCTAAGATTTGATCCAAACTCTTATTGTTTCAACTTAAATTACTTAAAAAGAGCCTCCATGGGGATAAAAATAAACTGAAATAAAAAGTGAGACTTGCAGAGTGTGGGTCTGTTGAGTGTTGAATCTTTTAGACTGACTGGCTGTATCATAGCATATATCAAACTGTATTAGTGTTAGGTTATGGGCTGATCAAGACTGTTATAATATGATGAAACATTAGCATTTGTTTGAGTATGTAGGTCACAGTACACCAGCAAACATAAGCTCACAGTTAAGATGAGGCCTCAGTTTAACAGAGTAAATGTAATCCACAAAGCTGTCTTATGTGTTCTGAGTATGAGCTCTGTGTTCAAAGTGCTCAGGAAGAAAAAATGTCTCTGTTTCAGTTTCAGGAACAAAGAGTACATTTTAGAAAATAGAAACACAGATAAAAGAGATTGGCTCAACGCCTCTGAGAAAACAACACAGGCCTCACTTAAACAGCTCCTTATTAAATGAACATGCATTTTTAAAAATGGCTTCTTTAATTTGTATATTAAATTAGTCTTGATATTAACTGCTTTGGACACTGTTGTATTTACATTTTCATGACAGTTACGCGTAAGTGGATGTTAAACATTTAAAAAAGTAAACAAGCAAAATGAAGTGAAGAAATATTCAAGATTGTGCACTATAGGTCACAATTTAAATTTAAGCAAATCTGTAACTCTGACCACGTTAAGGCCTTCGTACAAGAAGGTCAGATTTTTTTCTGCCATTGAAGCTCAAGTTTAGACAACTTTCAGCTGGATTTGATTTACTGATCAGAGACTTTTGCACAAACTTGTGGAGTCTATGACACTAGAGTGCACACTGTCAATAAAGCAAAAGGACATATCAAATACTAAGAAATTCTGAAATTCATTTTAATATTTCAAAAATTCTACTTTTCACTCAAATTGTTATGCTAATAACAAAAATTATAACTTAACGTTATATTTTTAAATTGTATTGTTTCACAATAATATTGATGCAAAATAGTAAAGTTAGGTAGAAGTAAATGTGCTTAAATGTGGTCAATGTAGCACTATAGAAAAATAAAACATAGAAGCCTGTATTAACTGAAATATTATACTTGGACTGTTTATATAATGTTTTATATAATATATAAACTGACTGATTGAAATTTGAGAGTGTTGTTAAAGCAGCTCTGTGCTGTCACCAGCCAATAAGAGGATGGGCTGTTTACAGCACAGTTAAAAAAGCTACACCCAGCAGCTGCCAGTGACCAGCTCCACATGTATCTGTGTAAAGATGGTGTTGGAATAATGATGGAACCACTTGTAAAGAAAGAGGTGCACATCTTCATTTTGAGAAAGGTTTCAGTGCTGGACTCGGGAAACTACAGCTGTGTGTACTCAGTAAACAAGTACGTTCCGAAGACCGTGACAGCATCGGGACAAAACACAATCCAGGTCCAGGTCACTGTTAAGGTAAGGGTTATAATTTTATGACCACATCCGAACGATGAATTTAATTAATTTTAATTGTTTAAATATTTAAATTTATTTAGTTAATTTAAGGTTAGTTGAGTCATATAGTTTATACAGTACTGTTTAAATATTTCAGTCACTTGAGAAAATTAAATTTCACATGCTGATTGTCTGAACCGTAAGAATTTATTTGATCAGAAAACACTGATATTCAAATATTCAACTAATATTAACACAATAGGTATGTTTTATAAAGGTAAATATATATAGGTAGTCAGTGTTAATCCAACACCTGTTCTGGCTATTTAGAAACTTTTGCTATGATAAATCAAGTGTGCTGATCATGGTATTTAACAAATTCACATGATTACTGGGGTGTTGAGGAGAAATCTAGAACTAAAGTTTGTTCTAAATCTAGAACTAAAGTTCTTGAAACTAGCTCATAATAACTACTTTTTTCAAAATAGGAAATTCTTGTTACATTTATGCTAATAATATACAGAATCTTACAAGTAAAAACACACTCAATGCTGAGATCAATGGTTTTAAACATTGTGCTTAAGTGATTAAGACTTTGCTCAGTACTGTATATAAACTGGGTGAGTTTATTAGTACTCAGTACATCTTCAACACTGTCTTAAGGTTCTTAGTTAATGTATGAATGCTTCACAAAATCCCTCATATCTCATGCGTAGCGTGTTAGCTGTGTTATTCAGCCAGTTAGCTGATCCATTTATTACTACTAGTGCTTTGTAAATTGGCTCTTGTCTCCTCTATTCTGATTTATTTGTTTGTTTTAAGAGTGCACACTCCGAATGGTTCTACTCTCATCTACTGCATGGCATTAAAACCTTAATATTTTTGAATGGAGACTTAAAATGAAGGGGAATGGAAAAAATACAATCCTGTGCAAAAGTCAGAGACTCTTTATTTATTTTCTGGTCAAAATATCCATTAAATGCAAGAGATAAGTCTGCAGTTTATATATATATATATATACATATATATATATATATATTCAGCGAGAGAGGCAGAGAAAGAGAGAATGGGACTCCTAACAACTGTGCAAGTCCTGGTAGATCTGTGACAAATAGGAAAAAATCAAGCTGAAAAAATCCAGGTGTTTCTGTCCATCCTTCCACTGTGAGAAGATAACTCAATGCTATGGCTACGAAAGGATGTGTAGCTATCAAGAAGCCATTGCTTTAAACTGCGCCTATTGACGGAAAAAAAATAGACAAAAAGAAGAAATTTTGCGAATCAAACAAAGCAGTTGCTGGTGTTCTCAGAACAACAGATTGACCACTCCAGACCTTGACATCATGAAATATGTTTGGAATTATTATATACTCAAAAATGTTATAGGCATTATAGTGTTAAGTGCACTATGAACTTTTAATGATAATTTAAAAATCTGCATTGTAAATCTGCTCTGGCTTGCTTTACTTTTCATAACTGTTAGGGGCCACATTAGACCACGGACCATTGAAATGTTCCACATTTATTTGAAATGACATTTTCTCAAAAAGAAAAAGAATTATTATTATGTTGGTACATTTTTCATTCCTTCCTTCATTCATTCATTCATTCCTTTACACTCTCAAGTAGACAAGGCAATTGGAGTCTGTCAGTGTTTATTTAGATTAGCGTCTTAAGAATCAAGTAATATTTCAGGATTATAACATCTTTTTCTGACAAGAAGTGTCACAAAAGTGCCGAGTAATGCTTTATTATACAGTCTCTTAAGTTCTGTGTATTAACCAGGCAAGTGTGAGGTTCAAATTCCAAACTTTTAGGTAGTGATTTTGGTTAACATGATGATCAGTTCCAAGGCAATCTAACTAAATTACTCTGAAATACCCAATGGGTTCTAGATATTACCTGGATATGTGTGAGGTACAGACTTCACAGTACTGTGTAATTATTTGGGGTTATAGATATTCAGAAAATATCTTTGTATGTTGTTTTACATCATATAATTACCTGGTACTTTTAGTTGTTTCTGACTTACTTTCCTGCTTAAACATGTGACATTATTCTGAAATATAATGTAGGTTTATATTTACCACCTTGCTAGGCCAAATATTTTATTTTACATTGTGTTTTATCAGCTTAATAGCTACAGATTCTTAGTTATTTCAGTGTAGTTTGATTACAATGTTTTGATACTTAATCATTTTACCAAAAATCATTACACAGCACTTTGGAGTTTGTACCTCACACTTCTCAGTTGAAATCTAAAATGATTTAGTACTTTAGTCACCTGGTTAATACCTAAAACTTAGGGGACCTGAGTTTCACGCTTTCTTTGTTTGTTTCCCAGTACAGGAAACACAGCCCAAGTCTAGTGTGCATTAATATGTAAAAGTTACTTCTACTGTTAAAGCTGTTCAGAGATTATAAAAAAAAATAATAATAATGAATATTGGCACCCTTGGTACACATGAGCAAAACAGGCTTTCTTTATTACTTTTACTTTTGATCTTTCATTTAAACTATTATCAAAAGTCTAACTGAACTAAACTAAATCCTGTCATGACAATTTTTTTTTCAAATCTCTGACATAATTCTTGCTGGTTGTGCTGGGAAAGAAATGTTACATGCCCATTCATAACTTCTGTGTTCATGAATTTTATTATTTTTGTAGATGTTGCACCAACAAATTCTGTACTGAACTTGGTGGTTCCTCTTGGTGTTGTGCTCCCGGTTGGGATGCTTCTATTTGGAATGTGTTATCTTGGAACAAGAATGTTTAACAGTAAGTACCGTTGACAATTCTAACACTTTTTGCTAAGCAGACCTGATATGTCAATGTGAAGACTTACAAAGAAAGTTTGCATACATTATAAGACCAAAATTTGCAAATAATTGTAAACAAATAACACAATAACAAATGTTATTTTTGTTGCAGAGTTTTTCCAAATCCAAATCCAAAGGCAAAGGTATAGTAGATATTTAAGCAGCAGCATAATGCATTACTGTAGTGGTGCACAGTTTTGTGTTTTCTCTGCTCTAACACATCCACTTTACGCCCAGGAAGGGGTTGTTAATTGACAGTTTGCAAAATTATGACTGGCCTTGTTTACCTAATGTTTTTTCTGTCAGAACTTCAGGCTACCTACTGGCACCCATATTTCTAACAGACTGAAAAATCCAGTAACACACAGAGGATTTCAGAATATTTTATTATTCAAAAATGAACTGGCTTTTCAAACGATTCAGTGTAGATATACATATTTGAGAATTGACAGAATGTGACTGTAAAAGGTTCCTGAAATCATGTTTATATTAATTAAACCAGTGAAATCATTTACCCACTGGATGTTAAAGTGGTGGGTTTTCATGTCTAAAGAGGAGAGTTGAACAGCAGACGCTGCCCTTACAGATGAGCTAATGCTAAAGATAATGCTAAAGCTCAAGGTAGTTGGTGCAGTGTTACATGCTTAGAAGAACTCGTAATGTTGTACACAAGGTCTTTCAGTCCTGTTTAAACTGACTGATTAATCAAACTTTCAGCAGCTTGTTAAAAATAAAGTAACCAAATAAATTGTGTCTCAAGCCTGGGTGTTTAACTGTGACTGTTTTCAGCTTCAGGATTGAAATAAAAACAATACCTGACATATTTCCCAGTAAAGTCTCTTCACCGTCTCTTTGCCTTATAATTCTTCGCTGGACGGAGCACTTAGAAATGCCCTTTTTTGGCTGAGAGGAGTACTAATCATTATTTTGCAATGGTGTATTAGTTGGGTCAGGTGTGTTAGAGCAGGGAGGCCACAAAACATTTAGAACAGGAGTTCTCCATACTCCAGATGCCATATCAGAATCTTGTGGTAGAAAATGTTTCAATTCGTTCAAATGAATTACTTTTTTTCTTTTTTTACTGTTTCAGTGGGCAGGACAATGCATGCTACTCTGAAGGTAATTTCCTAAATGGTGTTATATTAATTGTGTAACATGCTTATGTCAAGTACATTCATATTATGTTACTCTCCATTTTCAAGGTCCAGAGCAAGTGATGCAAACCACAAACGGGTACATTTTCTTACAATTTCTAGAGACAAAAAAATAATCTTAGGTTTATAAATGTAAAATGTTTACCTCAAACATAATCAGCAGCCTGATCTTATCTTTATGTCATAAATCTTACAGGGACCACTCTTTTGATGACATGTATGAATACTCTACTATAGCAGAATTAGAAGGTAATAGCACTCTTCATCTGTTTTTTCTTATACATCATGTATGTTAGGGGATTGCTTCTGGAACAGCTGATCCACCCTTTAAAGGGGCTGGAGACTTGATTGCAAATATTAAAACTATTTTAATTATCCTTAAGATTTGCAACTTGATGACTGTTAACCAAAGTTGGATTTGGAAAAAAAATATATATACTAAACCATAATTCTGCAGGTTTTTGTTCTAAACAAGCTGAAGCACACTTGACTAATGATTCAGTTGGTCTCAGTTTTCAAGCAAAGGATCAGGCATGCTGTTGCTTTACTGGAATAAAAACCTGCAGCCATTCCAAACCGTTGCAGATAAGATTGGACACCTCTGCTCTAGCTGTTTCAGACCGCATAAGTGTTGACAGCGACATTGCCATTACAATGTAAACAACCCCACAACAGTGGGCTTTAAAAAACACTTTTATTGACTACCAGAAGTCAGACAATAAATTAAGTCAGATATCGGATTAAGAGTGTAGGCTTTCGTTCAACCAGGAGTGATTCCAGTAACTTTGCTGGTGTTAGTGGCTATTGCAAGTACAATTTGACCAGTCATCCAAATAATGACCCTTATTTATCAAACAGCTCCAATTAATAATGCTGAACTGATGTCAGTTTATGCCTTTTAAACAGCATTGAATAAGGTTGAAAGCTTTCAATGCTAAGTACTTTAAAATATTCTGCATTTATTTTCATGCAATCATAGATGCTTTTAAAGAATCACACAATACTAGAATTCAAACTAATGGTGCATATAGACTGTAATAGCCAGCTCCCAAGGTCAGAAAGTTATATGAATGTCACCAAATTGCAAGCACTAGTTGTTTGCATTTGATGGGTCACTGTCCACTGATGAATTTGGAAATCACTCAGGATCAAAGCACCAGTATGAAAGCCCCATAATTTAGACCTAGGAGTGAAGATGTTTATAACTGGGATGAGGAGACTTGGAGTTAATGTAATGGCTTTTAGCAAAAGATGGAATCAGATAAAATTATTCTAATAACCTGCTTCTTAACAAATCAGCTAAATGCATAGCTGACAGGGTAAAGAAGTCAGCCAGTTTGCAATGTAGTCCATGTAGTTACTGAATAATAAGCAATTTTAAGGAGTTAAAATCTAATTTTCCAATATAATTGTTTTCACAGCTAACAGAAGTCCAGTCACTGTTTGGTAAGTAACAACTCTGCTTCTGCAGGCTGGTCTTCTGGACACAGATTCATTTTAGTCTTGCTCTTATTCTTACTAATTCTGGAAAACTAGAAATTGCAAATCAATGGAAGACGGAAAATATTACTTTGTGAAAAATCAATTAAATTTGTCTGTTTCTAGTAATGCTGAGGGTGGGGTGTATACTCTGGCTCAAGGCAGTGCAGTACACAGCTTAGCAGAGCGTACAGGTATGTATACCTAAATTATAAACATTCATATTCAGATTTGAGAGATGTAAATGTAAGATAATACTACAGTTTGTATTTTCTATGAAAATGTTTTTTCAGTGTTTTCAATGACTACCTTCAGAGGAAATGCTCATGTCAGCTAATAGTGGAACTGTGTGCAATAGAGAATGTGAAATGTGTTGAATTGCATCATATATATATATATATATATATATATATATATATATATATATATATATATATATGAGATATTTCTTTTAATTCCAGATATATACACAGAGACTAAACAACCAACTGCAGCAACAGCTATCTATACAAAAGTACAGAAGAGGAAAAAGGAAATACCTTGTGATGGATTTTACATGTTTGAACAGTACAATATTGTACATTATTAGGTGAAGTCTCATTATTTGTAACCCTTCTTTAAAAGTAAAAATCTTAATGTCATGTACTCATGAATGTTAGCTTGTCAGATAAAAATGTAAGCATATATTAAAAGCAAAGTAATTAGCCCTCAATTATTAGCAATTAGGGCTTTCATGGTTTTTATGTCAGAGCTTAGGATAGGTCAATATGGTCAATTTTAACTGACCATAATACAATGACAGCACTTATAGAAAGCAAGTCA
This sequence comes from Colossoma macropomum, assembly GCF_904425465.1. Taxonomy (NCBI): domain Eukaryota; kingdom Metazoa; phylum Chordata; class Actinopteri; order Characiformes; family Serrasalmidae; genus Colossoma; species Colossoma macropomum. The sequence goes on along the minus strand of NW_023494798.1, from coordinate 26,976,956 downwards.
ACTTTCATAATCTTAAAAAGTGCAGCTTAATAAATAGTATTTCCACATATGATTGAATAGGCCTTAGATCAATCTGGGCAGGCCCAGGCACACCCAGGCCTACCTATGGCTACATGCCTGGAGTTCACTGTCCATGTTTCACACTCTTATATGATGTTGGAAGAAGAGTCCAATTAATACATCAACAAAAAACATAATGTATATTTTGTATATGATATGCATATAGATTGCAGTTTCGGTTTCTAAATTTAATTTGTTTCATTCATTGTTTTAAGTCTTTACATGTCAATAAGATTTTATTTTATTCCAGTGTGTTACATTCCATTCAGTCAGTGCCTATAGTGCTACCAATTAATGTGAATTTTTAAAACTCTTAATATTACACATAATTATAACTTCTATTATTTTACTACATTGAGTCCTTCTTAAATTTCTATTTAGGAAAATTGCATGTCCCCATTTTAAATTCTGTGCAATGCAGACTCCAAATAAATAAACGTTTGGAATCTTTTTTAAGCTTCATGATTGTCATCACTTGCTTCTTCATGAGTGCAAAGATCCACTATAATTTGTCTTGAACACGATGACTAATCATAACATGATAACCAATCCACTAACAATTGTTAGTCCAGTCTAGATAAAAGCCAGGTTACCCAACAGAACGTGTCCTCTTGTCCCTCACAGATGCTCTCCATGAAGCCAAGGAGAGCTGCATATCTTCAGTCTTCATCCTCCTTGACTGATCAACTACTACTGACACTGTGAACCACAAGATGGTCATTTGGACTTCATTTGAACATCAGAAAAACTGATCTTGCTTGGTTCTTACCTACCTTTAGGGTCAATCTGACCAGGTAGCATGTCCCTCTCAGCCCCTGATGACCTCACTACTTAAGTTTGCCAGGCTCAGTTCTGGAATCAGTGATGAACTCACATGACTTTTCTTCACTTCTATGCTTATAAACACCCAGCAATAATTCTCATTTCCTCCAGCCGCCTCACAGAAAATAATCAATTGTCTTTCTAACATCTCTTCATGAATGGAGACACACCAGGTGAACTTGATCTGATCTTGAATCTACCTACCTACCTGCAAAGCAGAGCCCTCTACTGGGCCTCTCTATCACTATTGCATTCTTCATTGCCCATTCAAAATGTAAGATATCCACCCAATTGTATAGAACACTGGCAACAATTTACTGTAGGTCAGTGTTCGTTAGGCTGCATGGCACCTACTTAAGCTCATGATGACAAATCACATAGACGTACATAAACTTTTACAAAATTGACATAACACCTATGTCAGGTGACAATGATTTTTTTTTCCCGTTATTGCGTTGTATCGTGGCACTTTTTGGGTGAAATGTCAGCATAAGAACTGACTTTGTAGCTTAGTGTTTTTCAAGAGATGTTATGATAATGATGTGACCTCTTGCAAACAATGATGTGACAGTGTGTGAAGTATAAACAGAAAGCAGTGATTAGTAAATTCTGTTTGATCTGTATTAAATACAGAAAAGAGTACAAAAAACATATTTGATGTTTTACCTTATGAATCTATTTACCCTTTTTTATTTTGTAAATATGGCCTTATTCCAAATATGATGCCTTCAACATTCCATAAAAGATGGGACAGGTGTTTATTACTGTGTTTCATTTGAATTTGACCTACTATCCCTACTTTTTGTAATTGGGTTTTTCATCTTACAATGTTTCAAATCTGAGTTCTACCACACTTATACAGTAACATAGGCATCCATGTCTGAGTTCTACCACACTTTTTAAACTTTTTATAGTTCCTCTCCATTCAGTATGTTCCAGATAGTCCTGTAGCTTGTCTTTTGTCTCATTTGTCCCCTTTTTGATTTCACTGACCACGTTTATAGCAGATTTTAGCTGCTGCCTTGGTGTTGCCATGGGTAGTCCTGGGTGTGCCTGGGTCTGCTGAGACTGATCATGGGCCTATCCAATCAAATGGTGGAAGAATATTTATTAAGATTATTTTTTTTAAAGATAATGGCATTTTTATGTTTTCTGTTAGTATTGTCATTGTATTATGGCCAATCAAATTATTACACTCTCCCTTCTTTTTTCATTCATCCAATCACTGCTTACCTACCGCTGCTATCAGCCAGTAGAGTATGTCATTTTCTACCTATCCAAAGTTAAAACAATCATCTGTTTTTGCTTATTTAGTACTTATAGTGCTGTTTTACTATAAAGGCCAAAATGGAAAATGCATCTAACACTGGTTTAATGCATTGAGTCATCAAAGGTAAGATATAAATGGACCATAAACTTTTTTCATGCCCACATTGACAGTATGATTTTGCATACAATGATTAGGTTTAGGCTTTTGAGTTTGATGTGTTGATTTTCCTTGTCTTTGCACATCTCAGCTGTCTGATTTTATCTCAGTCATGTTGTCTTCTTTAGATTTAGCCACTGTGGCAGAGTGTAGCCCAGAATAGTTAGGTTTTGGTTTTTAGGTTTGCTCTGTTTTTCCTTCTCTTTGCACATCTCAGTTAACTTAGTTATGTCATCTATGTTGGGCAAACATGCCTGTGGTGAGCTGACACATGCTTTACAGTGAAAAGAAATAAAAAAAAGACCAAAAATAGACAAGTTAAAGACTGTAGGAATAAAAGTATATCTATATTACAGTGTAAAGTGCACAGTGAGAGAGGCATTACAGTAGACAGTTATGATATACTGCCCAGTGTGTATTAACAGGAGAGGTGATATAGTGATGTGGTTCAGCACAGTTCAGACAGCAGAGGATCAGTACCATCTCTGCAGTAAGGAGACTCATTGTAGAGCCTTATAGCAGTGGGTAAGAAAGATTTCACACGGCGCTCTTTAACACAGTGCAGCTGTAACAGTCACTGAATGTGCTTCTCTGTTTATCCAGTGTAGCATGCAGGGGGTGTGAGGTGTTGTCCAAGACAGCTTGTTGAGTGTCCTTTGTTCTGCCACAACCTCCAAAGAGTCCAGCTTGACTCGTACAACAGAGCCAGCCTTCTTAATAAGTTTGTTTATTTTGTTCAGAGCACTTTTGTTAACACTGTTGCCCCAGAACAGCATGGAATAGAGCACTCACTACAACAGACTGGTAGAATGTCCATAGGAGCTTAGTGCACACACCAAACGAACTCAGCCTCCTCAGGAAGTGTAGATGGCTTTGGACTCTCTTGTACACTGCATGAGTGTTACAGTTCCAGTCCAGTTTATTGTCCGAGTGCACACCCAGATTCGTCTCTACCACCTTCACATCTATTCCATCAATGGTGACTGGTGACAGGTTACACAAAGTCTATGCAGCACTCGATGGTCTCTTCACAAGCAATACATGTACTCCAATGAAGATAAGAAAATTAAAGTTAGACAGCTGAAATGTATATAAAGATGCAACAAACTTAAAAACCCAAACCATCAAGTAACCCTAGTCAAAGTGTACCTCCTCAGTGGGTGTGGAAAATGTTTTTTTTTTTTTTCATTTATATCTTGTTTCTGATGACAGTTTGCAGACTACTGCCTGTAAGTACAAACTCTACTTTTTTCTTTAACTCAGATGACATTTTATCTTTATCTTTGTGAATGGACATCCTCTGCTCTGTCTGGAGTTTCAAATTTAAAGTACATTTGAAGCAACTAATGTTAGTGCACTGCAAAAAAACCTGAAAGCTTCACTGAAGTAATTATGGATAGTGTATTGTAATTAAATAGTGATTAGGGGAAAAAGCAAAGCAGGACATTTAAGAGTGATGTGGAGAGACTCAGGTCTTTAGGACATAACATCATGACAAATGAGTTAATTTTAGTTTGCTATTCCCACCATGAGCCAAAACAGCCCTTTAGGTTTTCTTATAATTGCGGTTGGGGTTCCCTAGAGGCTTGGGCCTCTGGGTGTGTGGCCATAAAATGCATTGGGTGATCCGGATCTGGGTAGATTGCTTTTTTTTTGTAGCATTAGAGGAGTGGAAGTGTTGGAATAGGTAGGGTGAGAATTGTACAGCTTTCAGGAATCAGCAATAGCCTGATGTAATGACACTGCAGGACATTTGGAAATTGTATTTATTAAGTTGGCCTACTCACTTTTTCCCAGGCCTACCCAAATACTTATTTCTGCCTGTTGGCATAGACTGCCTGATATTTTGCAAATCTTTATCACTGTATACTATCTTGTTAGGTTCACAGATGACAACACAATCATGCAAAAAAAAAACAACAAAAAAAAACAAAACTAAAATCTTGGAATAATGCTACCTTCAATAAAATTATCCTGACTCTACAACAATGTAGGAAATCTGGATTTGATCAGATTCATTTGCTGAGTCACTGATTTGTGTATTTGATTATTATAATAATGACACAGTGTCACAAAGTCATTCACCCTCCTCAGAGCTAAATGCAACATGAAAGTTTTGAGCATTCCTTTGTGAAAATGTTCACTGAATGCAAATATTATCATTTACAAGAGCGTGTCTGTCATGATTTTAAATGAATAATACATTCTAAGATAAATAAGCAGAGAGTTATTAAAGGCAGCAGTATACGCCGTCTCAGGTATTCTTGGTTATGAAGTCTGTGCTCTAAGTACACAGGAAGAGTAATACTTGCTCTGTTTCAGTTTCAAAGCCTCGCTGATTGAAATAGCACCACAGATAAAAGAGAATGGCACGAAGGTTCATGTAAAAAAAACAAGTGAAGGCCTCAACTCAGCATCTCTTAAACTGTTCAGATAGGCATGCAGTTACAGTACAGTTACAATGCAGTCACAAATGTGTTTTTATCATCCAAGTAGCAAACACAAAAGCAAACAGTAAACATAGAGGCTGGAAATGTGTAAGTATTACCATTAATTAACTTGAGTTTCAGAAAGCAATAATGCCTTAATAAATAACCTTAAGCATGCATGTGTAATTTGATATAAGACTTGAGAGAAACTTCAAGAAGTGCATTCTAGTTTATAAATGTAACTATACAAACCATTTTATTATATTATATAACCATTATACCAGTACACTGTTTTAATCATTTTTTTATTACTTTAAATGATCAGAACTGTGAAGAAAATCACATTTGTGAATCTACTGTTCAACTTTCTGCCAAAACAAATGCTCTGGCAAGATTAGACAAAAAAACTGTTTAATCGTGATTTCAGAGATCACTCAAAACTAGCACATTTTTGAGGACATATTTTTAACTTTAAGTGATTTTCATGACAGCTTTTCTTCTTTTTTCCCCTCTTTTTCACAGGAAAGACATTCCATCAATGATGACCATATTGGGATCTCTGGGTTTCAACCCAACAGCTCTAAAATGTATGGTAGAGAAGTTCCATTAGTTGGGACAATTCACATATACAAACATCAGAACATCAGATGAACAAATAGCCCTTCATTATGAACAAATGACTAAAGAAATGAAAAAATGTTATGACATTTTTGGGACACTTCCATCTAGTGCGTCATGACTTGGCTTGAAAGAAAAAAGAAGAAACCAGGGGCACGCAGCATAGTTTTGCATACCCTTCTGCAAACCAGAGCAAGTGGCAGCCGCTACAAAATATACTTGCGATAATTTATTTCATCATGAATATCTCTGCCTTATATACTTCATATATGAGAAGTTAAATATATAACAGGATTAGCATAAAATATAAATGATTAATTATAAAAGGTTGACTGCTGTCACACTCTTCTTCAAAACATGAGAAACAGGCTGCAGGTCAAATATTATCTTTACATTCTAAAAGATATTTAATGTATTCATTTTTCATTTTTGTGTGTGCTAAAACAGAAGCTTAGTAACTGTTTGCTGCAACATAAAACCAAAAATATATACTAAATTATACAATAAAAAGTTTGTTTGTTTTTTAAATCAAGGGTATTTTGTCCCTCCTTCTTTTCTGGGAGGGCTTCACACAAGATGCTGGAACATTGTTGTGATGATTTGATTGTATTCAGCCACACAAGCATTAGTGAGTTCAGGTACTGATGTTGGATGATTATTTCTGGATCACTCTGACTCATCCAAAACTCATCAGATGGTGCTCCATCACAGAGAATGCTGTTCCACTTCTCCACAAGCGAGTGCTAGGGAGCTTTACACCCCTCTAAATGACCTTTAACATTGGACATAGTGATATTAAGCTCCATCTAGACAATGTTTTCTAGTTGTTCCATTACCGCCACTGTGTTGACATATATTAGTTTGGAGAAATCTTTTCAGATGTTTGCTTCCATGCTGGCTTACAGATGGCAGATAATGCCATAGATGTGTCACATGCTTAATAAAATTACATTTACACAAAATTCCATGATTTTAAAGCATAATAGAGGTTTTACAGCAATACAAAATGACTGACTGACTGAAAGTGTGTAAATGTTTTGTGCTGCAACCACCCACTAGGAAGAACAGGGCTGGTGACATTGTGGTTAGTAAAGCTTCACCCAGCAGCTGCATGGTAGCACATGCTAATTTTAAGTTCATGCGAAGAGTTTGATCAGCGATGGACACACGGTGCTTCACAATATGTAAGTAACATTGGTTTCATCAACTAGCATTTAATTAATTAATCCAACATAACTAACAATATTAAAGAGATTAAATTTTTACTTTTTTCTCATAAAGATGTTACAATGATGACAACAGTGTCAGTATCTACAGCAAAAGGTATGTTACTTTTCTTCTTTTACACTGATTACATTATTATGTTATCATAACTGGTAAATAAAAATATTTTTTAACTCAAGTTGACCAGCAGATTCATGTTAGTAGTACTGATCTGAACTGATACCTCATGTTATTGTGCTTGATCAATAGATGATCCTCGTGATTTACAGCCAGCAGAAATTTTTGGAAGCTCCACTGTGGAAGCCGGGGGTGATGTAAAACTGAAGTGTAGCACCCTTGACAATAGTGGTCCAATTAACCAGGTCAACATGTATCTGTGTAAAAATGGTGTTGGAGTGAGAATGGAACCATTTAAGAAAAATGAGCACGTCTTCACTTTGAGAAATGTTTCAGTGCTGGACTCGGGAAACTACAGCTGTGTTTACTCATTAAAGAAGTATTTTGCCAAAGAATGTGAGATCATCAGGACAAAAAACAATCCAACTCCAGGTCAAGAGTCCAGGTAAGAGACGTAACACTATTTTCCTTACAATCATATAAAAATATGGCAGTACAGTCAAAAACTTTCAACTTAGATCAGCCATGCTCTGTTAAGTGTGCATGAAGTGGGTGAGTTTCCTGAAAGAGTTGTAGTGCTCAAATAAATCTTAAGATTATTAGTTAGCATACAAGTTTTTACAAAATACTTTCAATAGTACATTAGCAATATGGTTGTTTATTTAACGAACTAGCCAATTCATTTCTGAATCCTAAAACACATTTTAAATGAACTCAGGCCAGCTCTACTCTCATCTCATGGCTTGTCATGACCCTACAACCATGGAATGTTCATGAAGGCTCTCCTCTTTTTAAATTTCTGTTGAAACAAACAAACAAACAAACAAACACAAATATGGCCTATGCTAAAAAAATGCCCTCTTAAAAAACCGTGCCATTGTGGGTTCTTAGAGTGATGCCATGTAAGAACCACTTTTGGTCATTTTTGATAATGAACCAAGTGTGAAAACATTTTACAAGCTTAAACAAGCTTTACATTATGTCTAAGTACTATATTAATTTAACAGTTCTATCTAGAAACTTTGTTATAGGGAGGTTCTTTAAACTTTTCAAAGGTTATACCGATGTGAATCTCTTTTCCCCTATAATAAATGAATAACATAATTAAATTAACAACAACAACAAAAAACACTAATGATAATAATAATAAAAAAGAATAGTATCCAATGAAAGAGTTTTTAGAAAACAGGAGTGGTTCTTCTGTGACAGGGTGCAAATAAACGTTTTGGCACTTTTGTTTTCAAAAATTTAATTCCAAACAAATATTAAATCATTTGTTTGAAATTTGTTATTATGGTAAACAGGACAAATTCCCTAGTTTGTTATCCTCAGTAGATTAGAGTACATTTTCAGAGCATTTAAGGACTAATGACCGGGTCAGCTGGCACATTAAATCAATACACCAGTAACATACTATGCAATGTATGATGCAGTTAAGGAAACATTAATACCCTAAACTATAAACCAACATTTGCAATGCGCTACAATGCTTTTGTGAAATTTAGTGCTATGATGCTTTCTGGTTTATAAATGTAATTGTTCTCATCATTTTAATCACACTAACGCAGTACTTTGATTGACCTGTTCTTTACTTTGAATTCACTATGACCAAATCATGGATTTATGAGTTCATTTACAGTTCTCTCTGTCAAACTAATGCTCAGGTTAGAGAAGACTTTATGATTGATTTCAGAGATCACATAAACCAGCACATTTTTTAAGGAAATATTTTCACTCTTTAGGCGTTTCACATGACTTTCTTGTTTTTCCTCTTTTATTCCTTAAAAAACAATTCACTGATGACGACCACATCAGCATCTCTAACTAGCAATCATTCACCGAGGAACTTGAGCACAAATGGACAAAACTCCATCCACGTCCAGCCCAATGGTAAGAAATATGACCCACATTTTCCTCATCAGCATATCAAAATGTAACATCATACATGATAAGGAAGTTTGTTCTTGATAGTAATGAGTTATTAGTTAAACATTCACGCTACATGACATTTAATTAAAAAGGGCAGGTTTCCCAAAAGCATTGCATCATTAAATGCATCACAAACTCAAGATTTTTCACTAAAGCTTGCTGAAATCCTTCATACCAGATATAATATTGTTGTTTAACAATCCAGTTTACACATTTATTAAGAGTGAGTGACCTGTCTGCTTCCCTCTGTTTCAGTTCTATCTTACTAACAGGTGAAATTTAACCAGCAAGTTTGCAAAAAAAGACATTAGAACAATAGAAGAACCATTTGTAGTGCTACATAGAACTATTCTCACAAAAGTTCTAAATAGAACCATACACAACACATTCTCTATCAATCTACACTTCATGATGCAAAGAACACTTTTAGCATGCAAATGGTTCTTTAGTGTTCATGGTTCTGTATAGAATCATTGTTTTTACTAAAGAACTCATGAAGAACTATCTTTTTTAAAATTGTAGTGGAGCATCATTTCACAAAACCTTCAGGATGTCTACATTGGAGAGTTAAAGTGTGTCAAATTTGAATATAAACAAACCTCAGACCTATAAAAAGAAATAGGTGCTTACCTGACAGAGCTGCTGCGGTTTGGGGCGTGTATTTAATAAACTATATTACAAGTGCTGTTGTATCCCCACATTTACCATCAGTTGTCTAAATAAAATAGTTTAAATAGCATCACACCACCCTGGTGTTGGACAGCTTGGTTATGCTCACGTGTATCTGCTAAATCTACTTAGCTAACTAGCTAAAACAAAACAAATGAACTTCCAGCAACTCTCGCAGTTTCTCTCCAAATTGTTCACTGGAAGGATCATAGAGATCCCTGTCTTCTTCACTTCACTGAAGACTTTCTCCTCATCGATTTTGAGGTGGAATTGCAGAGTGATACAGTGCATCAAAAACAGAAACGGGGCGTCTATTAAAATAGCACATCGCTGTGTCACTCTCAGTGGGTGTAGACAGCTTCACTGACTGTAATGGAAGCATTT